>NC_134580.1:8248548-8563548 GCF_037038515.1 Microtus pennsylvanicus
TTCAGGAGGCTCCTGGTGAGACAGCAGTACAGGCACCTGGGCATCTGCTGGGCACTGGGGTGAGGCCATGGGGTCAATCTAGGGACTTTCGGGAATATGGGTGTACCCATCCCAGGGAGCTTTCAGGGGCCATTCCCTGCGGGGCTATGTTTGGAGCTGCGGGGGCTCGGCCATCAGCAGTGGTCTATCAGCAGATGCTTCATTCGGGAGATGATTGTCACCCTGGCTCTGTGGGGTGAGCGCAGAGGGACTCTGATGACCATGATGTCACGCTGCACATCAGACAAGAACCAGGGCTGGCTTTGAGGAGTCAGCCCAGCTCTCCCGAGTCCCTCCTGGCCTGTGAGAGGAGAGCTACCTCAGAACCTGCTCTACCCATAGTACATGGCATCTTCCTGCAGAACAGGCAGAGGTCCCAGCCCAGCCTCAGATGGGAAGACCTGAGGCTGGAGTGAGAAGCACCCAGTTAGCCTCAGACAGGCACAGTCCTGCTTCAGCAGCCTCTCTGCTTGCACACCCTGGGCTCCAAGGAGCTTGTAAGATGCCTGGGCACCTCCTTTCCCATAGCCTGTCTGGCCCACAGACTCAGAAGACAGCCTGCTCCTCTTTCACTGTGACAGGGAAATGGGACTAACTTCTGTGCAATTTTGTATCCTCGAGGCCCTTTTTAGTAATACAGATTTAAGTAGCGAGCCCTGTAAGGGGCTTTCTGCCTGTATGGTCAGGTTTTATAGAAGGGCCTAGAAGTTCATGCTCCATGAGCCCTTTGACAGATTTCCTCCTTCACCACCTCCTGCCAGCACCTGCCCATGCTTCCTGAAGCTTGCAGCTGCCATCCCACAGGGGCCTGCACATCATCCTAGGGTCTCCAACTCCTCATGTTTTCTTCCTAGGTAAGTCCATGGCCTATATGCGTGGTGTGTATTTCCGAATGAAGGACGAGGTGTTTCGGGGCTCACGGCCCTATGAGTCTGGGCCCCTGGAAGAGTTCCTGAAACGGGAGTTTGGGGAACATACCAAGATGACAGATGTCAAAAAACCCAAGTAAGCCATGTTCCCCACCTGCCCAAATCTGGGGAACAGGACAGCTCTTCATCCCATCTAGATGAGAGACCCCTGAGAACATGGGGAGACTGTCTGCATGAATGGAGAGGAGAGGAACCAGGAGGGTCAGAGCTGGGTGGCCTGGAGCTTCCTGGAGAGAGCAGGGCCTGCTTCTTCCAAGCCAACTGGACCACTTTGGCAGACGTAATGAACTCCTTAACCTTTCGTGGGATATTGTCACACTAGACCGTGCTTGTTCCCTGACCTGTCACGTGGCATCTCTGCTGGACCAGCTCGGCAATGCCCATGGAGGGGAAGGAGGAGGGCCACCCCAGGGCAGCTGGAAGAGAAGTAAGCTAAACAGCAGGCAGGGAAGCTGCTAAAGAGGCCCCAGAAGAGCCTGCAGCGTGTCGCGGCTCTGAAGACAGGCCTGCAGCAAGGCCCATATCCTTGGCCAGGCTATGAGCTTAAAAAGGCAGGAACATGGCAGCCTTGTCCTCTGTAGCCCTGGCCTCTAGCACAGACAGGCCGTTGGACAGTGTCTGTCAACCTGCTGAGTGACTAGGGGCAAGAGAGAGGAGGGAGCTGCCTGGAGGAAATGGAGCGTGAGCAAGGCCCAGCAGCTTAGGGTTGTTTTTTTCCAGCAGGAGGGTTGTTTCTTCCTTCTTTCTTTTTAGCTTTTTGAGACAGGCTCTAGTTGTATGGCTTTGGCTGTGAGCTGTTGTCTAGATTAATGACTGATACGAAGGGGCACAGCCCACTGTGGGCAGTGCCATCCCTGGGAAGGTGGCACTCAGTTGGATGAGAAAGCAGGCTGAGCAAGTCAGCAAGCCATGCCTAGCTTCCCTGAGAGCTATAACCTGAAATTACCCTGTCCTCCACGGTGCTTCTCACAGTTTCTGTCATCTTAACTGAGACATGTAGTAGATTCAGTTCTGAAGTTCACTGTTCAGGTTTGAAGACCTATCTAAGTATGAGAGGGGAACCCTGGAGTCCCCCCACGATTAGATTTTTAGGGCCTATGTGGTATTTTATGTATTTTAGCGTTTGTTTTATGAAATTAGGGACTCTAATATTTGGCACATAGTTGCCGTCTGTTGTCTCCCTTGGAGGCATTCGGTCTCCTCTGTGTAGATTCTGCCCATTGCTTGCCTGCTCCGTGTTAGGATGCAGACATGGATTCTTCTGTTATGTCCGTGTGGTCTCTGCCAGGGTTTGCCCTGGCGTCTTTCAGGTTTTGGAATCCTGAGTCATCACTTTAACTTTTTTTAAAAAAGGTTTATTTATTTATTATGTATACCTCCATGTATGCCCGCACACCAGAAGAGGGCACCAGATATCATTACAGATGGTTGTGAGCCACCATGTGGTTGCTGGGAATTGAACTCAGGACCTCTGGAAGAGCAACCAGTGCTCTTAACCTCTGAGTTTTTTTGTTTTGTTTTTTTCAAGACAGGGTTTCTCTGTAGCTTTGGAGCCTGTCCTGGAACTAGCTCTTGTAGAGCAGGCTGGCCTTGAACTCACAGAGATCCTCCTGCCTCTGCCTCCCTAGTGCTGGGATTAAAGGCGTGCACCGCCACCGCCCAGCTCATCACTTTAACTTACGTCTCTGCTAGCTCATTACCCCCCCCCCGCCCGTCTTTCTCCTTGTGTGTTTTTCCTCTGTTAAATTAGGTTAAGCTCGTATTAAATGCATACTTATGGCCTCTAGATCTTTTAACTTCTCTTGCATTTTCTTTTTTAAATTTTTAACATTTATTTTAGAGAGACACAGAGAGAGAGACAGAGAAAGAATGAGAACGTGAACGTAGAGGTCAGAGGACAAGTTTAGGATTGTTTCCTTCCAGCGGGTTGGTCTCAGGTTGTCGGGACTTGCAGCCAGCTGAGCCAGCTAATCAACCAGCCCTCTCTTAAATTTTCTACCTTCTTTCTCCCCCTTTTTTCTTTTTTCTTCTTTTGAGACAGGATTCACTATATAACTCTGGCTTTCCTGGCAGGCTGGCCTCAAACTCACAGAGATCCACCTGCTTCTGCCTTCCAAGTGCTGGGACTAAAGGTGTGCGCCACTGTGCCCACCTTCTACCATTTGATCTCTTTGTGGTGCAGTCTGGTTAGTTTCTTACCTGTTTTCCAGTCCACTGATTCTCTCTGTTGCTCTGTTATTTAACCTATCTGCTGATTTTTTTTAAAAAAGTTCATTATATGTACATATGGGTGTGCATCCCCCACCAAAAAAAAAAGCACTCTTTGGTCTTCAAAGTCATTACCTGTAATCTCCTGTCCCCCCAAAATATCACGAGACAGTCCCTGCTCAGTGACAGAGTGCTTGCTTAGTGTGCTCCCAGCATTGCAGGGCAACAGAGATGTTAGGACGCCTGCATTTGTTGTTTGCTGTTCTGCACACAGCAGCACTGTGGTCCGTTGCAGCCCATGCATGTGTTTTGCGGTCACTAGTCTGCCTTGACTCAGTGGCTGTCTTCCGTCACTGAGCTTTGTTCCCAGCTCTCATGGTGACCTCTCCTGTGTGCCCCTCCCTGCTGGGATGTTTCCTGTCTGCACTGCTTCTTAATGTGAAAATCAGATTCTTTGAAACTCAGAGTGGCCCTCCCTGCAGAGGGTTTTGTGTCATCTCCTAGGTATGCAGGCTTGCCACCATCGCTGCCACTTTCACTGACTGGGTGGTTGTCATGGGAACTCTGACTTTCCCTAGGTGATGTGAACACAAACTAGGAGTTCAGACAGGCTAGAAAGCGTCTCCCATTAGACCTCACCTTTGGTGGACTTTGGCCCTTGTGTATTCATCTTGTCAGGGGTCCTATCCTTTTAAGCAAAATTTATCTTTTCATTGTGAATGTGGACATATCCCCATGTGTGTGGGTGCCCTCAGAGGCCATGGATTCCCTGGCGCTGGAGTTACAGGTGATTACGAGCCTTCTGTCATGGTTGCTGAGAACCAAACTTGGGTCCTCTGTAAAAGCAGGAGGTACTCTAAACCACCCAGCTGTTGTCAGCTCCTCTCAGGCTTTTACGACTAAAATCAGGGGCTGGGGGGATGACTCAGTGGTGAAGAGCACTGGCCGTTCTTCCAGAGGACCGGGTTCAAGTCCTGTCCTTCACTGACACACGTATGCTGCTATTGCAGTTAGATCAACTCTGTGACAGAGTACAGAGGGTGGCTAGCTGCTGTGGTGCTGAGAGCGGCCGATGAATGTCCTCTCCAGGGAGGGGACTGGAGCTCACAGAACCAGGCCTCTGCAAGGATCTGAACACACCCTAGTTTCCCAGAGCCTGTGCCCGGGCTTTTTATGTCCCAGGGTTAGGAGGAACCTTCCTTTCTGTTGTTAGTTTATGTGTGTGAATGTTTTTCCTGCGTGTGTGCCTGTGCACTACATACATGCGTGGTGCCTGCAGAGCCCAACAGAGAGCCTCAGATCCCCTGGCCTAAAGTTATAGATGGTCATGAGCCATCCTGTGGGTTCTGGGCCCTGAACTCAGGCCTCTGAAAGAGCAGCAGGTGCTCCTGGTTGCTGAGCTGTCTCTCCAGCCCCAGCATGCAGCCCGCTCACTGCTCTCAGCGGCCTTTCAGTGTGGGCTTCTACCCAGCTGAGTAGTTACACTGTTGCCTTGTTTTTAAACCACTGGCAGCACGCTGAAGGCTCTGCCCCAAACCTTGCTTTTCCTTACCTCTCCTCGATCTTGGCATTCATGCCTCCCAGTAAGTCCCATCTTGGGTGTTCTTCAGTGGCCCTGCACTCGGCCTGCACCCTTGGAGTAAGGAGTCGCAGCGTTATGGCAGCTGGCTTGCCGATGGACAATGATATTCCCGGTCATCTATTTTTAAACCAGATGCTGCCATTGGTTCTGAGCAGCCTGTCTGCTGCCCTGGCGACCTTCTGGGGTGGGTGAGTTTCCAGAGTGGGCTTATTGGATAGAGTGAAACACCTGTGAGTAAGGCAGGCGCCATTGGCCAGATTCCCGCTTAAACCGCCCCAGGTTCACAGGAGATGCCAGGGAGAAGCCCACTACGAACAGGGTCCAGGGCATGACCCTGGAGAGGAGCTGATGGGCGGCTGGACCAGCTCTCCTCTGTTGCTCCCTACAGGGTGATGCTGACAGGGACACTATCTGACCGACAGCCAGCGGAGCTCCACCTATTCCGGAATTACGACGCACCAGAGGCCACTCGGGAACCTCGCTTCAACCAAAACATTAACCTGAAGCCACCGACTCAGCCTGCAGGTCAGAGCCAACTGTTTGCTGTGTCCATGGGAAGAGCTAGCTGAGGCTGGAAGGGGGTGGGGAGTCACAAACGGGGCACTGGATGCCCTCCCACCCATATCGCCATCTTGGCTGGCTAAGGACAGCTGTTGCTGGAGGCTGTTAGGAGCGAAGAGGCCCCTGGAAGTCCATAGTGACAAACAACCGCTCATCGGGATGGCAAGACCCAGCAGCAAGGCCTTATGGGTCCTGTTTCTAAAGACTTCCTAGTTCCCCTCTTCCTGTACTGAAGGGACAGGTCTTATGTCATTGAGTCACCCTCTTTTCCCACCTCTAGACCAGCTGGTATGGCGGGCAGCCCGGAGCAGTGGGGCAGCCCCAACCTACTTCCGGCCCAACGGACGCTTCCTGGATGGTGGGCTGCTGGCCAACAACCCCACGCTAGATGCTATGACTGAAATCCATGAGTACAATCAAGATATGATCCGCAAGGTGAGGGCATCACCATATACCGCTGATGAGAACGGGCCACTTTGATACGCGTCTTTGCCCGTTTACAACATTCAGCAACAGTCATATCTCTCACTGGGCCTATCTGATGGGCACTGTCCGTGGTAGGAGACTTCTGAGGCCCCATCCATGCTGAGCGCAGAGAAGGCTGTGGTCAGGGCTCGCACCTGCTGGGAGTGGGGAGGGCAGTGTACAGCTGCTCGCCTAGCGCTACCCAGCTGGGCACGCTCTTGCCTTGCAGAACTTACATCCTGCTTAGAGACGCCATAAACAGGAGACTCTCCTGAATGTGTCGAAGGCAGGAGGAGGAGGGGGCCTGTGTGGGAGAACTGAGGTCTGGGACAGGGCTCCTGAGCGTGGAACCAGTCCTGAGGCAATGAGCCAAGGGCAGGCAGTGGCCCTCAACCAAGTCGTGAGAGCAAGGTAACAAGGCCTGTGCACCAGGGGAAGTGGAGCAGCGCTGTGGGGAGCTGGCCCTGCCCCATTCCTCACTTCCACTAGTAGCAGTGCCTGTGTGAGTGCCCTGGGCACTTGGGATGCCATCGCTGTGCGGTGCTGGAGAGGCACCGAAGTCCAGCACAGCCCTGGAGCACCGAGATGCACCCTTGGCCTCGGAGATGGCGGGTTCCTCAAGGAGTTCAGGCAGTCTCCGATTTGTCCAGTCAAAGTCAGAGTCTATGAAGGATGAGGAGCTGGGGTCCCTGAGTGGGAAGGAATTCCATCAAGGTCACCCAGCAAACTGGCAGCAGAGCTGGTTGAGCAAGTACAGGGCTGCCTCTAGTCAGAGCTTCACCCACTCCCCACCACGTGCCCCGCAGGCCTCTTCTGTCATGCTCACACCAGCTGTCCCAGGGAGCAGCTGTAGGGCTGTTCAGGATTCGAGTCTGGGCCTACTCCTGTTCACAGCCTTGTACCCAGCCTTGGCCTCTCTCTGGCCTGTGAAAGTTTCCTTACTACCTTTGTCCTCCTCACCACAGGGCCAGGGCGACAAGGTGAAGAAGCTCTCCATAGTTGTCTCTCTGGGGACAGGAAGGTCCCCTCAAGTGCCTGTAACCTGTGTAGATGTCTTCCGCCCCAGCAACCCCTGGGAACTGGCCAAGACTGTTTTTGGAGCCAAAGAACTGGGCAAGATGGTGGTGGACTGTGTGAGTTGGTACCCTTCCCCAGACCCTTTCCCTCAGGGTCCACCTCTGGCCAATGCCCCCACACACTGCCATGTCCGTCCCTGTCAGCCGGCTCTGGGGGACAGCCTGACCAGGTCCCACTGGGGTTTCACATGTCCTTTGACTGTAGCTCTCTGTCTGTACGCAGCTGTGTGGAAGACCAGATGCACAGGGAGGGGATGGTGGGCTCTTTGCCACCGCCCTCACTGCCACTCAGAGATCCTGAACAGATTCCACACAGTTAGGCCAGTCACCGAGGTCCAGAGAAGTGGACCTGTTCAGATCACTCTGCTGATGAATGACTAGAACCCAGGGATCTCGGAGGGTGGGTGGCAGGGTGTTGTGGCCCGGGCTTATGGGGCCTGCTTTCCTCAGTGTACAGATCCAGACGGTCGGGCTGTGGACCGGGCCCGGGCCTGGTGCGAGATGGTTGGCATCCAGTACTTCAGGTAAGCTTCGGGTCTGGCCTGACTCCTCCCAGGCCTGGCGAGCCCCACCCACCCCCATGTCGCCAACAGAGGTCCTTGCCCACTATCACGCGATGAGACTCATTGACACACATAACTGCCAGCTCTTGATGTGGTCTCTCCCAGCTTCAGGGCAGTGCTCTGTTCCCCAGCCCCTCCCCAGCCCAAGTTCTTGTCCCCACCCAGGCTGGGTATGCTGGGTGACCCTCTTCTTTCTCCCAACAGACTGAACCCCCAGCTAGGAACAGACATCATGTTGGATGAGGTCAGTGATGCGGTGCTGGTCAATGCCCTCTGGGAGACGGAGGTCTACATCTATGAGCACCGGGAGGAGTTCCAGAAGCTTGTCCAGCTGTTGCTGTCGCCCTGAGCCCCCAGGCCCTACTGGCAGGGGTGGGCCAGGTCACCCAGCACACTGAGGACCAAGCTGGGCCAGGCAGCTCTGTGTCCACCTGAGGACTGGGGCTCAGAGCGCAAACAGTTCCCCACAAGGCACCTCTCCTGACCCACCTGCACTTTGCCACTCTGAAAGCCCAGAGTCCCCTCAGCCCTCTTACCAAACTGTGAAGGCCAGCTGGCTCCCTCAACTGCCCTACATTTCAGTGAGAGCAACACTAAGGTGCCCAGTGTGCCCAGAGAGTTCTCCTAGGTTCCCTGGCCACGGCAGCCCACCCCTTCCTCCCTCTTCCTGAAGTCAGGGACTAGAGAAATGGGGTTCCACCCCATCATTAGGTGAAATCCAGGCTATTGAAATCCAACCCCATTTGACTTTGCCCCTCTACACCTGCCAGCCACCCCACCCCTGCAACCACCCCACCTTAAGAGCCCTGCCAGCTCCCAAAGGTCAATTTTGTGCACACACTCTTCTCTGGAAGGAGAGTGGGCAGAGGTTCAAGGCCACCTTAACTGTGAAATAAACGGGTTTAGAATCAAGTTCACCTGTGTAGTGTGTACTGCGTCCCAACCCCGCTTCCTCAGACACGACCGGGACACCCTCTTCTCTGGCCCTGATATAACTGACAATGGAGTGGGCAGTTAGTGCCCGACCCATCAGCCCAGGGAAGCTTATGGGAACCTCATTTGAGGCGTGGCAAGGGTAGAAGGTCTGCCCACATGCTGGGTAGTGAGAGAAGAGGGCCACACTCTGCCCCAGCTCTGTGGGACTCGGGTTCACGTCATCCTTGCTCTGACATTAGGAGGCGGGGAATTAGGGCTGGGGAGGGAACTCAGAGGTGAAGTACTTGCCCGGCATATATGAGGCCGTGGGTTCCATCCCCAGCACTGGGGGCAGGGGTGCTAAGTGGTCAGGGTCCCCCTCAAGGCGTCGGGTCCCAAGCAGAGATGAGGCCTGTCAGAGCAGTAAGTCCTCCACGTGGGTTTAGCTCCAGGATGCCCCAGCTTGCTCCAGCAGGGAGGTCCATGTTCCAGACCTATACGGTGGGCAGGGCTATATAAGGACTGAGGAAGGCCTGGGGGCTCTCAGGCACAGGGCCTTGAGTAGGAGGTGACCTGGGAAAGTGGCTCATCCACGCATGCCCACCAGTACACGCCCAGACGGTAAATAATTGAAGGGCCGGTCACAGGAGCCCGCCTGCGTCATAGGATGCCTTCCCCACAGGGTCTGGTTACGCCCCAGATCGCATTGACACCCCCTGGCTGGTGAATAATTAAGCAGCCACCCCCTTCCAGACAGGACTCCATCTGCAGGCCCCGCTCCACAGCTTCCTCGCGGCCTGCTGCCTGAGAAGCAGAGCACTGGGGACCTGTGGAGACTTACCCCAGCACTCCCAGCCCTGCGAGAACCACCGGCCTCCTCAGTTCCAGCGCCACCTTCCATGGCCCCTGAAATGGACCAGTTCTACAGGTCCACTATGGCCATCTACAAGGTGAGCTCATGGGCCATGACCAGCATGTAGCGGCCAGGTTGGCTCCAGGACAGAGGGAGCCCCAGGTGTGGGAGTGGAAGGGAGTCTTTGGGAATTGTATGCAGCACCCTTCCCCCTGCATGCCTTGCACACCCTCACCTGGGAAACAGCAAGTAGCCAGCTTATTGGATAGATGAGAAACCGAGCCTACAGAGGTTAAACACTTGTTTAAGGTCAGCAAGGGAAGAGGAGGCGCTGCCGGGATTGGAGTCAGGACCTAAATTGGAAGTGTCAGGATTGCCTTCACTGTCCAATGTTCTCCAGCTGGACCCCAGGGGTCTCTTTGCACAAGGCGATATGCGGGGTGATATCAGCAGCCCCAGGAATCTATTCTGGTGAGGCCTGGGCACAGGACAGGCTGCAATATGCCACCAGAATCTATTCTGGTGGCAGCAGATTGCTGGGCTTCATTCAGCCAGTGAGACCAAGACAACTCTGAGGTTCTTCATGTCAGGAGGGAGCAAGCCTCTCCGGGGCAGGTGTGTGGCAGAAGCTCTCTGCCAGGGGCTTCTGGCTTGAGTCTGGCTCCCCAAAGATGCCTCCGAGACTCTGTAGGAGGGAGCCAGGATTCTGGTGACCTCAGAGGTCAAGGCGGGCTTCACAGGGCTAGGTGCCTCTGTCCATCTATTTCTTTCCACCATGGCCTGCATCCTTTCCCCTCCGGTCCAGAGCATCATGGAGCAGTTTAACCCTGCACTGGAGAACCTGGTGTACCTGGGCAACAACTACCTCCGTGCCTTCCACGGTGAGTGTCTGCCCTGGCGCTCAGCCCCTGCCATCACTGGGGCAGCAGCCCACAGCTTAGCACTCCTTCCTAAGTGCTGGGCTCACCCTCAGCCCTAGGTCCCACAACCCACCCATGTCCCAGACACTCCGAGACACTTTCCACACAGCCCACTCCTCACTAGGTTCCCTGCCCTTAGCTTTACAGTACAACTACCCACACCTTCGTGAGCACACAGGTTCCTGCGGCCCTCCCACGAGACCCATGGGGACGGTCTTCCTCGGCCGCAGGCACCTACCCAAGGGCACCTTCCCCCATTCCGCCACATCTCAGTGTCCCCCTGCACAATCAGGAGCACAGACTGAGCACTGGCCTGACCTTTCACCTCTCCTGCAGCTCTGTCCGAGGCAGCTGAGGTGTATTTCAACGCCATCCAGAAGATTGGGGAGCAGGCCCTGCAGAGCTCCACATCACAGATTCTGGGTGAGGTTCTGTCCTCTTCACCCCCCACCCCCAGCCTCTGCCTACTGTCGCAGCCCAGCTCTTTCCCTGTGGCTTTATTGTTTGTTTGTTTTTTTTTTTTTGAGACAGGTTTGAACAGACAGAGTAGCCCTGGCTGTTCTGGAACTCCCTTTGTAGACCAGGCTGACCTAGAGATGCGCCAGCCTCTGCCTCCCGAGTTCTGGGATTAAAGGCGTGCTGGCCTGGCTTGCCTGTGTTCTTATTGTCTCCTCAGGTCTAGGGCGTATGTGGCCCATGCTCTGGGGTTCATTGGGGCCTCCTTCTGCACATGTGCTTTCCTAGAAGCCCCCACCTCAGCACAGGCCTGTGGCCAGTGCTGGGAGTCCCATCTCTCATGTTTGCACCCCACTTCTTCCCTTACCCTCCTGGTAGATCAGAGTTACCAAGTCTTGAGTCAGATCCATGTGTGAAATCCTTGGACTTTGGTCCCCAGTCCAGCCAGAAGTGTTCTGACTGGCTTCTGGCACGAGGAAGGCAGATGGAGCAGGCTCTCCACACTAAAGACAGCCCCTCTTGCCTCCAGGTGAGATCTTGGTTCAGATGTCGGATGCTCAGCGGCACTTGAACTCGGACCTGGAGGTGGTGGTGAGTATCAGGCCGCCCTGGGCCCTGGCAGCATCGCTCGAGCAGATGGGCGTCAGCTCAAGAATGAGGCCCAGAGGCTGAGGAGATAGGCGCCCCGAGTGGTAAAATCCTTGCTGTGCAAACCTGAGGGCCTTGGGTCAGGTCCTAGCACCTTGTAAAAGTCCAAGCATGGTGGCACACCTGTAATCTCAGCAGAGGGACGAAGACCGGAGGATCCTGGGACTCTCTGACCAGACAGATAGTCTGTGAGTCAGTGAGCTGTAAACAAGTGAGAAACCCTTTCTTGAAAAAAGCTAAGGTGGCCATGGAGGAAGTGACGCCTGCCACTCACATGCACATGTGCCCCCCACATATGGACACATACCATCCCACACATGCCTATACCAGAGAGAGAGAGAGAGCACCGGCCCGCTCTCAGACCTCCGACTAGGGTTCACTTCTTAGACTCTGCTGGCCCTTGACAGTATGAAGACAAGTTGGCCTGGTCGAGCCTCAGCAAATCAGCTGCCACCGCCTTTTCTGTCCCATTTTTTCGAGGAGCTGAGTCTCAGGGTCTAAGGGGCACTGCCCCCTGTTCCAGAATGAGTGGAGGAGCTGAGAAGAGAAAGGCCTGCAGCACCATGCCCAGGACATAGCCCTTCTCCACCACGGCTCCCCTTTCCAACTCCCTGTAGCAGCCATGGGGATCTGAACGTGCTGCTCCATTGTCTTGGGGAGTGAATCCAAGTGCCTTGGCAAAGACCTCAGGCCTGGCACACCCAGCAGCGCCGTCCACTCCCGAGTCCCAGCCCTGCAGTCTGGGACAGGTGCCCCTTCCCCCAGCAGGTTCCATGCACCCTTTCTTCCTGACGCCAACAGATGCTTCTGTTTGCTCCTAGCCACATGAGAGTGAACGCAGGAAGCTAGTTCAGGCTCAGAGCCCGGCTCCACCACTTACTGGGTTTGGTACCCTTGGACTCTGGACCTCAATTTACCTACCTTAAAAAAAAATGGAAATAATCACATTTCCTGGTAGTGCTCCCTAGTGGGGGTAGAATGAATCAATAAATTGAAGCTGTTTACTACGGCTGGGGTTATAGCTCGGTTAGAGTAGAGCGCTTGCTTAGCACAGGTGAAACCCCGGGTTTGATCCCAGCACGCCATAAAACGGGCATGGTGGTGTACACCTAGAACCCCAGCATTTATGAAGCAGAGGCAGAGGGACCAGAAATTCAAAGTTACACCCAGCTGCATAGTGTGAGACCTTGTCTTAAGAAACCATTTTCCTGGCAGGGTGAGCCCTGGGTTCTTGAGCTGGTCTATGGGCTAATGAGACCTTAATTTGTCTATGCCTGCTCCTCTCAGCTACAGGATCAGCAAAGGCACTACTTTCTTTGTAGCTCCAGGTCCTGTGGCTTCTAGGTAGGGTTCCCCCGATGTGGAAGGAGACTGAACTGTGGGAAGGGAGTGGAGCGTGCTATTATTGGAGGAGAGATGGGAAGATTCCCAGAGGGCACAGGGGCAGAAAGCAGCAGACCAGAGTCTGGAAGCTGGGCAGAGTGGAAAGTGGGCATACACTGATGGTGAAGAGGCCTTGGAAGACTCAGAAGGGGATTTTGACCGACAGTTCCTGGTTTCTAACTTGTGGGGGCCTGGATGTTAGGGTACCCTTTGGGGCTCTGTTTGACACAGAGACCAGTTTTCCTCGTGGAAAATGCCTGTGGTACTATGGCGCCAGGACTTCACAGACACTTGGTAGCACAGCACTAAGTCCCCAGCACATGCTTAGACTTGTCCTTGGTTATAGAACTTGGCTCTCTGTGTCCCTGTGGTTCACCTGGCTGCACCAGTGTCACCCAGACCCACTCTGTAAGGAGAGCTGCCTCTCCAGGCACCAACATCTTGGCTGTGACAACTGGGTAGGGCCCCCAGCCAGAACCACACCAAGCAGGTTGTCCCTTTGGTTCTCCATTCCCTACGGATCCTGGGCACTGTTTGTTGGAGGTGGCTGGGATACAGACAGAAATCTCGCCCTCCCACAGCGAGGCAAGACCAAAAGGACAGCCAGGGACCGTATGTGCTCCACAGTAAACTCAAACCTTGCAGTGGAGAAAAGGAGTACAGGGCAGGGAGCGTTTGGGAGGATTGCAAAGCCATGCCGAGAAAGGGGTGGTGGGGAAGAAGTTCCCCCAGGGCCAGGAACACAGGCTACAGCATCAAGGAGCCAGCAGAAGATGAGATGAGCCAGTAGCAGGGCCGTAGGGGCCATGGGGGTCACTGCTCTCCAGAAGTGGCACTATCCCTGGCTCTTTGAGTAAAGAAGAGATAGGCTCTGGCTTAAATCTCTTTCAAAACTTTTAGATAGCAAAATTATAGATAAATTCAGCGAATGTCGCTATGATAAGATGGTGCGGTCCAGCGTCATCATTAGCATTCAGGTCTAGAACTCAGTCTGTCCCCAGACCCGGGCACTGGAAACCCCTCCTGTGTGCCATCAGACCCACAGCCCCCCCCTCCCTGCACCCACAGCAGTGAATGTATAAGCTGGCACTTTTTCAGTTTGCCCCCCAAATCCAATCCCAAGACCTAGAATGTGAGGTTTTTCTTTGTAAAGACAGGGTCTCTCTGTGTAGTCCTGGTTGTCATTTCTTCAGGTCTTTTTAAAAACGGACTTCCCTGAATTTTCACCCTTTCTTTTTGTTGGCTGCTGAGCACCTGGGCCCCTTGGTCTGACCTCCTAACTCCTGGGAGTCTCTGCCTTGTTCCTGGCTCAGTCTGGCGGATTTTTCTGTCCTTGGATCTTTCACCCCAGACTTGATCTGGATCCTTCTGTTGGGGAGCACCCTGCTCTGTAGACACACTTATGAATGGGGTTCCCCAGCTCTGCCAGTTGACCGAGGAAGCGTGGTTACCTAAATATGTCTGTCTTAGTTAGGGTTTCTGTTACTGTGAAGAGACACCATGACCATAGCAGCTCTTATAAAAGAAAACATTTAATTGGGGTGCCTGTGTCCTGTAGACAGGTTTAACCCATTATCTTCTTGGTGGCGTGTAGGCAGACATGGTGCTGGAGACAGAACTGAGATTTCTACATCTTACTCCATGGGCAACAGGAAGGGAACTATGTGTCCCACACTGGGTGTAGCTTGAACATTAGAGACCTGAAAACCCACCTCCACAGTGACACACTTCCTCCAACAAGGCCATGCCTACTCCATCAAGGCCACACCTCCTAATAGTGCCACTCCCTATGGGCCAAGCATTCAAACATAGGAGTCTATGGGGGCCATTGCTATTCAAACCACTGCAATATTTATAGAGTTATGATTTCTATCTCCGTGGCTACCTACCATGTGCTTCACATTGCAAAGGGCAGAATGCCCTCCTCTCCTATCAGCTCTCAGGATAATGAGTACTGACCCTCCACCATCTTCCCCTAAAGGTAACCCAGTTGCTATTAATGTGCATGAGTGTGTGTCTGAGAGAGGGTATATGCACATGAGTGCAATTGCCCATGGAGGCCAGAAGAGGGCATCAGATTCCCTGGTGGTGTTGCAGGCACATGAGCACTGCACAGTGTGGGTGCTGGGAACTGAACTCTAGCCCTCTGCAGGAGCAGTGTGTGCTCTTAAAGGGTGAGCCATCTCTCCAGTTTTAATTTGATTTTTTAAAAAGGATTTATTTTTACTTGTATTTCTGTGTGTATGCCACATGTATTCAGGTGTCTTTGGAGGTCAGAAAACAGCATCAGGTCCCTCGGAGCTGGAGTTAAGAGGGGCTTGGGAACCACCCCTTGTGGGTTCTGGGCACAAAACTGGCCAAACACTAACAAGAGCAGCAAGCACTAACCACTCCAGCCCAGCTTGATGCTTTCACCTACACCAATTTTTGCTATCTCTTCTGCTACCAGCAGGTTAGCGGTTTCAGCCCCTTATGTATATTTTGGTCCTGAGCAACAGCTGTCTCTGTGGAAGGTCTTTAGCCGGGGAAGCCTGGATCTCCAGCGTCTGTGCCCTATAGAGAGGACCCTGGACGTTTGCTGGCTCCTGTGCTCTGTCCTCATCCCTTCCTTCCTTCCTTCCTTTAGATGTGGACTTGGCCGTTTCTCCACACAGCCCTGATGTTTTTTGATTCTGATATTGTTTTTAAGTTTTGTGGCAAGTGGTATTTTGAGATCATAATCTGGACACTGGGAGCATTGAACGCTCCAAAACTCATTATTAATTCTGGCCTTTCTCAGTGGCCTGTGCACAGTGGCATAAGCACATGGAGAGTCACACACTCATATCTGCATGCATGTACATATGTGTATCTATATGCATATACACATTGCTCTCAGGATAAAATGCCTGGAACTTCCAGTTCAGCCACAGCGTTCCAGCAGCTTCTCCATCACACTCTGTCTCCGTCATCCCCCATCAAGGATCCCTCTTCTTGGGCGTGTGCAGAAGAAAGCATTAGAATGTCCTGCATCCCACATCGCACACAGCAAGCAGCCTTGGAGCAGCTATTGCTGGCCGCACGTGTACCGTTCTGGAGAGCAGTTGCAATGAGCTGTGTTTAGTCTCCAGCACCCTGAGAACTGTGGCTGTCTCTGTTTCACCTTCCCACTGTGACCTGGCAGTACCCACAGTGTGACTGTCCTTCAATAGCTCCCATAGGAAGGGGATCCAGGTGCAATGTTCTCTGAGTTTTGCTGCTGGGTGGCATTTATTCTTGTTATAGTAAAAAGATCACTGCCTCCCCCCATCCTTTCTTGCTCCCACCCCACTCCCTCCATTTCCTTCCCTCTTTCCCTTTCTTCTTTTCCTTGGAGTATCTTCAGTATTTTTCTTGCAACCCTGAACTCTGAGCTCTGCTATAGAAAAGTCTGACTATCCAGGTCTTCTTGTTCTTTTTGGCCTAGATGTGCGATCCCCTTTTTCCTTTTCTTAAATCTAATAATTTTTTTCTAGAATGCATTTTGAGATTGATCAGTCTGGGTTATTTTCTGTTATGTGATGTACATCTTCCGTGTGTGTGTGTCCGCGCACGCACGCACACGCACACACACATACGCATGCAAATGCCCAGGTGTACTCATGCGTGGTGGACCAAAGGTCAACATCAGTGACTTCTGTCTCCCTCCACCTTAGTTTCTAATGCACAGTCTCTCACCTGGAGCACCAGTTTAGCTAGTGAGCCCAGGATCCACCCACCTGCCTGCATCCCCCAGTATTAGGATCACAGGAGCATCACATGCCCAGATTTTCATGTGGGTGCTGGGTATCCAAGCTCAGGCCCTCATAATTAAGCAGCAGGCACCTTACCAACTGAGCCATCTACCCAGGCTTGAGATGTAATTCTTTTTTTTTTTTTTTGTTTTTTGTTTTTCGAGACAGGGTTTCTCTGTAGCTTTGGTGCCTGTCCTGGAACTAGCTCTTGTAGACCAGGCTGGCCTCGAACTCCCAGAGATCCGCCTGCCTCTGCCTCCCGACTGAGATGTAATTCTTCAAAAACTATTTTTAGTTCATTTTATGCATCTGAGTGCTTTGCCTGCGTGTGTGTCTGCTCACCATGTGTGTGCAGTACCCGTGGAGGCCAGAAGAGGGCATCCTCTGGGCCTGTAGCTATAGATAGGAGCCTCCCTGTGGATGCTGGGAACCAAACTCAGGTCCTCTATTGGAGCAGTTAGTGCTCTTATCTGCTAAGCCATCTCCTGAGCCCCCTTCTTCATCCTCCTCCTCCTCACCTTCTCTGATGTCTCTTGTTTTGTGCTATATATATGAGGCGTGCCCACAAGCACTAAGGCCAGAGCAATTGCGTCAGTGTCTTCCTCCGTCTATGGCTGTCCTATCACCTAGAGTCAGGATGTCTCCCCGAGCCAGAAGCTCAGTTTTGGCCAGGCTGGCTGGACAGTATGCTCATGGAGCCTGCCTCTGTCCAGCCCCTGCCCCAGTGCTAGGGTTACAGACACACAAAGGGATTTGAACTCAAGTCCTCACATTTAGGGAACAAGTCCTGAGCCATCTCTCCATCTCCATGCTTATTAAATATATCATTTCAAGTTTATTTATTTTTAATGATTTATTTGATTTTATTTTTATGTGTGTTGGTGTTTTGCGTGTGTATGTGTCTGTATGAGGGTGTTGGGTCCCCTGGAACTGGAATTACAAACAACTGTGAGCTGCTGTGTGGGTGCTCAGAATAGAACCTGGGTCCTCCGGAAAAACAGCCAGTGGTCTTAACTTTTGAACCATCTCTCCAGACCTTCAAGTTTTTGTTGTTGTTGTTGTTTAATTTTGCATTGTTTCTTCAGGGGCCCCTGTTATCTATTGTTAGACCTTTAGGACCACTCTTTAAAATTAGTCTTTTCCTCTTGGGTACTTGACATTTTCTGTTGTTTTTGTTTGTTTGGTTGGTTTGGTTTTTGTTTTGTTTTTGAGTCAGGGTTTCTCTGTGTAGTCCTGGCTATCCTGGAACTCTCTTCGTGGACCAAGCTGGCCTCAAACTCACCGAGATCCGCCAGCCTCTGCCTCCTCAGTGCTGGGATTAAAGGCACGTGCCACCACAGTCCTGGTGACTTTTTATTTCTTCTTTTTAAATATTTATTTATGTGTGTGGATGCACACATGTGCCATGGTGCATGTTGGTTTAGTAACTGGAGCTAGGTAGACTGGGGTTGTAGACGTAGCCAGCCCCCAGGCCGCCCAGTTCTGTTATTACAGGCCTACTTTATGGCTTACAATTTCATGTGTTGTGCGTATGGATGCTTCATTCTGTCTTAGAGTCTAGTGACTCGGCTGTGTCTGTGCCCACGGTCTGCTTCTGTAGCCCCATGTCACCAGGTGGGTCCTTTCCAGCCAACAGCTGTTAGCTCTGGGCCGCCAGGAAGAAAGCCGCTGAGAGCTCGCGGAAGTCCTTTGTGGATCTGTGATTTCCTTTCTGTTGGACGGCGGGGAGTGATATCTTTGGGTCAGAGACTGACATATGGTCAGTTTTGTAAAGAACTCTGAAGACGCTTATGAAGCTTTCGACCCTTGTGTCCCACCGTGACGGGCAAACATCCCTGCTGCTCAGCTCCTTGCCAGCATCCGTGCCGCCAACTGTCTTCTGTTTTGTCCTCTTTTGGTTATGGAATGTTCCTCACTGTAGCTTTGTTTTGTACACCCTGGATGACCGTGACTTTGATGGGCTCGCCAGGCATAATGTGTGTGGTCTCTCACGAGCATGCGCTTACGTGTTTTGCCATTTTTATTGGGCTATACTCATTGTTGACATTCTATTTTGAGACAGGGTCTCACGATGTAGCTCTGGCTGGACCCAAACTCACGGACCTCTGCCTGCCTCTTTCCCCCAAGTGCTAAAATTACAGGAAAATGCCAGCATGCCCAGCTTATAGGAGTTCGTTGTAGAATCAAATTATGAGTCCTTTGTCAGATGTACAAATCCAATGACTGCCTCTTCCCAGTCTTAGCTTGTCTATCTGTCCTTTCTTTTTATTTTTATGGACAATGTTTGCAGTGTCTTGCTGTGTAACCCAGGCTGGCCTTGAACTGACATCAGACTCCCCGTCTTAGCCTTTCCTTCGCGAAGACTCCAGACATGCACTCCATACCCTGCTGTGCAACCATCTCTTTCTTTTCTTTTTTCCTTTTTATTTAATGCTTTTATTTTTGAGATTACATCATCTCTCTCTTCCCTTCCCTCCATCCAAACCCTTCCAAACTCTCCTCCTTGCTTTCACTAGCACTGAGTAGATGGTCAGAGTTCCAGGCCCAGGCCCGACTCTCCTCTTGTCGAGCAGGTCTGAAGTCCAAGAGGACACTGTTGGTCAGGACCCATGTGCACATGCCACCGCTGCACCCTGACGGTTATCTGTCATGCTGTGCTGCCTGGTTTTATGGTTTATTGGTGCCATAACTGAATATCTGTTTGTTTTATTTTTATTTTATGTGTATGGGTGTTTTGTCAGCTTGGAGACCAGAGGAAGGTGTCGGATATCCTAGGACCAGAGTTAGAGATGGATGTGGGTGATGGGGATTGAACCTGGGTCCTCTGGAAGAGCAACCAATGCTCTTAACCTCTGAACCATCTCTCCAGCCCCTCTATTCACAAGGTCAGATAGGTAGCAGGAAGATCTCTGAGTTCAAGGCCAGCCTGGTGTACAGAGTGTGCTTCAGACCAGTCAGGGCTACACAGAAAAACCACCTCACAAGAAATTATATATAACACACACGTTATATATGTGTTATATATGTTACATGCATGTTATATGTGTTAGATATGTTATATTTCGTTGTATATGTGTCATATATGGTATATGTGTATTATACATGCTATATGTGTGTTGTGTGTATGTTGTATATTGTTACATATATTTTATGCGTGTGTCTTATGTATATGTTGTATTGTGTTATGTATATGTTATATATGTGTTTTATATATATATTAGTCTTATTAAAATTTTTTTACTTATTTCATGTGTATGAGGGTTTGCCTATATGTGTACCTGTATGCAATGCCTTTGGAGGCCAAGGAGGGTGACTTATCCCCTAGAACTAGGGTTCTAGATGATTATGAACCACAGTGTGGGTGCTGGGAACTGAACCCAGGTCTTCAGCAAGATCGGCCAGTGGGTTTACTCCCATACTCTCTCCCCAGCCTGGCCAGTCTTTGATGAGCAGGAATGTTCAATTTTTGTAACTGGTTCATGCTTACATCCTAGCTGAGAAATGTTTGCTGCCCCATGGCAACGGTGTCGCTCTGTTTTCTTCTGGATACTCTTTCTTCCGGGATTTACATCTGTTTCTGCTCCTTGTCAATCAGTCCTTGTATGCAGAGTCAGCATCCACACATGCGCGTGCACACACACACACATACACACACGCACACACGCGTGCACACACACACATACACACACATATGCAAGCATACACACACGCATACACACATACACACACTCTGGGGATCATCAGATGTCCAACACCACTGAAAACTCTCCTGCAATCATCGGCAGACACAAAGTCCTGACTGGAAACTGACTAGTGGCACCCAGGGTGCCCTGTCTGGGCTCTTGCTCTGTTCCATGCTGGCTTTCTGTCCAGAGGCCAGTCCCATGCTGTCTCCCATATAGCTGAGGGTGAGCTCTGAGACCAGGTAGGCTAAGAAAGTCACTTCTCTTCTTTGAGAGCATTTGCCTGCCGAGACCCCTTTCCATCTGTCTATTTATCTATGTATCTGTCTATATCTATATATCTGTCATCTATATATCTATCATTATCTATCTATCTATCATCTATATATCTGTCATCTATCTACCTATCATCTATCTATCTCTATTATCTATCATCCATTGGTTATTTATGTATTATTATTATTATTATTTTATTTTGGTTTTATGAGACAAGGTTTCTCCATGCAGCCCTGACTGTCCTGGAACTATCTCTTGTAGCCCAGGCTGGCCTCAACTGACAGAGATCCGCCTGTCTCTGCTCCTGAGTGCTGGGGTTGAAGGCATGCCCCACCACCGCCCAGCTTTTTGTTTTTGTTTTTCTATTTCCATTTACTTATAACCCACGAACTTATCCTGTGGATTTCTTTAGGAAAGCCTGCTGGAATTTGACAGGGTTGGCTGGGGGGGAGGACTGTCACCATGTGTCTTCAGACCACCCGTAGGCTAGAGCCCCTGTTTATTTTTCTGAGTAGTGTTGTGTTATTTTCAGCCTAACAGTCTTACACATCCGAGGACAGGTTAGTTCCTGGTTTTCGGGCATTCTAAAGTCTTTGTGTGTGTTGTGTGGATTGTGTGCATATGTATTCATTTGCGTGTGAGTACTAGGTATGCAGGCACCAGGGCGCAGTTGTGGAGGTCAGAGGGGTCTCAGTCCTTGCCCCCTACCTGTTGTTCGCAGATGCCTTCACTAGGCTAGCTGGCCAGCAAGCTTCAGGGATTCTCCTATCTCTGTCTTTTCTCGCCAGAGGCTCACTGGGATTCCCTGGGCTATTGTGTACTGCTTTAAATGGGTTCTGGGGATTCGAACTCAGATCCTCACATTTGTACAATGAGAGCTTTACCCACCTAACCGTCCGTCTGTCCGCAGAGCCTGATCTGATGTTTTTGAAGTCGTTGTCAATGGCATCACTAACTTCATTTTCCAATTGTTCGTGGCTTAGCTGGGTGAAGTGGCACATACCTTTATCACACATTGCAGAGGCAGGAGGATTTTGAGTTCAAGGATAGCCTGGGCTACATAGCAAGACCCTGTCTCAAAAATAAAACCTCAGTTGTTCATTGCTTGACTTACATTCTAATAGGATCAGTGTGGCTCCCACACTAAGAACCTTTGTTAAAGGGAAGAAGGGCAGAAGCAGGAAGACTAGCGGGGGAGGGTGGCTGTGCGGTGGGGGAGGGTGGCTGTGCGGTGGGGGAGGGTGGCTGTGCGGTGGGGGAGGGTGGCTGTGTGGTGGGGAGGGTGGCTGTGCGGTGGGGGAGGGTGGCTGTGCGGTGGGGGAGGGTGGCTGTGCGGTGGGGGAGGGTGGCTGTGTGGTGGGGGAGGGTGGCTGTGCGGTGGGTGGTACTGGGAAGAAATGAGGCTGGAGAGAGCCAGAATCTTCTGAAAGATGGAGGAAGATGTAAATGGGAGAAGTTGAGGCTGCTGTCCAGGCTGACCAGCTAAACCAGTGGTTCTCCACCTTCCTAATGCCACGACCTTTCAATACAGTTCCTCATGGTATGGTGACCTGCCCCCAGCATAAAATTATTTCCATTGCTACTTCATAACTGTAATCTTCCTACTGTTATGAATCATAAATATCTGCTATGTGACCCTAAGGGGCTCGAGACCCACAGGTTGAGAACCGCTGAGCTAGACCTACAGGGTTGCTGTCAGCTTTTCAGCCGGCATCAGCAGTCTGGAAAGTCAGCCGTGTCGAGATGGGGTCTGGGCTGATCATCTGTGAATTATCAACACCAGCACTAAGGAGCTGACCAAGATAGGGAAGAAGCAGAGCCCAACAGGGAGTCAAGGCTGGAGGAAGCTGCAAAGCTGAGGGAAGGTATCTGAGGAGGAGTGGGTGTCAATTGTGCGGAGTGATGAGTCCCCAGACTGACATGGACTGTCGCGCTGTGGTGTTGTGGGTCGCTGTCAGGTGGAGCAGAAAAGCGTTGTTTGGGCATGATGGCTGAGCTGGGGGCTCAAGGGGAGAAGAGCTAGGGTTGTTCCATTGAGGCAGCTTTCAAGAGACTCCTTGTCCAGCTGAGGCTGTGGCTCAGTGGTAGAGCTAGGGCCTGGGTTTTACACCCAAGCTGCAAAGGAAGACAGGGCTGCTGCCGGCCCCTCACAGGGCTTGGTGATCTGCATCGTGTGATTTCCTGTGTCTGAGTCCAGGACCTCACAGGATCCTCTAATGCCATGAGGGTGCCCTGTAAGGACAGGCAGAAGGAATCCCTCAGCCTGACCTGGGTTTGTTGACTTTCTTGGGTCCTCAGACATCTGTTGATAGCAGGTGTTCCTCTGGTTTCTCTGCAGCGAGGCCTTTGCTTTAGTTCAGTCCCTGTTAGAGCACTTCAGCTTGAGGGAGACTTTGACACACTGTGGCACTTGACCCCACCTGACAGTCAGCCTGAGTCTTCTCCGCCTTCGGCTGTCACAGCCACACCACAGCAGTGGGAGACTGAGATACGGCCGCCCTGTTCTATTGTCCTTGACCATGGCATGTGCCTCAGCTCACACAGGACCTGGGAGCCCCATGAGCAGCCTCAGTTTTGCCACTGCACCGGAGAGCCCCGCAGGCTACCCTTGCAGGAATTCTGCAGCACGGCTGTCAGGGCAGGCTGCTCCACTTCACATGCCCATCCACGAAGTTCTGTGTCTTGCTCTGTCCGGGTCTCCACGGGCAGGCTCTCCCAGTTAAAGCATCCTGAGTGAGTCTGGCCTGTCAGTACTTTCCCGTGGGGTAACTCGCCATTCACTGTCTGTGGTTCCACAGGGGCCTGGGTATGAGGATGTGCCCAGCCCCACACCTTCCTCAGGCTCTGTGGGTTGTGTTTGCTGACTGTGCAGGAACACACGTATGCGTCTGCACAGAAACCCCAGACTGTCTCTTTGGTGTGAGTCAGCATCATGAGGAGAGCAGGTAGACAAGGATGTAAGATACAAGCAGACAGCACTGTGAGGGCCACACCCCTCCAGTGGTCCCGTCCAGCAAGAACGCTCGTCTGAGGTTCTGGAATGATCCACTTTTCTGCTTGCTGCTCTTATAAGCCTCCTCAGACACAGGCTGGTGGTAGCAGCTGTGGTTCAAGGACTTGTACGAAAAGGAGCCTCAGGGTCTCTGGCGGACCAGCCACCAACAAGCTCTTAGGAACAACCTTGGGAGACCCTTAAAAATATTCCAGTATACTAACTCTCTGCTCATGGGGACGCTCCCAGCATTCCTTTTCTGTGTGGCACCTTAGCCCCATGGGAAGGGCCCAGAGCAGCAGGAAGCCTCCCATGGATGACGAAAGAACACAGAAAAGGCTCTCGGAGCTGGCATAAGTGAACTTGTCAGACAGGTGGGGGTAATCTTGTTCCCATGCAGCTAGCACCCAGTGGCTCAGGCTTGACCCCTCCCTAGCCTCATGAGGCCTCAGGGAAGCTTAGAGAGGGTCAAGGGATGCGCCAGGGTCCTACCCTGCCCACAGCATCAGACCAGGCTCTGGGAAAACTGAGGCCCAGCGTGGGAGATGAACTAGTCCGCGGTCACAAAGCACAGCTGAAGCAGAGTGAGGGCTGACACACAGCTCTTTTGAATCTCACCTCAGCAGCCTTTTCCTGCCACCCAGGGGATGCTTACAGGAGCTCCCCACGTGCCTCCCCCTTCCCAGGCCTCTGCAGCTCTGGACCCTTGTATAGGGAAGGTCCTGCCATGCTCTGGGGACCAGAGCCTCACTTCCCCCATACGCAGTACAGTTCCAGTGGAGTGTGGACAGGGAACTGCAGTAAATTCTTCCCCATGGCCGGAAGAGCAAAGGAATGGGTGTGCATTATGGAAACCAGCGAGGGCCGTGGGTTCTGCCTGCGGCGGCAGGAAAAGTTCTCAGCAGAGGGGCATTTGAAGATGGATCGGGAACTACAGGCAGAGGGAACAGAATACACAGGCCCAGACTGATTCAAAATGAGACCCAAGGGCCTTTCGACGCATTTACTGAAGGATTCCAAGCCAGAAACCATTTGGCCAACTCTGCAGTCCTTCCTCTACTCATGACCGTGTCATCCCCGATTATCTGTTACGTGGGCCAGGGCCCAGTGTGTTATGGATATGGCGGGCAGCATTGTAATAAAAAGTAAAACTGTGCTCCTCACAGGTGCAGACATTCCACGGAGACCTGCTTCAGCACATGGAGAAAAATACCAAGCTGGACATGCAGTTCATCAAAGTAAGTCTGTCCCTCTGCGCCACTCACTCCCAGACAGAAGGCGGCTGTGCGCGGGAGCTCGCACATGCGCGCCGGCGCAAGAGAATGTCAGATAAGCCAGTGCCAAGCATCCACCTGCCTCAGGTTGTACACAGTCCCATTTGGGCCCCTGGCTCCTGGTCCACTACTCTGAGCCCTGGCCTCTTTGATGTGGGGATCCCCCTGTCTCTCCGTCCTGCCTCAGGATAGCTCCCAGCACTATGAGATTGAGTATCGCCACCGAGCGGCCAACCTGGAGAAGTGCATGTCTGAGCTGTGGCGCATGGAACGCAAGAGGGACAAGAACGCGCGGGAGATGAAGGTGTGAAGGCTGAGGGGCTGGGAGCAGGTCTCTGGGGAAACCCTAGCACCCTTGTGAACGCCTCCACCCAAAATGATCCCAGCTGTGGGGATCACAGCAAGGGAGAGTCGCCAGAGGCCATCCTCAGCACCTTCCTCAGCCTCACTGAGAAAATGGGACCATTGGGCCTGTGGCTCTTGGATTGCCTGACTGAAAAGAAGCATCCAGTCCCTACCAAGGGCACTCCCAGCTGCTCCCCCGACCCCGC
This sequence comes from Microtus pennsylvanicus, assembly GCF_037038515.1. Lineage (NCBI taxonomy): Eukaryota > Metazoa > Chordata > Mammalia > Rodentia > Cricetidae > Microtus > Microtus pennsylvanicus. The sequence goes on from NC_134580.1 coordinate 8,273,675, forward strand.
GCCTGAGTCTTTGGACCCCAAGCCCATGGTTTAACCTCTGCTTCCTTTACCGCCCTTTTAATGAGCTCCTGCTCTCCCCAGAATCTCCCTTCCAAGTAGAGCATCCCTCATTCCTTTCATTCCTGTTCCCAGAAAACATCCTCCCTATGGCCACTCTGCACTCCCGTGTGCAGGGTACCAGAGACCCAGGGACACAGGCTGAAGGTGCAAACCACGCATTCAGGGGAGGTCTGGAGAAGGGGCCCCCAGCCAGAACCTTCTCCTCTGCCCCTAGGAGAGCGTGAACCGGCTGCATGCACAGATGCAGGCCTTTGTGTCAGAGAGTAAGCGTGCAGCAGAGCTGGAAGAAAAGCGGCGCTACCGCTTCCTGGCCGAGAAGCACCTGCTGCTCTCCAACACATTCCTGCAGTTCTTGGGCCGGGTGAGTGGGGCTGGGGAGAGCAAGCCATGGCCTCCTGAGTCAGATGTACGCAGGAAGCAGGGGTGCTCCTTCCTTCTCTCTTCCTTGAGTAGAAATCAGTCTCACAACACTCTTGTTTCTCTATTCATTTGCATATATTATTAATTCTGATTTGTTTTGCATACAAACCCTTATTCGTTCATATGCAAGTCATTGTTTAATTGGGTCAGAGGACAACTCTGTGGGGTTGTTTCTCTCTTTTAGCCTTGACTCGGCTTCCAGTGCTCAACTCGGAGCACCAGTCAGGCTTTGGCAGCAATCTCACTTACGAAGCTGTCCTGCTGGCCCCCATTGTTTTTTCTTGTTTTTTCTTCCTTCCTTTCTTCCTTCCTTCCTTCCTTCCTTCCTTCCTTCCTTCCTTCCTTTCTCTCTCTCTCTCTTTCTTTCTTTCACAGGGTTTCTCTGGGTAACAATCCTGGCCATCCTGGAACTCATTCTATAGACCAGGCTGGCCTTGAACTCACAGAGATCAGTCTGCCTCTGCCTCCCAAGTGCTGGGATTTGGGATTAAAGGTGTGCACCCCCACAGCTCAGCATCCACATTTTTTTGAGACAGGGTTTTTCTGTAGCTTTGGAGCCTGTCCTGATTCTAACTCTTGTAGACCAGGCTGACCTTGAACTCACAGAGATCCACCTGCCTCTGCCTCCCGAGTGCAGAGATGCTGAGATTAAAGGCACGTGCCACCACCGTCCAGTACATTCCCATTTCTTTAAAAATGCTGAATGCACGTGCCCACCGTTCATTCCTTCAGTGACGAGATGTTAATTGTGCCACCTAAGTGGACTTCGGGGGCTTTGTGCTCTCTGCTGGAACAGTCTGGTTTTCTCCGTTCTCTTGGATTTCTAATGATTTTGCTTTCTGTACTTAGTTGTTGTGTTGTTTTGTGCTTTGGGGTGTAAGACTATTAGGCCCTTCTCATTAAGATCATCTTTCTTATGTGTTTGATAGCTCTCTGAGTCAAATTTGATGTTTTAAATTTTGCTCTGATTTGAACAATTCTTGTTTTTCTTCAAGTATGGGCTTCCACTAGCAACACACAGGCTGAGTTTTGGCTTTTGGCCATTTTGACATCTGTGGTCATCATTGTCACTTCTTCCTCCTCCTTCTTCCTTTCTTCCCTTCTTTTTTCTTCCTTCTGTCCTTCCTCCTCCTCCTCTTCTTCTTTTTGAGACAGGGTCTCAGATAGCCCACGTTGGCTCCTAACTCACCCTGTAGCCAAGAATGACCTTTAACTTCTGACCCTCCTGTCTACCTCAACTGTTGGGATGACAGGCATGTTCCACCATATAGTGTTATGTAGAGCTAGGGGCTGAGCCCAGCCAGGGCTGTCTTCATGCATGCCAGCAGATACTCCACCAACAGGCAGGTACTCCACCAACAGGCAGGTACTCCACCAACAGGCAGATACTCCACCAGCCGGCAGATACTTCACCAACAAAGCTGCCTCCTCAGCCCGCAGCCTGTGTCTTCTAAATGCCTATTCCGCCTTCCCCATTCCAGGACACCTAGGGTGTCCCCTGCTAACTGACCTGAGATACTGTGTCCCCTATCCTGCCCTGATTCTTGCCAGGCCTGTTGAGTTACTGTGTAATCTTCATGGTGCCCTCTTAGTCCCTCTCCCAGTCATCACGTATACATTGTTTCCTGTCTTCTCTAGAGCGAGTCTCTAGCCACCCCAGTCTATAGATGGCTGACAGTCTTAGTAGACTAAGAGCACAGCTGTCAGTCATCAGCCTAGAACCCCTGCATTAGCCCAGCCCGGTCCTCGGCTGTCTCTCTCCAGCCTGTCCTCCTGCAGCTCTGCATGACTCCCGGTCACTTCCTGTCTCAGGAGAGTTGCCCACTGTGGGCATTCATATCAGTGTGGGGCCTTTGTCACCGGCTTTCCTTTTTCTGCGGAATTGTGTCTGGATGTCCAGTCCCTGCTGGACACTGTAGGAAGACGTTGTTTGGAGCATCCTTGAAGGAGCTAGGGTGGGGCAGGTATTCAACTGTCAGGTTGATGACTGTATGCTAATGCTACATTTAACCATTTGAGAGACTTCCAGATACTTTCAGTTGGCAGTGTGTGATCTCTCCACACCCTTGCCTGCTCTTATTATAGCCATTTTGCTTTTAGCCACCCTCCTTGGCATGAGGTGGCATCTCTGTGTGTTGGCTTGCATCCCCCTGGCTGTGTTTTCCTAAATGCTAAAAGCTGGGTATTTTTTCCCTGTTTGGTGGCCACAGCATCTTGCCTTTAGGAGGAAGCTGCTTTCTGTCCATGCCCTGAGCAGCTAACCTCCAACCTCCTTAAGAGCAGGGTTGTTCCTTCCCCCAAATACCACTCAGGAGGGAACTGTGTGTGACTCAAACCAACTTCTTCTGTGCATAGGCGACAGGAAGCATGATCTCTGCCTCACCTGGGATGTAGGACACCCCAGATCTGACCCTGGGAGCCAACCATAGATGCTGTGTCAGAAAAGTGAGGTAGAGGTAGACAGACAAGATCTTAACAGGCTGAGGCCACTTTATTGGGACAGCGAGGGGCCCCAACCTTCTCAAGGGATAAAGGCTGAGCTTGCTTGGTGGGGCTAGTATATACCTAAGGGACAGGTATATCTGCACACACACATATGTGGGTAGCCACCAGGAAGTTACAGCTAATTTTGAGGTTTTACTGGGAGCTAGGTAGGTTGTTTCTGACACAGTGGGGGTGTTGTCTCTACAGGAGGAGCAGACTTTATGGCTGGGGGGCTAGCGCCCCAGACAGTCAAACTCACTTCCACATGGCCTAAGGGTATTAGCAACAGATCCCAGTTCTGGGAGGGTGAAGGGGCTAAGAGGGAGGGGCTGTGGACTTTTTTCAGGGGGTCTTCTTCCAGCAGGAGGGAGTCAATGGTCCTAACGGTGGAAGGGGGTCATGTTGGGGTCCCTTTCAGGTGGGATAGGGGCTGGTAGTGACCCTCTGGGCAGTAAAAGCGTATAGTCTTTGTTGGAGAAACTCGGTGAGACAGCTGAAAGGTCAGGGACCACTGAGTAAAGTTAGCATGATCATGGTGACTGGGCCTGCCAAGGGGGCAGTCTGTAGTCCCCACATAGTCAGGTCCTTTCTCTGTGTTTGATTCTAATTGTTTAGCGTTTTCCCTAAAACTAGGCCAGGCTGGTTCCCATGAAAACAGCATCCTGTCTCTAGGAAGGCACAGGTGCCCCCTGTTGGCAGTCATTACGTCCTCTGCGGTTTTGGAGGACCGCCATAGCCAGGGAATCTATTTGATTTTGTAAGGTGCCTAAAGCTATGTTGTCCCAAGGTCAGGTCTCCCTTAATCTGATTGGTCAGTTGGCCGTGTGGTAACCATCAGACCCCATCATTGATGCCTCTGTAGAGCCACCCCCAGGAGTACTGAAGCAGCCCGGGGCTTCTCTCCTCCACTGGCATCTAAGCCTAGTGTGAGGTGTCAGGACCATCCACAACAAAAATACCTCTCGCCAGGGTAGAAGCATGGGGATTAGAAATATAGTAAAGAATGAAGACGAGAATGAAAATTATAAAACAGAGAAACATATAGGATAGTATCGGGAGGGAATTCCAGTGAGTACTGAAAATTCACCCACGTTTAATTTCCAACTGCTTAAAATACCCTGACCCCAAAAGGTAGGAGTAAGACAAAAGACTGCATTAACATAATACACAGAAATGAACAGACCAATTGAAGTCACAGGCTACATCCACAGTTAAACATTCTGTTGCTAGAACAAAACAAGTCATATACACACCCTAGACCAAACACTCTGTGGGAAAACCACTCCCTGGGGGAATCCCAAGTTATCTCCTTAAGGGAACTGGAATTTAGTTGGATCCCTAGACTCTTGTTTGAGGCAGGAACAATCTACTTCTCTATTCCTGGAGCACAAGGTCTGGCTATTAGCCACACCTGTAGACAATAACCTCGCCAGAGCAGAACTCTCTGTCAACACCTGGGTGGGACCTTTGTTTTGAGGTAGAAGCTCTATTGAGGAACCTTGGAGGAACTAGAGGAAAGTTCCAAAGCTCTGACCTTTGGTCACCGTGGAAACAGGCTCACGTTTTCGGGCATCCACAGTGAGGATGACTGGCACATGGTCCTCTAGGGTAGCAACCGTTAAGTACCATCCTGACAGGCAATGCAAGTCCCGTTTGATGCCCTTGCCTTGGGAACCAACCGGGTACAATCTGGTTCTGGCCCTATGCAGTTGGGCTTGCCAATGATCTGAACCAGGTTCTGGCTAAGCAGGGTTCATCTGTTGACTGTTCTGCACTAGGTTGGATATGCCTGCCCCGTATGTCATTGGCTGGCTCTCAGACAAATCCAGAAACTCTTCCCTGGCTCTGGACAGTGGGTCATGGCTGGAATTTTCCAGCTGGAGCATTTTTATGAGAGGGATACTGGGATAAAGAAGGGTGAGTGTGACTGTGGGGTCCTGACCCCAGGAGTGAGTTGGTGGACTGGGGTGTCCAGGTTGTGCTTGCAGGAGCAGAAATGGTTTTGGCTCCCAGGGACAACTGTAAGGTTTGGAGGGGTCATTTGCCCCATGGATGTATAATCCCAGTCTGAAATTGTGTAGATTTTTTTAATGGTTAACTCCCAAATTATGCTCCCCATCCAACAGATGAATTTCTCCTTGTCCCTGTGTGGGTGCCCTGCTCATGCCTTTGGCCTAGCAAAATCGACACAGGAAAGACCAGTTAGTGTCCACACATCCATCGTCATGTTTCCGAGGGGCATGGCCTGTCTGGAGGCAGCCACGGTGCTTGAGTCTCTTCCCGGCCAGGGGCAGTCGTGGCTTCCATGTCGTGGGGTGTTACCAGAGCACAAGCTTGTGCAGGGTGGGAGGTAAGGCACCCATTCCACGTTCCAACACCACTGAAATGAAGTTGTGCAGGGCTCTTCTTGAGGACGTTTAGTCCTATTGATTGGGGTCCAATGGGCAAAGGGTTAGAAGGTAGGCCATGTGTGTCTCAGAGAAAGAGTGAGGGAAAACCGAGGACCCGAACGGGTTATTGGGGAAGAGTGTGTCGGGGCTGAGGAATGGGTGGGATCTAATCAACCGTGGAGAAGCTGGATTCTGAATTAGGGGAGTGCTGGGAAAGCCCGATGGCCAATGAGGTCCTTGAGTGAGCGCGTATTAGGGATGGAGGGGACTAGGAAGTGAGATTTTATTTGCCACAGGGGACAAGCATCGCCATTGTGGCCAGTGTCTGGAGACAGAGCAGCTGGTGTCTGGTGACCATGTCTAACTGTTTAGAGCAAAAGGCTATGGGAAAGCCGGGCGATGGTGGCGCACGCCTTTAATCCCAGCACTTGGGAGGCAGAGGCAGGCGGATCTCTGTGAGTTCGAGACCAGCCTGGTCTACAGAGCTAGTTCCAGGACAGGCTCCAAAGCCACAGAGAAACCCTGTCTCGAAAAACCAAAAAAAAAAAAAAAAAAAAAAAAAAAAAAAAAAAAGGCTATGGGAAGATATGTACCCCCTACTTTTAGGCAGACTATTGTAAGGATGGGGGTGTAGGAAGGCATGCAGAGGGTGAGGATGAGGGCTGGGCAGCAGGGAGATTGTTACTGGCGTGTGGGGATTTTGTAGGGAGGTGGTTCATCAGCTGAATCAAAAGCCAGGACACTGGAGAGGCATTAGGCTGGGGTTTAGGCTTTTCGTGGCAGAGGACCTGGTGAGCAGAGCAGAAATTTAGAGAGAGGAAAGAGTGAAGGGCAAAAAGCCTTGGGCATAGAGAACCTTGGACCACTTGCTATTTCATTTGAAAAAGTTATCCAAGTCTGTAAGAATGCCAAAATCCAAAATTTCCAACTGGGGTAGTGATGGCCACTATTGAAGGGGTATTTAGGCCAGATTTGAGCAGATTTGAATGAGTTTGGTGGCTGGAGCTTGAAAAGATGAAGTGTTTTTTTTTTTTTTTTTTTTAAGAGAGAGACAGGATTTCTCTGTGTTGCCTTGGCTGTCCTGGAACTTACTCTGTAGACTAGGCTGGCCTCTAACACAAAGATCCACCCTTGCCTCTGCCTCTTGAGTGCTGGGATTAAAGTCATGTGCCACCATGTCCCTGCTAACTTTTTAAGCTTACCTTGGAGGCGAGCCAAGGGAGAGTCTTTTTGGGTAGATAATTTAGAGTCCATTTTGATAATTTGGTTTAAATTTGAAATGAGAAGCAGGATTGGTGGGGAGTCTTGTCTGGCATCCCCCAGGCTTAGGGAGGAGATGGAAATGGACCCAAGTATTAGGAGAGGCATCTCCACTAAGACTCGAGGGGATCACCAAGTGAAATGTGGGGGTTCCCAGAACTTCTGAGCTTCTGTGATTTGGAGAGAATAAGAAGCCCCTGGGGGTGTGGTCAGAGAACCTGAGTTATCTTGTCCTGCAGAATCTGGGAGCGTGGATGGCAGCAATCAGCTTGGAGATCAGAGTCTGGGAGAGGTGGCGGAATGAAGACGGATGGGAGGACTCAGAGGAGAGCGGAGGGTTGAGCTCAGAGCCGAAGTTCCCTCAACAAGACTTGCACTAGCCTCAAAGATCAGGTCTTAGGTCAGACTTGTGGCTATTTAGCCCATATAGTGAGCGTAGAGGGTGTCTGTGCTCCCAAAGAAACGACCCTGAGGGAGTGAGGAAGGAGGGCTTTCTGCCTAGAAGACCCAGATGTAAGAATGAAGCAGAGAAGCCCTCAGATCTGAGGCCACTTTATTGGACCAGTGAGGAGCCCAACCCTCCCACAGGGTGAAGCTGGTGCATCCAGATTGACTGGGGGCATTCCTAGCTACCAGGGAGTTACAGCCAGATTTTGTGGTTTGACTGGGAACAAAATTGTTTTCAATACCATGTATATTGTTTCTAGGGTGAAGCAGCCTGGTAAGATGGGGACTAAGCAATTCCTATGGCTTGGGGCTATTGCCCAGTGCAGCCGGACCCAATTCCTCATGACCTGAGGCAATTGCTGTATGTTACCCAACATTGTATTCCAATAGAAGCAGAAAGCACAGAGCAAGATGTGAAGCCACGCAAGGAAGGACCTAGGCCCTGGAGGGTGTCTTTCCCTTTTCTCTCTGCTGGTCAAGCCTTTCCTCCCACCTCACCCAGCTCCACAGTGGGTGAGCCCGAGGACACAGGCTACACAGCGCTGACTGTGTACCTCTGCCCACAGTACAAGAGACACTCCTATCTGGGCACCTTGACAATAGCTTGGGGGCTGCTTTTTTTTTTTTTTTTTTTTTTTTTGGTTTTTCGAGACAGGGTTTCTCTGTAGCTTTGGAACCTGTCCTGGAACTCGCTCTGTAGACCAGGCTGGTCTCGAACTCACAGAGATCCGCCTGCCTCTGCCTCCCGAGTGCTGGGGGGGGCTGCTTTTTTAATCTTGGTTAATCACAAAGTAAAATGGCCTCTCCCTTGAATGTCCCCTCGTATGAGTTATATACGTAAGGTTGGCATTTCTTCCATTTTCAGAGGTTCCCCCGCACACTGGGATACATCATAATCTTTTCTTTCATTTTGCTTATTAATTTATAGTAAATTTCCTTTTTTCCATGTGTTGTTTGTGCCCATGAACGTGTGTAGGGCCCAAGGGCGACCTCTGCTATCTTCCTCTGTTGGTCTCTAATTTGCTTCCTGGGCCAGGTTCTCTTGCTGAACCCAGAAATCACTGGAGCTCGCTCGGCCAGGCTAGCTAGCCAGCTGGAGAGGCAACTTATGACCTCCAAGTTTTTAGGAGTTCTGGAGATTGAAATTCCCATCCCCAGTGCTTTAACCACGGAGACAGCTCCCTAGTCCTCATTTTGTTTTCTGGCAATGTTAGGGGTGGACCATGAGGCCTGGTGCACGCTAGGTGATTGCCTACCCTGGAGCTATGTCCCAGCTCAAAAGCAGATTTCTCAAGTTCTGGAAAAAACTTGGTGGTATGTAATAGCCCAGGCTAGCTTGAAACTTGCAGTGCAGCCCAGGATAGCCTCAAACTCGCCGCCATCCTGATGCTTCTATCTCCTGAGTGCTGGGATTATAGGAGAGCACCGCCCCTGCTTGGCTTATGCACTATAGGGATGGATTACAAGACTTCGTGCATGCTAGGCTAATGTTCTACCAACTAAGTGACACCCCACTCCCACCGCTGCCTGCATTTGGCTTTTTTCTATCTTTTCTTTTTTCCTTTTTGTTTTTATTTTTTAAGACAGGGTTTCTCTGAGTAAGCCTGGCTGTCCTGGAACTCATTCTGTAGACCAGGCTGGCCTCTCTACCTCATAGAGATCCGCCCGCCTCTTCCTCCTCAGTGCTGGGATTAAAGGCATGTGCCGCCACAGTCCTGGTGACTTTTTCTTTCTTTTTTTTTATATATTTATTTATTTGTGTGGATGCATACATGTGCCATGGGGCATGCGTGGTCCGTGGGTTCTTGCCTTCCTCCTCATCCAGACAGGGTCTCTATTATTGCTGCTGCTGCACTGCATACCCGAGGCCTGCTGGGCTGCGAGCCTCCTCCCTCCCCCCATACTGCAGGAGCGTCGAGCTTACAGATGTGTGTCCTGCATCAGGCTTCATGCTTGTGTCACGAGGCTTGAGCAGCTAGCGTTTTTACTCTCTGAGCCATCTCCTCTTCTCACCCCTAGTCACTCTTATCATCCAAGAATCCCTTCCCCCCCCCCCATACGTTTTTAGACTCTTGCATGGCGTCTTCTCTGGCCTTGGAACCCCAGCTCCCCTCTTCCTGACTGGGCAGGGCTGAGAGAAGTGCTGCCAGGCCAGCCTTGGTGTTTTAGGCCTGGTCAGGGGCCCTCAAGTCGGGCAAAGGTCCCTCCAGACTAGACAGGCAGGGCCCAGTGTGCCAGCATCTCTGTGAGCTCCTATGCTAACTGCTGACTGCAAGGAGGCATGGTGTCTGCCCAGGTCTGCAGGGCCAGCCACTTTCTGGTCACAGCAGCAGGAAACTGCTGAGGTTGCCAGCGCTGCTCTAGCTTCCAGGGAGAAATCCTTGAAAGGTGGCCATGGGAGGTGCCTCTGCCACTCAGTGACTGAGGCCATCACTGAGCAATGTGACCCTCTTCTGTAAGGCTGAGATAGTAACAGGGCCACTAGGAGAAGCAGATGAGATAAAGGCAGCTTGTCACTGCTTGATCTCCACTTTATTAACTGAGGCAGAGTCTCCCACATGGCCTAGACACTTCTTTACTCAAAATTCCCAATTCATCTTATTTTATATGATACAGCATCCAACTTGTTCAGATTAGGGCCCACGAGATGCGTACATGATGAAGGACCATGGTCCCCTAGGGAGCCTGACAGGCCCATGGTTTCCTTGGAATAGAATGGGCCAGGGAAGAGTGGGCAGGCCTCAGACAGTGTGGTTAACCCCAGCAGCTCTGGGCTACCCCAGCTGTCTCTGCGAGGGGCAGGTGTGCAGCCCTTTGCACGTGAAAGGCAGGCTCCCAGATAAGGGGTGGTTTGTTGCTTTGTTTTGGTTTTTGGAGACTGTGCTTCTCAGTAGCTTTGGAGCTTGTCCAGGAACTAGCTCTTGTACACAGGCTGGCCTTGAACTCACAGAGATCCGCCTGCCTCTGCCTGTGCACCACCACAGCCCGGCTTAAGGGGTGGTGATTCAAGCTTCAAGCAATCTCCAAGATGTGACACCTGTTGGGCCCCAGGATCTGTGGCCACACTTGACCTAGTGTTTCCCGACAGGCCCGGGGGATGCTACAGAACCGCGTGGTGCTATGGAAGGAACAGTCGGAGGCCAGCCGCAGCCCATCACGTGCCCACTCCCCGGGGCTACTGGGCCCGTCACTGGGGCCGCCCTACCCCTCGGGCCGCCTGACGCCCACCCGGCTAGACATGGTGAGGCCCTGGCCGCCCCCGCCGCCCTTCGCGCCCCCGCCGCCTTTCGCTGGGTCCTGGGTACCACCGCCCTTCATCTGGAGCCCGCCGCCCCCCGCATCCCCGCTCTACGCTGCACCCCTCGCTCCCTGGCGCCGGGGGGTCGCCTCTGCGCCCCCGTGGTGGCCCTACCGTGTCCCCAATCCGTACGCCGACCCTTGGGACTGGGGTTGGGGTCGGGGCTAGCGAGGCTCCGCCCCTCCCGCCCCACCCCCTGCCCTCTCCCCTCGCAGCCCCCGAGGCCCCTGGGAGAGTATGGTTCCCCCCGCAGCCGGCATGGCTCCGGCTCCTACGGCCCCGAGCCGGCCGAGGCGAGGTCCGCGTCGCAGTTGGAGCCAGACCGCCGATCACTGCCCCGGACACCGTCGGCCTGTGGGTACCCCAAGCACAGAGGTGCAGGGGGCGGGCCAGGAAGGGACTGGAGGCTGGGCTGCAGCAGGAGGGATGAAGGATAGACTGTTAGGAGAACTTTCACTCATCCCCCGCAGCCTCGCTCTACACCAGCAGCACCCAGCGCTCACGGTCCAATTCCTTCGGCGAGCGCCTGAGCGGCGGGGGTGCCAGGAGAGTCCGCGCCCTAGTCTCCCATTCGGAGGGTGCCAACCACACGCTGCTGCGCTTCTCGGCTGGAGACGTCGTAGAGGTGCTGGTGCCCGAAGCTCGGAATGGCTGGCTCTACGGCAAGCTGGAGGGCTCGTCCGCGTGAGTGTAAACCCCAGGGTCCCCGCTACACCGAGATTTCCAGGCCTCCCTGGCCCCTTCTCCAATCCCCGCCCTGCCTCCGTCTACTCAGCCACTCCTGGGGTTGAGAAGAGCCTTGGAGAAGGGGACAATGGGATGGGCAGCAGGCTCTCAGACTCAGCAAAACCCCACTGCCTTCATGCCTTCTGTGTCCCCGTGCGCGCTCTTGTGCGCGCTGAGGTGCAAGGAAGGTCTCTGCCCTGCATTGCACAGCTCACAGCCCGAAGAACTTACACGAGCTGTTTGTCCTGAACCCTAGTGTGGAGGGGGGAGAACCAGACACCCCTCGTGTCCACACAAATGGGACTGGTGGTTCTCTAGGGAGTGTGCAGGGCTCTGGACTCTGCAGGAGGGGACAGGGTGTGGCTCAGCCTGCCACTCTCCCAGGACTTATAGGAAGACACAGATAGAAGCCAATGTGTGAACCCTGAAGGGCCAAGAGGTGACAGCTGGGAGCACCCCCACAGAAGACTGGGGGGCGGGTGAATGACAGGTTGGGGGGTTGTGGGGGGGTTCAGGTGGAAATATGTGGTAGTAGAAGACAGGAGGACTGGGTGGAAGAGACTGAGTAGGATGTGGGGTGTGAGCACCTTATATACTAAGGGGAACTCATGGGCGGCCAGAGGAGGCCCGTGGGTGACTGCCCAGGTGAGTGATGGGTGGGTGAGCAGAGGTGGGCCTGAGGGAGCTAATGTGACTTCTAGTTAAGGGTGTAAGTCGACGGATTGGTGCCCTGTGGGCCAGGAGCAGAGGTGACCGACGGCTCCTGCCATTCAGAGCCACATCACAGCACATACGGCTTGCAGAGCCTCCACACAAAGCCTACTGGATACCAGCAGGGTGGAGGTCAGGGAAAGGGTCTCCTCCCTGGGCGCGGATGGTTACCTTAGCCACTTTTGGAGAATAGTCTCCCAGCATCTGCTGCCCACCCCCATGGGCTTCCTGAAAGATTACGGGGTACCAAGTCTGGTGGCGAGGGACGCTCATAACTGTGCCACTCACTAGCCTAGGCCAACCCCAAACTGGTCTGAGCACTGTGACATGGAGATGTGACCTGAGGGCCTGAACAGCCTGCTTGCCAACTTAGATGCCAGCTCCTCTCCTAGAAGCCTCAGCCCCTGCTGGGATGTGAGGTTTCGTGTCACAGGCTCTGTTAGGTCTTGACTACCAGGAAAGCCATGTTGGTGGGGCAACCCAGGCCACTGTCTGATATGCCCTCAGAGCCCAGTCTGGTTGCCTCCCTGTTTACTTGGCCATGCTCAAGGGGCCATTGCTGTCTGCTCTACAGGAGTGGCTGGTTCCCTGAGGCCTATGTGAAACCTTTGGAGGAGATGCCAGTGAACCCCATGAAGCCTGTGACCCCCGTGAACTCCATGACCCCCATGAGCCCAATGAATGAACTGCCTTCCAGGTACCTTAATTGGTGGGTGGGGCCCCAAGGGTGTTCCTGTCCCTCCCTTCAGGGGACATCTATGAGATAATCTATCTCATGGGTCTGTCCTCTTTGGCCTCTGGAGAACGGTGGCCCATATTCTCCACCTCCTAATAAAGGCTGTTGTGTGCCTGCCTCCCCCCATCCCTGCCCAGCTTCAGGCCCAGCAGGTGGGAGGGGGCACCAGGCCGGGCTGCTTTCTCTAACTCAGGTCCTACCCCCTCCGGGGAAGCCACAGCCTTGATGACCTCTTGGACAGGCCAGGCATCCCTGCAGCCTCATCAGACTACTGGGATAGCAATTCCCGCTCCAGGACCCCGAGCCGCGTCCCCAGCCGCGCCCCCAGCCCCGCACCCACACCCTTGCCCAGCAGCAGGCGGAGCAGTGTGGGCAGCATGGGGGCAGCCACCGACGTCAAGGTCAGCCCACCTGTCCTCTGCCTGGCCGCTATGGAGTAGCCCAGCAAGGGAGACCTTGGCCACTCTTCTGCGGGGGATGAGAGGTGGGGATGGGGGTGAAGGAGTGCGCACGGGGTCACTGGCCTTACCTCGCAGGGGCAGTCAGCCCCAGGCCGTGGCATTGTGCAAGGCCTAGAGTTTTCTTTGAAACCAGACTTCGGGCTGCAGTGTCCTCAAATCTAGCCCTGCAGGGCCTCTACCTCCCAGTCCTGTGCTCTCCTGGGGCGAGGGGTGGGACCCCATCTTCCCTCCGCCCCTGAACCTGCCCTCCCTTCATGCAGAAACTTATGTCCTGGGAACACCAACCCCCAGAGCTCTTTCCACGGTGAGTCCCAGTGGGCAGGGAGCCAAATGGGAGCAGGTGACTCGAAACGGGAGGGCGGCAAGAAGCAGACGCTTGGCCAGATGCCTGGCCACTCTCCCTAGGTACACAGACCTGGAGTCTCTGCCCCCCTTACCCTAGCCTATCCCCCACAGGGGTACAAATCCCTTTGCCACCGTGAAGCTGCGCCCCACTGTCACCAACGACCGCTCAGCACCCCTCATCCGCTGAGGCCATGTCCTCCCCGGGGCCTGAGGTGGCCCTGCACACCTGCCCAGGGCTCTTCCAGCTGACAGCCGCAGCAGCAGTGGATCCTAGATGCCAGGCGCTACCCAGGGGACCATCCCTACCCCTCTGCCCGCAACCCAGAAACTACCTGAGGGCTGGGCCTGCAACATAGGGCAGGGTGACGGGGTGGAAGCACAGGGCAGCTGGTTGCTTTCAGGGATCCCAGACTCTCCCCAGAACTCAGCCTCTTGCCTCCCATCTTCCCGCCTGTGCTCCAAAGGGAAACACCTCCTCTTCCACACCTGTCCCCCACACAGCCCTTTTTAAAAACTTTTGTAAATGATAAATGATAAAAATAAATAAAGGAAGTGGGCACAGTGGCAGTGAAGGTGTCTGATTTGGGGGCAGGGTAAGGCCTTGGAGGTGGGGATGCTCTAGGGTGACTGGAGTCTCAAGTCTGTCTCCCCTCCAGTCACTCAGGGCTCTTGAAGTTTTCAGGCAGGGCTGCACGAAAGCTCTCATCTCCACCCCCCCATCTCCAAATGCACCCCAAGGGATGGTGCCTGTTCCCCTTAGCTGGGACACAGCACCTTTGTTCCAGCCCCTCCACCCCTCATGGTCAGGCTCAGGCCTGGATTAGCTTTATCCAAGAGAAGCCAGGAGCCCCTCTTGGAATGTGACCTGGGGCTGGGGAGGGAGCAATGGTGTATGGAAGTGGCTTGACAGGCCGGGTCTCTTCAGGGTACCACTTTGCCCCCAGCCCCAGATTACGCCCCCCCCCCGAGGCAGGGCTTTGTACCCCTGTTGGAAGGACCTGGGAGGTGAAGGAGGGTCTCCTTGCCCTTTGTCCCACTGGGTCAGCCCTGCTGGTCACTTGTGCTCAACTCCCTTACTGGTAAAAGCCTCTTAGCAGGGGTGGGATGAGGGGACTCTAAGTCCCAGGCCTGGGGAAGTTGTTTATTCAGCCGGAGTGCAGCCATCGTAGCCAAGGCTGTGGGAATCAGTATCTTCCAGTCTCACGGAGCTCGAGGAAGCCCCTCCCTGCAGGCCTCAGGAGATGTGAGGCTGGACCCTAAATCCAGAGTCAGGTCTAGGTGAGTGTGCGGTGAGGGCTGTCAGGGGACAGTTTCTTGTCTCTGTATTCATAGCCATGGAGGGGGGCAGGTAAGAAAAGTCAGAACCTGGAGTTGGGGGAGGGCAGAGTCCTGGGTGTCCCTGGGGAGAGGTCCTGGAGGGCTTCCCTGGGCCTCCCACCCTCCTGTTCTGTGGCAGATGCCATAGGACTTGGGAACCCCTTCCTAGGGATGGAGGGCCTAGATTGTGAACTGCTGGGGCTCAGGTCTCTCTTCCAGAGCCCTTTCCTCTTCCCCAAGGTTTCCAGCTGGTGTACAGGTGTTCACTCAGCCATCCTACTGGTGGGGAAACTGAGGCTCAGCCGGGAGAGGAGACTTTACAGGGCAAACTCCTTCCAGAACGGGAAGGACAAGCTGCACCAAAGGCTGCTAGGACAAGGCCAGTATGCCCTGTTGTTTTAATCTTGACTTATTCCTGGTCACAGAGGAAAGTTAGGACAAGCTGGAGGGCCACTACAGCTGGCCACCCCACTGGCTGATTGGCTCATCTGTCCACAAACTTACATGTGTTCATGGTGACACTGACAGTCCCCTACACACACACACACACACACACACACACACACACACACACACACCCCACAGTGGCTGCTGGGATCTGGCATTCACTGCACCTCTTCCCCTGCCATTACTAGGTCCCAGGAGGTGAGAAGCCCTAGCGAGGAACCCTTGAAGTCAAGCATCCACTCACCCTTCACAAGCCTTTGCAGGAAGGTGGGAAGACTCGGGGTGACCTTCCTACCTTGCTGGCTCTATAACCCTGAAAGGGCTCCATGGGCGGCTTGGGGCTGTTTCTCCTTGCAGGTCTCAATTCATTTCTCTACAGCACCCACCACTGCCTTTTGTCCCCCCTCTTTCCCAGCAGAGGTAGAGACAATGGGCGCTGGCGGCCCACGACGGGGTGCAGGCCCCCCAGATGGTGGCTGGGGCTGGGTGGTGCTGGGCGCCTGCTTCGTGATCACCGGCTTCGCCTACGGCTTCCCCAAGGCCGTGAGCGTTTTCTTCGGAGAACTCAAGCAAGACTTCGGTGCGGGTTACAGCGACACAGCCTGGGTGTCCTCCATCATGCTGGCCATGCTCTACGGCACCGGTCAGCACTCCTCCCAGAGCCTCCTGGGGTCTAGCACCTGGGGTAGAGGCGCTAGCGCCTAAAGAAGCACCGTCCCGGTCCCCGCCCCTACCTTCGATGGGGAACACATGGAAGCCTCGACCCTAGGAAAGAGTGGGTAGGGCACACACGGATGGAAGTGGAAACCCGCTCCTACTGCTGGCCTGGAGGGGTTGGGTTCATTCCTGCCAGCAAACCTACACTGGGCGACATCAACCCGTAGAAGCCCCAATGCCGGAGTGTTGGGAGGGTGGGAGCCTTCAGGAGGATGGTAGTCTGGTGGCAGGCAGAGGCGAAGAGTGGAAGCCATCCTTCCTACTTTGGTTCTGGGCTCTCAAGAGGGTAAGAGATGGGTGGCCACTAGACAGACAGACACACAGACACACACACACCACCCTGTCTGCCCAGTCAAGCTGTGTGACTCAACCATAATGCCCTCTTTGTCTCTGAAGGGGCTGGGACGGGGGAGAGTTAAATACCCCTTCAAGCTCTTTCAGATCTCAGAGGGAGAAGGCAAGACCTGGCGCATTTTCTGGGGAGGAGATTGATCTAACCTAGTCGATGACCCTACTCTGCCCACAGGCCCCTTGTCCAGCATCCTCGTGACGCGCTTTGGCTGTCGCCCGGTGATGCTGGCTGGCGGGCTCCTGGCTTCCGTGGGCATGATCCTGGCTTCCTTTGCCTCGCGCCTTCTGGAGCTGTACCTGACGGCTGGAGTGCTCACAGGTGAGGGCACCCATGTCTCTCCCTGCAGGAGTCGAGAGTCCCTGCTGCAAGTCTCTCAGTCCCCAGTTTTCCTCAAAGGGGCGGCCCCTGAGTCTCCTAGCTCACTCTCCCGGTTTCGGACTTATCCTGATCCCGGCCCAGCCTGGCCCTGCCACTGAGGCCAGAAGGGGCACTCCAGCTGCGTCGCCTCGCCCGCAGGGCTGGGCCTGGCCCTCAACTTCCAGCCGTCGCTCATCATGCTGGGACTCTACTTCGAGCGGCGACGTCCCCTGGCCAACGGGCTGGCAGCGGCGGGCAGCCCGGTGTTCCTGTCCACGTTGTCGCCGCTTGGCCAGCTGCTGGGGGAGCGCTTCGGCTGGCGCGGCGGCTTCCTGCTGTTTGGCGGCCTCCTGTTGCACTGCTGCGCCTGCGGAGCCGTCATGCGGCCACCACCAGGGCCCCCGCCCCCGCTTCGCCCAGATCCGGCGAAGGACCGCGCACCCGGCGGCAGGGCTCGCCGCCGCCTGCTAGACGTGGCGGTGTGCACCGACCGCGCCTTCATGGTGTACGTAGTCACCAAGTTCCTGATGGCACTTGGGCTCTTCGTGCCCCCCATCCTGCTGGTGAACTACGCCAAAGATGCAGGCGTGCCTGACGCTGAGGCCGCCTTCTTGTTGTCCATCGTGGGCTTCGTGGACATCGTGGCACGGCCGGCGTGCGGTGCCCTGGCGGGCCTGACACGCCTGCGACCCCACGTTCCCTATCTCTTCAGTCTGGCTTTGCTGGCCAACGGGCTCACGGACCTGATCAGCGCTCGTGCGCGCTCCTATGGCACCCTCGTGGCTTTCTGCATCGCTTTCGGCCTCTCCTACGGCATGGTGGGAGCGCTGCAGTTCGAGGTGCTCATGGCGACCGTGGGTGCGCCCCGCTTCCCCAGTGCGCTGGGCCTGGTACTGCTCATGGAGGCCGTGGCTGTGCTCATAGGACCGCCCTCTGCCGGTGCGCACCATAGGAGAGGGGTAGCTAAACCTGGGAGTTGTTAGTATAAGGGAAGCCCTTAAGATCGACCTTCCAGGGATGAGGGGGAAGGCAGGCCCCTTTGCTGGAAAGCTTGGTTGGTGGACTCCCTTTATTACTAGGTAGTTCCTCCTCCAGGGATCACCCCCAGGGATCACCCTCAGGGGGTGAGGATGGAAAAGCCAAAGGTCAGTCTCCAGAAGAAATACACAAATAGCCAAGCATCTTACGCATGACAATCTTCTCAAGCAAATAATATAAAGGCCTTGTGCGAGATGGGTAGGGGAACAGGTTAGATTCGGAAGCTTAGCCCAAGTTGTGGATCCGGATCTGCCCCTGCAGAGAGCTAACCTGGACCGAATGTGTGTGGATGCTTTAGTTCAGCCAGCCTGTAAAGCCAGAACAGGAAATCAGCCCTGACTAGGGGCAGAGAAGGGGTGCTCAGATGACAGCTGGAGAGGAGAGGTGCTGATAACCCCAGCACCTGTCTGCCAAGCCTTCTGCTCATCCTGGCATAGTTCAGCGGGTGAGGGCACAGTGTGAAGGGCTGGGGGGGCGTTGCTGGGGGGAAAGAGTCACTGTACAAGTGAGGGCTGAGCTAAGACAGGAAAGGTAGAGGTGGGGACCCCGACATCTTCCTGAGTTGTCTGATTGTCCCGAGGCTCCAGAGGGCCAGGCTTAAGTGAGAGAGAGGCTTCAGGTATGAATAGCAGAGCCCAGGCTGCAACAGAGAAGAGTAAGCTGCCATCTTTTCCTTCAGAGCCAGCCAGATGGCAGAGTGGCCCAAGCAAGCTTTCTCTTCCTGCTTGACCCAATAAGAAAGGCAAAGCCCCCGAGCCAATGTGTGGGTGCCCTCTCTCAAGCCCACCACCCCAAGAGCCTCAAAGCTGGCCCTCCTGGAAGCCCAGGGACCACCTACTGTTGGGTGGACCTAGTAGGAAAGAATGCAGGTGCAGTGTAGGGCACTCCAAAACTGCGTATGGCCGGAGACAGGACTGGCTGTGAAGTCATGGTCATCAGGAAACTTCCCGAAGACCACAGCTTGGTGTGGACATGGGAATAGTCTAGAATGAAGCCCATGGAAGAAAATACAGTGGAGACTGGGCATGTCACCATGAGCTGTCTTAGCACGTGTGATGTCCTGGGTTCAGTCCCCCACAACGGAGCTAGAGATTCCCCCACATATGGAGATACCGTGCCCAGGAAGGGATATGAGCCCTTTTTTCCGGAGCACAGAGTCCCACTTCCCAGTCTGTGCTCAGGCACCTCACCAGCTCAGTTTGGACAGCTTGCAGATCCTGATGAGGATGCTGGGCCAAACCCCTATAGACCAGGTCCAGCTACACTGACACCCTGACACCCACAAGTGGAACAAGTCACTGTAGGCTTGCATTGATGTGGAGGGGGAACCTCGTAGACTATAAAAGCATCTTCAGAAGCATTAGATTGAGGTTCAGGGAGGGAAAGTGACATTCTGGGCCTCACAAGAAAGGATCCATTTGGAGTTCTGCATTCATAATCAGGAATAAAGCCAGGGCATATGTGTATCACCAGTAAGTCCCCCCCCCCCCCCGTTAGAGAAGGCCCTGACAGGTTGACACGGCTCCCCTCCCCCTCCAGGCCGCCTGGTGGATGCCCTGAAGAACTATGAGATCATCTTCTACCTTGCTGGCTCCGAGGTGGCCTTGGCTGGAGTCTTCATGGCAGTCACCACCTACTGCTGCCTGCGCTGCTCTAATACCCCATCAGGTCCAGCGGCTGAAGGAGGAGCCGCTGACACGGAGGATGTGGATGCTGAGAAGGACTCTGAGCCAATGCCTGCCAGCACTGAGGAGCCTGGCAGCCTTGAGGCTCTGGAGGTGTTGAGCCCCAGGGCTGGGTCCTCAGGACCTGAACCAGGGGTGGAAACAGTGTCTGGGCTGGGTCATGAGTCTGTGTAGACATTAGGCAGATGAGGGCCTGGCTCATGGGGAGGAAGCCTGGGGTTATCCACTGGGTACCCCATCTGCCAGGCCATTCATTCCCAGTGAAGTTGTGGGCTGACAGGAGCACAAGTTGATAAAGGAACTCTATCTACTGAAAGATATATATTCCTGTGCCTGCCAGGGCGGGGCCACCTGAGCTGGGGAGGGTTAAGAATAGCTAGAAGGGTCCCCATAAGGTCCCCTGAGCCATTGGAGTCCGTAAGGAATGGCACTAGCTAGAGACACTGGGGGCTCGCGGGGGGGGGGGGGGGATGCTATATACTGAAGCCCATTTGGCCGCCATCTGCATGAGAGATGAGAGGCACAGGGTCAGGGTCAGAGACTGACCCTGGGTCTTCTTCCTGTGCAGACTTCACAATCAGTTCCAGAGAGCATGGAAGCTGGGTGGTCAGCAGCAAAACCTCAGAGGCCCTGAAGGTGTGCATGTCCCCTTGCTGCCCTGAGTAGCCACCCCCTTAGAGGACATTCTAGTGACCCATCACTTTTAGTCAGAGCGCTGCTCCTGACAACACAGCTTTGTGTTCATCAGTGGCCCTGGCACCTGCTCTCTACCACAGGGACTTGTGGGCCATGACCTCTCAACCGGAGAGGTGCACTCTAACCCATGTGAGGGTCTTCCTGTCTCATTCTTCTAGCTAGGAGACCTCAACTGAGTTCCTAACACAAATGGTCCCTTCCCACCTACTGGTCCCAGCTGGGCCTCATTTCCATCCAAGGTTTGGGGAGCCCGGGCAAGGCTCAGGTGCTTACGCTCACCTATGGCTCCCAGACTCCAGAAGGGACAGTATTTTATCTAAGCATTTTCCTGAGAGTGCCTTCTTGACCAAACACTGTTCTAAGCCCTTTATGTTGGCTTACTGTTTCTCCTAAACCCAATGAAGTAGAATTTATCCACACTTCAGACAGGGAAACATGCATCAGGAGAGCAGAAATCAGCCCTGGGTTGCACAGAGGCCATTATTGGGTCCAGAGCTGTGGTTTGTTTGGTTGTTGTTGTTGAGGCAGGGTTTCTCTGCAACAGCTCTAGCTGTCCTGGAACTCACTTCACAGACCAGGCTGGCCTTGAACTCACAGACATCCACTTGCCTCTGCCTCTCGAGTGCTGGGATTAAAGACATGTGCCACCATGCCTGGCTTCAAGCTGTAGGCTTTGATCTGTGCCTTTGACCATCAATTGATGTCTCTTGAGAGATGCAGTGTGACCAGACAGCTGCTGGGCCCCATGTGGGTGGACAGTGACAGGCCATCTCCCTCCACCTCCAGTGCCTGCCTGAGAATCCTACCTGGTTTCTGCAGGACTGCAGAGCTCAAAGCCACAAGCAAAGGTGCTTTTCCACTTTGGACCTTGCACCTTCCTTGCCCATTCTGTTCTCAAGATGGCCACATCCCCTGTCCTAATGGGCATTGCAGAGTAAAAGAGCTGTAGGAGTGCACCACACCCAGCCAGGCAGAGCTGCCAGGCAGACTACTGCCTAAGGGCGGCGCCATCTCCCTAGCGCCCCCTGCGCCCTGAACTCAGCAGGCACTCCTGGAGTAGTCTTCCCCAGCAGTGAGTATCTCACAAAGGTTTACTTCACAACCAGCAACACAGAGGGTTGAAGGGAGAGTGCTCAATGGTGGTGGAAGAGGGGAGCAGGTGACAGTCAGGCTTTGGGACCTGCAGACTCAAGCTCAGGCCCCACTGTTCTCATGGACGGTCCTGAGCCTCTCAACCCCAGATGCCACGGGAGCAAGAAAGCTGCTCCTGCAGGTGCTGCGAGAGATGAGTGATGGACACAGAGAGAACTGCCTAAGCCTGTGCCCCAGCTCCCTCATGACCAGAAGGCAGCTGAGATCTGGTTGCAGAGGGTCTGAGCCATTGCAAGGAGCCTGTCCATTCTGTCTGGGTTTCTGTTTATTCAATACAGGCCCAGCATTCAGTCCTTGAGGCTAAGTCAGGAACAAATAAATATAGGCTGCCAAGGTTTGCATGTGGACTCAAGGGGCCGGCCTCGTATGCTGGCCCCAGCCTCGGATGTCCACCCAGCTCCTGTTCCCTGTAGGCTTGGCACCACCGAGGTACTCACAGGGACAGGTCCTGCGCTCTGCCTGCTCCAGCCCCTCCTCTTTTCTGTCCAAGGCCCAGCTCTCCCTCCGGTTGGGAGGTGGGAAGGAAGGATGGAGGCCAGAGTCCAGGTCCCAGGCTGCAGCCTGGATTCACTGTGCAAGGACAGAGGAGCAGGGAGGCAGGCGCCCCGAGCCAGCAGGCTTTTATGCGCCACTATACGCCTTCGCTGTCCTACAGTGGCCCCGCCCCGCTCCCGCTGCGGTCCTCCCAATGCCCTGCCCCCCAGGTTCACTTGGGGGGGCACTCAGGAATCACACCAGCTTCCGCCCTTGTCCATGGGCCCAGTGGCCCCACGTGCATCCTTGGACACTTCCCTAGCTGCCCCATCCTCCTCATCCTCGTCCTCATCCTCTCCATCAGTGAAGCCACCCTGGGCAGGGCCATAGGCTAGAGTGGTGTGTGCCAGGTCCACCTCAATGGGGAAGACGTCGGCGTCC
This sequence comes from Microtus pennsylvanicus, assembly GCF_037038515.1. Lineage (NCBI taxonomy): Eukaryota > Metazoa > Chordata > Mammalia > Rodentia > Cricetidae > Microtus > Microtus pennsylvanicus. Next base: position 8,295,689 of record NC_134580.1, read on the forward strand.
CGCAGCACTGCATAGCAGTCGTTGTAGTACTTGGACATGGTGGACACGAAGCGCTGCAGCTGGAACACGATGTCCTGGACTGGGGCAGAAGGTGAACAGACAGGCCCAGTGGCTATGGCTGCCTCCTTAGGGAAGATCTAGAGCTGGCCTGTCCTTCCTGCTGGGACACTTACTGGGGCCCCTGGTCTTAGGATGGGTGGAAAGGGACATAGCCGAAGGCTTCCTGGCCCTGCCTAGTTAGCCATCTAGTCCTCCAAACTCCTAGCCCAGGAAACAGAGAAGGCTGCCTGAGTGAGTGAACCAGGGACCCAAGCCCTGGCCTCAACCCAGCCAGGTTCTGGGTGGACTCCTACCAGGACCTGGTCCTGGAGCGTAAGGGAGACTACCCTCTCTAGGCCTCATCTCTGATCCAGAGAGAGAATGGCATCCACCCTGGGGCTAAGTGCCGGGTAAGGGGTAGTGCACAGGCCTCTAATGCCCCTTACCATGCTTCTGGTCCAGCAGCTCCATCTTCTCCAGCACATCCTTGCGCATCTGGGAGAACCGGGCTCGAGCCTCCTGGCGGCAGCGCAGGATCAGGCGGTACTCATAGTTGCCTGTGCTCACTCGGTATAGGGGCTCTCCTAGGGCCTGCAGCAGGCAAGCCTGTCAGCTCTCTTGGGTGGATCTGGGCCTCCCAGGGACAGATGGGGTTGGAAGGCTGCAGGGCTGGTCCAGCTCATGGCTGTACCACAGTGGCCCTTCAGATGCCAGTGACAGACAGAAGCTCAAAACAGTAACTTAAGAGAGAGAAATATCAACCACAGAAACACAAACACAGCTCACATGAAATAAATACTGGTCAAAAAATGGACCCTGACTGCAAACAAGTCACAAACTAGAAACAAAAACAATGAAAAACCACCAGGGGCTGGAAAGTGGCTCGGTGGTTAAGAGTCCTCGCTGTTCTCAGAGGCTGAGCTCAGTTCCCAGCATCCACGACTGTCTGTCATTTCTGACCTCCACAGACGCCAGCCATGCAAAGGGACACACACCTTAATCCCAGCATTTGGGAGGCAGAAATCCAGGTAGGTGGATCTCTGTGAGTTCGAGGCCAGCCTGGTCTACACGAGCTAGTGCCAGCACAGGGTCCAAAGCTACAGAGAAAACCTGTCTCAACCCTCCCCCCCAAAAAAACAAACAAAAAACAAAACAAAAAAAGCAAATGGACACACATACACACACACACGTAAAACACTCATGTATATAAAAACAAAAAACAACTTTTTTAAAAAACCAAAGCATAGCTCAGAAGTGAAATCAGTAAGCTTTTTTCTACAGGAGCCTCACAACCTTGGGGTACCTGGCCTAGAGAGTACTGGGGAGTCGGCCACTTCATGACAAACTAGCTGGTACTCCAAGCCAGAGGAGCTGGTAGGATGGGCTGGCAGCTCCAAACTCTAGGAACTAAGACCCCAGGATGCCCGACACACTCAATACTCCGGCAGACCTAGAACCCTCTGAAGGGGCAGTGTGGGCACCCCAAGCCCTCCCGACATCAGTGGGGCCCCTTGGGTACTCACGATGCAGCTGTATTCCTCGTCGTCCATCTCCTTCACCTTCAGACAGTAGGACTGTGTGGGGTGGAATGGAGGAGGCCAGGAAGTCAGTGGCCAAGCTTCCTGGACTCCCACCCTCACGATTCAGCTCCCCTACCATGCCTCCCTGTGCCCTCAGGTCACCTGGGAACCTGGACACACCAAGAGAACTGCAGCCATACAGGTCACCTAGCTCTGGACCACCTGGGAAAGGCTGGAAGCAGATACGGACAGAGGTCCAGGAAAGGGGTAGCAGAGAGATGAGGCACTCCCCTGGGACTGCAGGCCTGAAGGCTTGAGAAATCCAAAAGCAGCTCTGGGGATTGGAGGGTGAGGCTCAGCGGTACAGTACTTGCCTTGCATGCATAAGGGCTCTATCTCCAGAAGAGCAAAGATCCAAAACCCAAAAGTACTGTGTGGTGGTGCTGGCGAAGCAAAGGAGCTTAGGAGCTTCTTGAAGGCATGCTGTGCACAGGCCTGTCAAGGCTCTGAGAAGTACCCTAGCAAAAGCCTGAATACTTAACAGTTCATTCTCTTGGCTTCTTTAACAATCTGATTATCATTTAGGACTCCGAATGTCCTTTGAAGTATCCCAGACCTAGTCTGAGCCGCTGCTAAGGAGCTCAGGGAGTCCCAAGGGACAGAAATGACAGAATGAGAGCTTTCCTGCTCCCAGGTTCTAGGTAGCTCCGAGCTCTCCTGGTGTGGAAATGCAGAGTCTAGGCTGCTTCTGATGCGTTAGGCCTTCAATCCCAAACTCCTGACTCAACAGAGATCTGACCCCATTCTGCCTGCCAGGGCATGGCTACTAGCCTCAGGGCTGGCCTCCAGGGTGGGTGCACTGCGGCTGGCCAGACACTGCGCACACTCACCAGGGACTCCAACTTCACACCCAGACACTGCAGACCCTCACCAGGTACTTGAACTTCACACCCAGACACTGCAGACACTCACCAGGTACTCGAACTTCACATCCAGGTATTTTTTGATGGTGAGGCGTGTATCAGGGATGGCTTTATTGAGGTATGTGTTCAGGTCCGTCAGCATCTAAGAGGTTGGGTGACAAACGGCACAGATATGTCAAGGGTAGAAGACTATGTCAGGACAAGGGCACATTGTGACCCAGCAGTCTTGAGGTCAACAGGAATGCAGGAAGAAACAGTTACTGATGGCTGGCTGGCCACAGCGGTGACCAAGCTAGTGTCTGCATCCAGCACCTGACTCCAGCCCAGAACCCCTCCTGTGCTAAACTGTCCCTCCTGCTCTGGCCAGCGGGGCATGCTGCACTCTGAGGGACCCACCGGTTTGATGGTTTTCAGGAGCCGAATGCCAAACTTCTCAATGCTGCGGTGTGCATCAGCAAACTTCACGAATGCCTCACTTGCTGCTGGCTGCGGCTCCCGCACCCCAATCACAGAGAACACGTCCCCAAAGGCTGCATGACAAGTTTGCCTTGAAGCCCCCACTTGACCCCCTAATGGAGAAGCCAGGGGCTTGCTGGGCTGCAGGACAGGGGCATGATGAACAGAAAGCCCAGGTCTGCTTGAAGGGTCTACATTAGAAGGAGGTACATCTTCAAGAGGCCTGGACCATACTCCCCAGGAGCTGCATCCTCATTCTGAGCTTAGGCTCTTTGGGGAGCTAGTTTTTGTCCCCCCAACCGACCAGAAAAGGCTAAGTGAAAATCTACAGTGGTCACTCCAGGCGAAGGCAGAGTGCCAGGCTGAGAATCTGGACCCCTGGGTTCAAATGCCAGCTATCCAACCTTGAGCCCTGGGCACACTTCCTGTCTGGGCTTCATTTCCTTGCCAGTTAATGGGGTTGTGTCTTTCCTGCCCACATGGAACTGAAGAGACCACATGAAGAGACGCTGCCGGCACTGTAAGTAGCAGCAAGGTGCGTGGCATCCTCCAAAGGCCAGCTGGACCAGATGCTCCATGGTCATTGCCACCCAGTGTGAGGCTGGAGGTCAGAGCTAGGTGTTGGCCTTGGCATAGGGATGAAAAGGGCCCCAGAGAGGAACCTAACCACACCTCACTGTTCGGGGTTACTGAGCCCTGAGGGACAGGGGTTTGCAGGGTCACATGGCATGTCTGGGGATGCCATTACCCCGGTGCGTCTGTGACAGCTCATAAAAGGCGCGTAGGAGATTCTTGGTGTGTTCCGTCATCCCTGTGGGAAGAGACCCAAGTGACAGAAGATGGAGACAGAAATCAGGGATCACATTGGCCCCCCAGCCTCACATTCCACCTGATGTCTTCACTGGGCATTAGGTCCCCAGGCTTTTCCCCAAGGCCTGGGAATGGAGGCTGAGTTGGCCCTCTATGAAGATCCCATGTGACAGGCAACTGGGATTATGTATGACAGCCTCCTAGGGGATCTCTCTGGGTGGGTAGGAATTTGGAAGGACGCCTACATCCACTCTCTAGGACAGGGTCCCCAGGGCAGAGCAGCAGCAGGCACTTGGTGGCTACCTACCTTTGTACAGCTCGGCAGTGCGCTCCAGCTCCTCCAGCCGCTTTACCAGCCCGTCTGTGGAGGTCAAGAACAGGGAGGGTAACAACCCAGCCCAGCCCACACTGGAGAGGGAAGGGTAGCCCCCTGAGCCTCTACCAAAAACAGAGGGTTTAGGGTAGAGTATGGGCCCCAGGCCTTACTTTCAACTCCCCAGAAAACATCGAGAGGCAAGAGTCAGGCAGAGCTGCCTCAGGACCCATGTCAGGAGCCTCCCTCCACCTACCACCGGCTGGGCCAATCCAGGGGCTGATGGCCTTTTCAATATAGGATCTTCCCTAAGTCATGAGTGTATGAGGGTGAGGCCAGACTCAAGGGTAGCTTCCCATAGGCCCAGAAAGCAAACCCTGGGCCAGCAGCCAAGGCTCCCCACACAGCCATTAGAGAGGAGAAAGGCCTTTTGGTCATGGCCAGGTGGCTGAGACGACTGCTCAAGACTGGCTGGAGTTCGGGGAAAGAGATCCGGGAGGGCTTGGAGGAAGGTCTTACATTAGAAGAATTTGCTGATCACAGCCAAAAGCCAAACAGACATAGACTAAGTACCCACTTATCTCCCCAGCTTGCCAAATTCACTTGACCCCTTGCTGCCAGAGTACACAATAAAAGCCCAGAGTCCCAGCCGGGCCGTGGTGGCGCACGCCTTTAATCCCAGCACTCGGGAGGCAGAGGCAGGCGGATCTCTGTGAGTTCGAGACCAGCCTGGTCTACAGAGCTAGTTCCAGGACAGGCTCCAAAACCACAGAGAAACCCTGTCTCGAAAAACCAAAAAAAAAAGCCCAGAGTCCCTCTCAGACTAACTGAGCTAAGCTGAGGAAGACAGAGACCAGACCAGCTGTCTGGGAGGAGCAGAGACCAGACAAGCTGCCTGCAGAGGCTTGGACCAACTGAGCACCTGGAAAGGATACTCTCCAACCTGTCGAGCTGCCTGCAGGCTGTGCAGTGCGCTCCAGGGTCCCAGCTTTGTGGGCTGTCACTCATGCTGAGGTGGGCCTTGGTGATGTAGTTGTCTCTGAGTCACTTATGCTCCTGTAGGGACCTCTCAGAGATTCACCAAGGTAGACTTGGGTGATAGCTGTATCTGGTCTGCCGTGGGCTCCCTATCTGGAATAAGCAGACATGCGCATTGCAGCTCCTCAAGTAAAGTTTCGTCACCAGTTCGGCTACCACCCAGGCCCACAGCCAGGCCTTGGGTTGGCCCACCCTAGCATCGACCTGATCTAGGACCTTCTAGAGCTCATGGAAGAACTGGTCCTGTGGAACAATACCCGCAGGATCTCCAAGACTTGCGGTGGCCACAGGATATCCCAGAGAAGTTCTGGTGAAGCTCCAATGATGATGGTGTGCCAGACACCAGAGGCCTTGTGCCAGACCAGTGACTTACTGCAATGAACACTTGCCAGTAAAGCTGACAGAACAAAGGGGAATACCATATGCCACACCAAAGCCCCCAATGCCACCAGGACGAGTGGAGAGGTGTGGAGAGGCGGGAAAGGAGAAGCAAAGAGATCATTTTGTTGTTGTTTTAGGTTTTTTTGTTTGCTTGCTTTGTTTTGTTTTCTTTTGTGGGGGGGGCACAGCAGGTGTGAAAGGAAGATATGGGGGTGAGCAAAATTGGGGTACATGATGTGAAACTCCCAAAGAATCAATAAAGAATTAAAAAAAAAAGTAGGACTCTTAGCTTCTTCTCCAGCACCATGTCTGCCTGCACTCTGCCATGTCCCACCATCATGATGATGGACTAAACCTCTGAACTGTAAGCTAGCTCCAATTAAATGTTTTCCTTAATCAGAAAAAAAAAAAAGAGGTGGACTGAAGAGATGTCTCAGTGCTTAAGAGCACTGCCTGCTCTTCCAGAGGTCGTGAGTTCAATTCCCAGCAACCACAAGGTGGCTCACAACCATCTGTATTGAGATCTGGCACCCTCTTTTGGCCTGCAGGCGTACATGCAGGCAGAACAGTATATACACAACAAACAAATCTTTAAGAAAAAGAAAAAACAGTTTTGTCACACAATACCACATTAGGTAGTGACCAGAATAGATTGGGGCAGGGGGTAAGGGAACAACAGCCACCTCAGCTCCACAGGGGCTGGGGCTAGAAATGGGAGGAGGCTGACAGGAGGGCAGAAAGTATTACAGACATAGATTTGGGAGTGCAGGGAGCATGGACCTCCTTAGCTTCCCAACTCTGATCTGTCCCCACCTTTCATGAGAGGGGGAACCCTGACCAGGCTTGAGAAAATCTGCAGCCACACAAAGTCACCCTGCTATGAGCTAGCACACTGAACACTCCTTGGCCCTTCTACAGCCTGCACCTGTGGGCAGGGACCACTCAGCCTATTCTACAGAGGAAGCTGAGTGATAGGCAACTTGCCTGGAGTCATAGAGCCACGCCTAAGCAAGCAGAGCCCGGCTCCCCAGGCCTTGGTGTGTTTGCTCAGGCAGGGGTTTTTGAGCAGGAGGGGAGGGACACGGCACACACGGAGACTTCTCTCTGGACAGGAGAGCTGGCTGTGTGGGGGCTGTGAATGGGAGAATCAGGGGAGGGTGGACACCTTAGAAGTCTTCAGGAGGCTGTGGGTCACCGCAGCCTCCAGGTCCTAGCTCCCTGGAACACAAGCACATGGCCAGCAGGCACAGTTGTTTTTAGCTGGGTCATGGGACATCATGACAGCTTCAATTTAGAAATCCTATTTACAGCCAGGGAAATTGCAAGGTTCGGGGAAACAACAACCAGTTCTAATTCCATCTCAATGCATGGTGACTACAGTAACAAGGATTTATAGGCACCATGGGGCTGAAAATAGCAGCCGCCACTTTGTACCCCATTTGGAACACGCTCAGGCCCCACCCCCACTCTCCCAGCCAATAAAGCCCGTGTGCCCAGCTGAGCCCACGGTTTCCATGGGTATTTTTGTCCTCCCCGAGTACACGCATAGCACTGCTATTTATAAGCATAGGCTGGCGATGGCAGGAGCAGGAGCACGGGTTCTATCGGCCTCCTGGGGAGACATCCAGTGCATGCGTCTGCCTGTGTGTAAAGTGCCCGCACATGGCTTCTCTGAGCACTGGCAAAGGAAGTGGTGACAAAGGTGGCAGCGCCACCTCCTGGTCAAGGGCAGGACTGAGGAGGACAGCACAGGAGCAGGACAAGTGTGGCTGGGCAGGGAGCATGCTGACAGTAGAGTGGGACTCAGCCTGGTCAGGCATCCAAGCTGGAAGGACCTGTCCTCCCAAGTCTGTCCCCTCCCCACCGCCAGGCAGTGACCTAAAAGCCCACAGCTGACAGTTATAGTAGCTCTTGGAGGGTAGAAGAGGACCCCAGGGATACAAAGGTGTGCCTTGGCTGTCCACGTTGAGGCAGGGAAGTTAGCTTGATGGACAGCTGACCATCAGGCTGGCGGGAGGAGGACTCACCATTGCACAGGATGGCACGGCTCAGACCCAGGGCATCAGCTGTGCCCGAACTCATGTTCTCCACTAGCCGGTGCTTGACTTTCTTCAACACTGGAGCAAGAGAGAAGGGGCCGATGAGTGTGCTGCTGACCAGGCCATCTAGGCCTGAGCCCCATCACAACTGCAGGCTGTGCCAGCGGATGGAGAAAACTGGCCTGGGGCTTGGTGTCTGGAGCGGTCAGGAAGCAGGAGCGGTCAGGAAGCAGCGGCTCTCGGCAGTGTATGTCCTGGGCTACCTGTCCTACTCAGCTCCATCTTGGAGGAGCCGTACAGGTAAACATGGAGTGCTTGGCACAAAGTGAGACCTGCTATCTGCCAGTGGTGTCTCTGAGGGCACAGAGCTTGTCCATGCTAAGCAGTAGCTGACAGCCCAGACAGAGGGGGCCTTGTCCCTTCTCCCTTCCAGGCAGCATGTGAGATGACTTGTGCCAAGGCAAGGCTCTGGAGGTGGGTTCTCAAGCTGATTACATCACAGTAGTAGGCATCATTAAGTGTCACTGGCTGGTCACTGCATATAACCAGCTAAGGTCTTGGAAGGGCTCAAGAACAAGAATGTTAGACCAGGTGTGATGGCACACACCTTTAATCCCAGTACTTGGTAGGCAGAGGCAGGAGGATCTCTGAGTTAGATGCCAGCCTGGTCTACAGTGCTACTTAGATAAACACCTGGTGAGCTCATTTGCCCTTAGCCTCTGTCCTAACAGGCTGTGGGCTGTGGTGAGCACGGGCTGATCTTGGGGTTCTGCCAAGAGACTGCCAAGTCTCTTGTGCCTTATACTTTGTCGCGTGCTTGATCCAGAAGAAGTGGCAGCTAACAATTGCTGTCTCAAGGCTGCTACAGAAGCAAGATCCTGCCCTTCCAGACAGACAACCTGCCAAATAGCCACCCATAAGGCCCAGTTTGCACCCTAGACTTTCTAGAAGTACACGACAGGAGAGGCCATGACACACAGGCCAAGGTCTGGCATTGGGAGGTGTAAAACACAGGGTAGTGAGAATGCAGGGCCAGGGGCCTGGGAATGGCTACTGCCAGCCATTCTGCCAGCTTGGACAGAAAAAGCCAGAGCCCATGGCACATGGCTGCTCTGGCCTGGCTTACCAATGTCCAGGGACATGCCCTGCTTAGGGTCCGCCTGCAGCTTGTTGTAATGGATGGTCACCTCCCCCTGCAAGAGCAGCACAGACACAATTAGGACAGCGGTTGCCAGCTCCAGGCCCTCCCAGAGATTATTTTTTACACGTCTGCACTAGAACACCAACAAGAAGAAGCAGGATTTCTCAGGGACTCCAGTCCTTTGTGAGGACTAAATACCAAGGTGACTCAGGAACAGGACCATGGGAGACCAGGGTGGTTTTTGTCTGAGTGGAAGGGGACAGTGGGGCTGAAGAGATGGCTCAGTTCTCAGTACCCACATGGTGGTTCACAACCATCTGTAACTCCAATGCCCTCTTCTGACTGCCAAGGGCACAAAGCACAAATGTGATGTACATACATACTTGCAGTCAAAATGTATATAAAATAAATTTATCCAATAAAAAAGTATTTTTTTTTAAGGCAGGGGATAGGAGGAGCTGGTCTGGGAGCCTTGGAGGATAGCGACAGGAAGGGAAAGGCACTGACTGGGGCTGTACATAAGCTGGGCCCACCCTTGACTCTGGGACTGCCTGTCATCTGTGGTTTTGCACTCTTCATGCGGCTCGCTCACTGGCTTTCCCAAAGGTCTCCAATGGCTCAACTGCAGGGGAACAGCAAGATGGCCATGCTTGTTTTGACAGTGACAAGGACACTAGATCAAGCAAGGCTCTCAGTGGAACATCTGGGGTGGGGAACTAGCAGGAGGGAAGGGTGTGGGCTACATCTGGACAGGAGATGCCTGAGCTTAGGGTTCTTTGTTGCCTGAAGTCCCTGAGGAATTTGGGAAGCAGTCCCCACAACAAAACTCTAGGGCAAACATGGCCCAGCTGTGGTCACTAGGATTCACTGACACAGGGAGGTCACTGTTGGCATCTAGCTGCCTCTGCAGTTCCAACCAGGAACATCATAGTTTGTCCTAGTGTTTAGCACTTCTGGAAGCTTAGAGGGGCTCAGAATAAGTCCCAAGAATTCTTAGCATTTACTGACAGTCCAAGGGGCCCAGGAGATAGAATTATATCCCTCATATTGCTATAAAGAAGTAGGCAGTGACCCCTAAGCCTGCTAGGACCCTGGCAGTCTGGGTGGCTCAGCAGGGACCTGACAGCCTCTGCCTCACACTCTGGAGCAAGCTTCCAGCTGCTCCCTCAGTGGTCCAGCTGATCCTGCAAGGGTCCAGCTGCTCCTGCAGGGACCAGCTGTTCCCACAGGGGTCCAGCTGCTCCTGCAGTGGTCTTACCTTCACCTCCTGGATCATCTTCGCCACCTCTACTTTGGTTTTTCCTTTGATTGACCTGCCATTGACCCCGGTGATCTCATCACCAGCCGCCACCGTGCCATCCAAGGCTGCAGGCGTGTTGTCAAATACCTGCGGATGTACAGGAAGTGGAGGACAATGGGATGGACCTGGAACCTCAGCAGGCCCTCTCTCTACCTCAGGCAGTGCCAAGAAGACAAGAGGAAAACTCCCCATTCTTGAGAAGACAGACTGTGACTCCCAACAGGTGAGATTCTTTCTCTATATAGGAAATACAGGGGCCCTTAAGGCCCTCGCACCTGTTCCTTAGTGTCACTACCTTCCATGGCTTTTCCAACAATGCTGCTCAGCAGCCAAAAGCACTTCTCAATTCCAACAGCTACTTTGGTCTTCAAAGAACAGGCCAGGGATGCTCTGAGCAAGGGTCCTATGCCTGTGAGTCCTTGTCCCAAGCTAACCCCTTCACCAGGACTTGTGCTCACTGGCTGTGAGGTGGTGACAGTGAGAAGACAGCTGTCTACAGGGCACACACAGACTCAGGGGCACACAGATGGAGGAGCACAAACTGGACCGGAGAGTAACTACAGAGATACCACACTCTCAAGGAAAATCTGAGGGAACCAAGAGAGCCCAGGAGAGTCAACAGTTTTGTGTTCTAGTTGGATTGGCTAGGACAGGTTTTCAGATTCCTGTTCATGCCCAGAAACTCAGACATAGACTTTCAGGTTTGAGAGAGAAATTTCATGGTGACTGAGGGATGGCTTATTAAAATAAACTGAGTAATTGACTACAAAAAACCCCCATCAACCTGGAGAAAGCACCCATGGCAAGAACTGAGACACTTAACTCAATATTTTGAGTTAAAAGGAAACTACAATACAATGAACTCTAACATCACACTAGGCAAAGTAAATCCCCAGTTCTGCTTACAAGAGTCCCTAGAATAGTCAAAGCCACAGAGACAGCGAGGAACATGGGAGCTGTAGGGACTGAGGAGAGGGAGTCAGCGAAGAGCTCTGGACTGAACAGTGGTGATGGCTGCACCACATTGCGAATATATTTTAATGCCGCCTAAGAATGGTTAAGAGAATAAATTTTGTGGTATGTGTATTTGTGACAACTGGAGAACAAGGGAGGCAGTAAGGATTTTACAGGGTAGGATGCCATCAGAGAACAACATAGGAGACCCTCATCTACTGGAGAGTCCACAGAATCCGCTTTCCGAGGACCCAGCACAGCACGAGCGGCTGCTGCCTGCAACTGTCTCCCTGACACCTCAGTGCAGGAACGACCAACTCTGCAAGGCTTGACAGGTAAGAATAAGCACACATAAGTAAAGGTCCCCAAAAGAAATGGGACACTGTGCTGGTGGCAGTGAATAACGAGGTGACACCATCAAACTTCTAACTAAATCCAGTGAGATGTTCAGTAGAAAAGGGGGCTTGCTACCAAGCCTGGTGAGCCGAGTGCAAACCCTAGGACTTACATGGCAGAAGGATAATCGACTCCCACATGCCACACTTCAGCCTGCACATGCGCCATGACGCAGGAGCCCCCCCCACCAAATAAGTGGGTTTTAAAAATCTTTATTGATGAATAGATTTTTGATACAGGATCTCTCTACATAACCCTGAACTCACAATCTGCCTGCTTCTGCTTGCCTACTGCTGGATTAAAGGTGTGGGTCACCAAGTCCAACCTTAAAGTCTTTATTTATTTAAAAAATAAAAATTAGGGAATGTAAACTGGGTAATGATGGTGCCCGCCTTTAATCCCAACACTAGGGAGGCAGGGGCAGATGGATCTCTGTGAGTTCAAGGCCAGCCTGGTCTACAAACAAGTTCCAGGACAGTCAGAGCTACATAGAGAAACCCTGTCTTGAAAAACTAAAAATAAAGAAAATTAAGGGCTGGGAAGATGACTCGGGGTTAAGAGCACTTGCACTTGCGGAGGACCCGAGTTCAGTCTCCAGCACCTATACTGTGACTCCAGCTCCAAGGGATCTGATGCCCTCTTCTGACCTCCATGGGCACCAGGCGTGCATGTGGTGCACAGACATACATGCAGGCAAAGCATTCACACACATAAAATATATAAATCTAAAAAATGAACATTTTTCAAAAGTTCTGATTGAAACTTACCCAAACCTAGCATTAATTTTAGTGATGGAGATGGAGCCAGAGCTCAGTCACTCTAGCTGTGTCCCCTAGCACTGAGCCAGCAGAGCCCTTTGACCTTTACTCCTGAACTTGAGCTCAAGCTAACGCTGAGGACTAAGGGAGCAACACTGAAGGAAGTCTCTAGAATGTGCACTGCCCATCTGCCCATCCTCAGAAAGCCAGAGGACATGCTCCATCCCGATGGAGACGGAAGCCACAAGGGGGACCCTGGGACTGGGAATGAAGAGCAGAGGTCTCCAAGGGGTTAGATGAAGACAGATGAAAGTCTGAACAAAGAGGGGAAGACGACTGTGGAAAGTCTGGGAAAGCAAGAGGATTGCACAGGGGCAAATAGCAGGAAATACCAAAGAAAGGAGAGGCTCTGCTCAGAAAGAAGTACAGGCTGAGCATGGCCGCATGCGTCTCAAAGTCAAGCACTTGACAGAGAAGCTGGAGGATCAGTGGGTTCAAGGCCAGCTTCAGCTACAGGGGAAATTAGAGGCCAGCCTAGGCTACATGAGATCCTGTCTCAAAAAAAGAAAAAGGAAAAAAGTCACCAATTCAAGACTAAGGGAGGTGGTTCAGCAGTTAAGGACACTGGCCACTCTTCCAGAGGACCTGGGTTTGAAACCCAGCACCCACATGGTGGCTTACAACTGTCTGTAACTCCAGTTCCAGGGCACTCAATGCCCTCTTCTGGCTTCCACAGTCACCAGGCACAGATGTGGTACACAGGCACACATGCAGGCAAAACATTCACACACATAAAAAATTAGCGAATAGGGCTGGAGAGATGGCTCAGTGGTTAAGAGCATTGCCTGCTCTTCCAAAGGTCCTGAGTTCAATTCCCAGCAACCACATGGTGGCTCACAACCATCTGTAAAGAGGTCTGGCGCCCTCTTCTGGCCTTCAGGCATACAGACAGAATATTGTATACATAATAAATAAATTAATTAATTAAAAAAAATTAGCAAATAAAAGAAAGGAAGGAAGACACCAGCTCATCAGAAAGTTCAACACAAGCGTTCAGAAGGGTGGGACTTGTTTCTGTCCCTTCTCTATCCTCTTGGTCTCCAGAGCTGGCCAGGGATTTGAAAAATGTTTCCCGAACGTTGAGGTGTCTGTGATGGGAAGATGGATAAGAGGGAGATCTGCGGCTTTAGAAGAGAGCTGAACTTGCTGGGCGGTGGTGGTGCACACCTTTAGTCCCAGCACTCGGGAGGCAGAGGGAGGTGGAGATCTCTGTGAGTTTGAGGCCAGCCTGGTCTACAGAGTGAGTTCTAGGACAGGCCCTAAAGCTACATAGAAACCCCTTCTTGAAGAAAAAAGAAGATATTTGAACTTTTTATCTCCTGAACCAAGAACAAGGGATCAATCAAGAAAACGAGCAACAAAACCAGAAGGGCTAGAGAGGTGATTCAGCAATTAAGAGTGCAGCCTGTTCTTGCAGAAGACCCAAGTTCAGTTCCCAGCCCTCATGTCAAGCAGCTTAGCTTCAGAGGGACCTGACACCTGTTCTGCATGGACATCTACACGCAAGTGCGTGCATGCGTGCACACACGCACACAACTAAAAGCAATAATAAAAAAAAGCAAAGCAGGAGGAGCTGTATCTGCTGCAGCAGCTGAAGGGGAGGGTGAGAGGAGGGTGGGAACTGCTGGTGACACGGGCCTCTGTGCACTCGACTCGCTATAAACGAACAAAGCAAACCTCATGTTATGATGCAGTTCGTTCAAACAAACCCGCCCTTCAGGTCCAGAACAGATGGGCCGGGGGAGTGGCCCTGAGGCTGAGAAGGCACGAGGTCAGCAGGGACCTGAGAAAGGTCTCCCTCAGTCTCCTGGGGCAGAGGAGACAAATCACCCTCGAAGGCAGAGGTAAGAGCGGATGATCCTCCCTGAGGCCTACTCTGCTGGGTGTCCCACCAGGAGAGACAGTCTGGATCCTTCTAAGGACACAGAAATGTAACTGACTGGTCACCGCAGTGGACAGATCACCAGGGCAGCTTCCTCAGGAAAACCATGAAGTCGCTCCCCTAACACCAGCACAGCAGCTGGGAAAGGCACAGCTGCCGGAGAACCACTGCACCTGTGTCTCGGTGAAGCCGCATAAGGGCCTGCCCCTGGACTTTGCCGTTCTGCTGCATTTTCACAAGAACTCAAAGACACTTGTGCTTACATAGTTTACTTCATTCATGTACTTGGTTTTGTTTCTTTTGAAACACAGTCTCATGAAGCCCAGTACACTTATTTAATTTTAAAAATTTCATGTGTATGTGTGTGAATATATGCATGCAGGGACTGGAGGTGGCAGAAGACGGCATCTGATCCCATGGAACTTGAGTTATAGGTGGCTGTGAACTGCCTGATATTGGTGCTGGGAACCAAACCTTGGTTACACACTTTAAACCCTCATTTTCCACATGAGAAAACTGAGACCCGGTGTGGATAAGAAACTCACTGGTATTTAGGGATAGACACGTGAGTCTCGGGCTGCTACTTTGTTTGTTTGCTGACACTAGATCTCGAGTAGCCCACGTAGGCCTCAAACTCATTCACTGTGTAGCCGAGCGTGACTGAGAGTGGCTGATCCTCCCTGCCTCCACCCCCAAAGTGCAGGGTTACAGGTGTAGGCTGCCACACCCAGCAAGGACATTATTATCTCGTAGCCTTCCTACTTCAGTTGGCAAGCAGGCTCACTAGAGACTGGTACTGAATGTCTGTTACATGCTAAGACACTGGCCAGCACCGACTTCAGTCGGACACACATGGTATAAGGCCAAGAGTCTGCCAGATAGCCAGATCAGAACCTGCTGCACGCGAAGAACAGATGGAAACGGAAGAGGCACGGGGTCAGGCCCATTAAAGCAGTGGCCGGTCTTGCAAAGAATAGAGCTCAGAAACGAGGAGGACCAAGGAGATGCCTCAGCAGGTTGAGTGCTTACTATGCTAACCTGATGGCCCGATTTCAAGCTTGGGATCTTACAGTAGAAAACTGACTAACAGAATTGTCCTTTGACCTCTGAATGTTTGCCACACATGAGGGCACCCATACTCATACACACACATCAGACTCACATAAACATGCAAACACCGATCGTAAAATTGTAAAGAATGGAGACAGACAGACCTTTGTGCATGTGTGTGCTGGGCTGGTCTGCCACTCTGCTTCCATTCTTCAGGAATCAACTTTTTTTTTTTTTTTGACTCATGTCTGTCTGTGGCCTGGAATTCACCTATTAGTCTAAACTAGCTGGGCAGTGAAGCCCAGCATCCCCGTCTCCATCTCCCCAGCACTGTGGTGACAAGCACATACTGCCACATCAGTGCTTGACTCAGGCACCTGAGATCGAACTTCGCTACTCCAGCCTGCGCGGCACACACTCTCCCGACCGAGCCATCTCCCAGCCCTGCAGCCGGGCTTTCTGAGTGGAGAAATGAACCTCTTTCTGTCACACGCAAGAAAGGAGGCGACTTGCTCTTCTGTCACACGCAAGAAAGGAGGCGATTTGCTCCACCCAGGACCCTGCCCCCACCTCCAAAGTGCACCTCATACCTGGACAATATAGAGGCAGGGACAGTACTGGGCCCCTCCTCCAATGCTTATCCCAATCAGGTTCTGAGCATCCTTCTGCAGGGTGACCTTCCCAGGCACAGTGGGGATTCCTCTGGAAATAGAAGTGAGCGAAGGTGAATTTTGGAGAAAGGGTGACTGGAAGGAGCAGGCGACACAAAGTAGCCTCTGCCTCCCTCAGCCAGAAAGAGCACTGTCACCAGACATGCTCAAGAGTCGCGCAGCGGAAGGGCCGGAGCCCAGATCTGCCACGGTCTGCCCTGGGACTCAGGTCAGGCATTTCCTCTGCTTCTGTTCCTTCACCCAGAAAATAAAATGAGGCTCCCTGATACAAGAAAAGGGCACGGAAGGCTCTCTCCATCCTCGCCAGAGCGGGCAGTGCCAAGGAAACAAATGCATAAATTCAGCCAGGCCCCATCCTTTTCCCCTTCTAAGGCACATCCAGGACATCATAGCCAGTTGTCCAACCATGCTCCAGCCATGTCCCAGTTATACTGCTCAGTTACCAGCCAGCATTCACGATCAGTGAGCTTAGGTGTGTCTCGTGGTGAACAGGCTCAGGTGTCAGCTTGGTTACTGAAGACCGATCACTAGCAACCAAGGGCTGCTCAGCCCTTACAAAGGACTAACACACAAGGCCATGAGATCTACTCCTCGCTCTGAGAGTACTTTCTAAAGGTCAGCCAGATCTAATTTATGAAAGTCTACCTTACTGATCATCTATGCTGGGGAGGAAGGTCGGTGATGTTCCCATGCAGCCTTTGCAAGCAAGCTGGCTCTGCTGCCACCTTTGGAACACCTTCCCAGACCACCCCAGGAGGACCACTCCGCCTGCTGTGCTGTGGATGGATCATGCGCACATGGCCTGAATCATTATTATCCGTTAGCCTATCACACACACACACACACACACACACACACACACACACACACACACACACACACACAGAGATGAACCTACTCGAATGTCCAGACCTATTTCTGCTTCCATACCCTGAGAAGTAAAAGTGTGTGGCTAGGACATCCAAGGACAAGAGGGACCTGGGTCCTCAGCTCCCAGATCTTGAGGAAGAAAATACTCACAATTTATCCTCCTCGATGTCATAGTCTAAGTCTGCAAACATGGTGCCGAGAGTTGGGGCCGACTGGCTAACTGCCCAGCTCGGGAGGGGAATGGGAAACTGGGTTTGAGAGAGAAAAGAACACGGGGCTTCAGGGAACTGAAGTGCCCAGACGCCAGCACCAAGCTCCCACCCCTCCCTCCTTCGGGACAGCAGGCCTCTGGTCCTCCCCTCTGGACTGGGGTAGGGAGCCTAAGGCTGGAAGGGGAGCAGGTGATTCTTACTTGGTACAGAGGAGGACCCCAGGCCAGGGCGAAGGGCTCGGATTCCAGAGTCCGCCCCCACGGTCTCCAGACCCTTGGGAGCCGCTTCGGTAGCTCACCGAGAGATTCGGTCCCACAGCCGGGCCTGGGCCAGGACGGCACCTGCACCCACCTGCCGTTCCACCTGGCGGCGACCGCGACTGTCGCGTCACTTCCGGTACAACGCGGAAGTCCCGCCTCTCGCTTTGGGTATTTGCCCCAATCCCTGCAGGCAACCTCTCTTTCTCTCTCTCCGCTCCCAGCCTCTCTGAACCAGGAAAAAGAACAACTGTTGGTGGAAGTTCGCTGTTAATGTGAAAAAACGGGAAAGGAAGGAAAGGTCTAAACATGTTGGCGGACCCCGCCCTAAGCCCCGCCACCATCTTGGGGAGGGAAGGGCTCTTCCCGGCTTCCTTAGCGGCACTCTGGGGACCACTTAGGCCCGGCGGTTGCCAGGGCAACGGAAGCATCCTGGGAACGGCGAAGTTCAGTGAACTGCAAACCTCGCGTTCACATTTTCAGTACCACTTCCGAAGGAAAGCCTGTGATTCCCCTACCACCGAGCGCCAGGACTGGAAGGTTCCCGCAAGATCTCAGTCTCAGAAAGAAATTAAGTACCTGAGAGAGGCCGTAACTTTGTTCGGAGATGCTTTACAGTTGGTGTAAGAACAAGACCTTGGTCCTGAAACACCTACCGCCAGTTTGGGGGTCCTTTGAACATTTGAGCTAAACTTGGAGCCACGAGAGGTAAATTCAGTGGGCTTTTAAAGGGCAGATTTGGTTCGTCTTTCCTGCATGTACCCCGGTTTCCCCACAAGCATACTATTAGCGTTCAGTAAACGTTTCTGAGGTGTTTTGACAAAAGATCCCTCACACCGAACCTCCTTCCTTAGTCCTGAAGGCCCTGGAATCCTAATAAAGGTACAGCCCCCATGTCCCTGAGGCTCAACAAACAGCATCAAAGCTTCCCAGCTTGGGAGGCCAATCTCATCGGCCCACCGACGCCTGCTGCCGGTGATCATGTTAAATAAGTTCGCTGGAGGAGAACGGCCCTGCTAGGACCATTGTTGGCGCCCACCTCATCCAAGCAGAGTGGGGCCAGTGTCCTTATCCAGCTGTAAGGGGGTGCATCGAAGAGGCAGGGAGTCCTTGTGCTCACAGGCAAGCACTAGCGGAGTGTTAAACACGCAGGGCTGTTTCTTCAAAGGGAGAGATGTACAACCCGTTTTCTGCCCAGAAGGCTGGGAATGGAGGTGGTTAATTGCTTGGTGACCTTTGCACTATGTGCACTGCTGAGACCACACTGGACACCTCCCCGGACCCTTATCTTGAGCTTGTTTTCTCAGTTAATCTGTCAAAGGCATCTCTACAGAAGACATCCCTTGTACTTTACAGAGTTCCAGTGGGGTCATGCCTCGGGCTTTGATGTGCATGTGGCTGAGTTAATCATCACCCAGAAACTTTACCGAATTGTGCTGTGATCCCATATGCCAAAAATAAACTCAGGAGCAGACCCCAAAAGTTTGCACCAACACCAGCCACTGAGTCACTCATTCAAGATGTTGAACCAAACTGCCATCTTGCCTCTCCTGTATTGATACTGCTCTGTTCAGAGGCCGTGGTGTTCACAGAGACCCCTGCCAGGGTATGGGATAACTATCCACCTGTCCTATGGAAGTCTTCCCATTGCTTACAGGGGGGCCGAGCTGAGTCTCAGTAGGTGTATTGAATGCCACCATAGCAGCCACCTTCCCCTGTGTCCACACTCTGCAGCTCAGGTCAGAAGCCTGGCTCATCTTCACCCCATGGAATCGTTACAAGTTCTGGCAGCTACCCTGTACAAGTGGGGAATGGGCTCGAAGAGGCACCTTTCCCTTTTCGCACATGGTCGGTTGCAGGAGTGGTTTCACCACCTCACCAAGCTCTGTCTTCAAGGCTGGTGGTTTGTTTTTGAGATAAGATCTCCTGAAGCCCAAGGTCACTACCTGAGAATGGCCTGAAAGTCCCAACCTCCTGCCTTCCATCCTCAGCACTGCTTGCCCAGTTGAGATGGAGCCAGGGATCCAACTCAGGGCTTCCTCAGCCTTTCTCCCTGACACAACCCTAGTTCATACCCAGGCTCAGCCATCTGATAGCAGGGAATTGGGGGCAAGTCACTGACACACATCTGGCTGGGTGTAAAAAGCTTGTAGAAACTGACATGGTTCTCTATGGGACCGGGAGATGATCAGGGTGGCCTCATAAGGTCCAGAGGGCTGGACATCTTCAGGGAGAAGTGACCAGGATGGCAGTAGTGGCTGGATGCTGGCGTCATAGGCCAATGTTGGGTGCTGAACTGGGCTCAATGAAACAACATCCTCCAGCCTAGAATTTGCATCAAATCCACCTTTCCAGCCCCCAGATGAACAGCGGAAGTCCAAGCCCCACCATTCATTTCACTGGGAACCTTAGGCAGTCACCATTTTCCTGCATGCCTTGGCTACAGAGTGACCGTCCTCCCAAGACAGCCATACAGGTGACTGCAGAGTGACCGTCCTCCCAAGACAGCCATACAGGCGGGTGAAATGCGAATGTGTTTTTGTGAGTGAGCTCTGCCACACAGATAGCAGAGGAAAGCAGTGCAGTCAACCTTTTCAAAGGGTGGTGCTGACCATGCCTCCGGTGGGCCTTACTGCTCTTATGCTTCTGTGTGTGGCTCATCTGGGATGTGTCCTGAATTCAGATCCCTGGGCTCTTCTTGGACCTGCAGAGGGATCCTGTAGGATGCATTGGCACAATTCTGTGAGTGTTGTCTAAAGATGTCAGAGGCTCAGAATGCCGAGTCTAAATATCAGGAAGGGCTGTTGAGGGCACCAACACTCCTTAACAGGGGCCTTCCCATCTCTGTAGAGCAGGGTGCTATGTGTGTCCAGAGGAATGCTCTAACCAGGGCAGGCTTCCTGGAGGAGGAGCTGTCTACAGGAGGTGCTCTGCCAGCAGAGGAAGAGAAGAGGATAAAGATGTCTAGAGGCAGGCTGGGATGTCTGACTTCAGAGAATCCATGGGTAGGAGAGATAGACAGCTGAGAATGGTGTCTCATGAGAGCACAGGGCGAGCCCCGCATGCACAGTGCTCAGCAGAGACCTCCTAGGGACGTCTAGGCCCTTCATCAAGGGTCGCTGGGCTCCTGAGGTTTAAACCAGAGCAAGGATAACCACTCATTTCAGGTCCCGCCTTCCAGTTTATTCCCCCATGTACAGGTCCCTTTCCCCATTCTCTCCAAACATACTGACCTCTCTTCTATCTCAGTCATGCCACTTAAAGCTTGCAGCTATGTGCAAGCTATAGCCCCATTCTAGGCCTTGGTCCGCCAAGATAGCACTTCTGTGGCTCCCTGCTTGAGATTCAATCCCCAGAGCTACTTACCATCACACATCCTTTTCCTGAGGAAGTGCTGTCACCTAGTGGCTAATTTCAGTACTGCCTCAAATAGGCACCACCAGGGTCAGCCAGCTGACTCAGGGCTGACTGCAAAGCCTGAGAGTCTGCAGTATATGCACAATGGTGAGGCGGGTCATTAGAATGCCAGGCTGTGCCTGACCCTGTACCCCTGAGCTGCTGCTGTGCCCAGCACAAGGCCTACATGGCATGGAAGGGTCACTGTGAAGGTCAAGAAGTCAAGGGTGGGTCGGACCCACTCACTCATTCCTAACTTCATTTATAAATATTTATTGAGCACTTGCCAAGAGGACAGTGAAAGAGACAGTGGAGCCTGCTGCTGGCAAGTTCATAAGAGCAAGTGGGAGTGGCAGGCGAGATGGGAGAAAATCAGCGAATTCCAAGATGAACATGGTGGAGTAGGTGACCGGCTCTATTCAAACGGTCTCTGGGGAGATGCTGGAGATGCCAGAGAGGGGGAAGCTGGCAGAGACCCCAGCAGAGACCCCTGGGTTAATTTCACATCAACACCTTTTGGGGGGGTGACACGAAATGACTCGGGGGACCAGCAGTGCCATTGTGTGTTCATACGAGGGAGTGTGCAGTTGGTGTATCTATCTGCTTACTGACCAGCTCTCTCTCTCTGCTACCTTCTACCATATTGTAAGCTCCCAGAGCCTGGAGCCTAGCCCAATCAACCACCCTCCATCCCCAACTCCTAGCACAGCGGCAAGCATGTGACTGGCATTCCACAAAGGTCTGTTTGGCTAAATGAGTAACTGTCCTGATCCCACCACTTTGGCAACCCTTTCTGCTCGGCCACTGCCTTCAGTCAGCTGACTAGGCCAGCGGTGGGATGTATACTTCAGAGGGGACCGGAGTCCCTCCAACCACTGGCCCAGCTCAGCATGCAAAGGCTGACCTCTGACTCGTCCCTGCCCTCTGTACCCCCGCCCAGCACTCTGCCCTCTGGGTTAGGTCAGTGATGAAAGCCATGGCAGCCTGGGGGTGGGGAGTAGAGAGACAGTGTCTGATTGTTCCCCAAGCCTACTGGTCACTGAGGACTAGGTCTCAGACCGTCCCTCCCTTCCTCTCCCTTCCTCTGTGTCCTTCCTCCCTCTTCCTTCCTCCTCTCTCCCTGCCTCTTCCAAATTCTAGTGGGAAGTTATTACCCCTGCAGATGCTTGGCACCCCACAGTGCACCAGAGATTCAGAATCAGCCATCTGGCTTGGGGTTCTCTTTGGAAAGAGCCTAGGACTGAAGCCAGAAGACCTCGGGCCCTCTTTAAGGCTGTGACCTCGAGTGACATAGCTTGGGATGCTCAAGTGAGTGCAGCCACACAAGAAGGCTCCAGGAATGACAGGTGGAGACGGATGAGAGGAGTTCCTTGTCAGTGTCCTGCAGTGTCCCCCGGGTGCAGCCTTGTGCTATCCCCTCAGTCTCAGGCCCAGCTGTGCTGCAGGGAGCCCTGAAGTGGCACCCTAGGCTAAGGCTGGGTGCTCAGCAGGCAAGGCTCCCCTCCTCTGCTTGGTGTCCGGGGCTCTTGCTGGTCCCCGTGATTGTATTGAACTGAATGTAGAGGCAGTCAGGAAGAAGTGGATATCTTGACTCGCCTTGTGAGTTACTGGCTGCCTCTTGGCATTGATTTGGGTCTTTCCCTTTTCTTTTTTTCTCTCTCTCTCTTTGTTTGTTTGTTTGCTTGCTTTGTTTTTGTTTTTTTGAGACAGGGTTTCTCTGTGTAGCCCTGGCTGTCGTGGAGCTCACTCTGTAGACCAGGCTGGCCTCAAACTCACAGAGATCCCTCTGCCTCTGCCTCCTGAGTGCTTGGATTAAAGGCGTGCGCCACCACCACCTAGCTCTCTTTCATTCCTTAAGGAAAGTTTCAAACATGCCCAGTTTTAAAAACTAGCCAGGAAGCCAGGTTTCCTCAATGACTCCTCTTACACCCTTACATCAGTCACCCCTGTCACTCTGTGCTCCTCCCCTATAGGGACACCTTTTTTAAAAATTACTTTTAACTATGCGTATGGGGGGAGAGGTATGTGGGCACAAGTGCAGATGCCCTTGGAGGCCAGAGCCTCAGATCCTCTGGACCTGAAGTTCCAGACTCTTACTCAACATAGGTGCTGAGAACCAAACTCAAGTCCTCTGCGAGAGCAGTATATGCTTTTAATTGCCTAGCCATCTCCCTAGTCCTGGTTTGGTTTGGTTATGATGACAAGGTCTCACATAGGCCAGACTGGTCTAGAACTCTCCATAGAGCCAAGGATAGCCTCCTAGCACCACCTCCCAAGCCCTTTGATGACAGGCAGGCAGCATCAGATCTGGTCTGTGTGGTGCTGGGGATGGAGATGCACCTGCCTCTGCCTCCTGAGTGCTGGCATTAAAGGTGTGTGCCACCACCTCCTGGCTTTATTGCCATATTTTTAGACTTGGGTTCTGGGAACTTGGGCACAGCAAGCAATTTACTGATCGGCCATCTTCTCAGCCCAACCAAGGTCTCACCGTATAGCCCCGTTCAGCCTGGAACTCGCAGAGACTCATCTGCCTCTGCCTCCCCTAGTGCTGAGATCAAAGGGACCACCGTGCCAGACTCCAGCATTCACTTGTAAACCTCTCCAGCTATTTTCCCAACCTGCAAACTGCTCCGTGGTTCTGTGCACACATTTCTCTCAACAAATACTTGGGATGCTATCACTGGGTCCTGCAGTAAGTACAGTTTATTATCTTTCTTACTTTCAAATTTTTTAATGTGGTGTGTGTGTGTGTGTGTGCGCAGGCTCACTCATGGAGGTCAGGGAATCGTGTTAAGGAATAGGATCTCTTTTTCCACCGTGGGACCCAGGGATCACATTCAGGTTCTCTAGCTTATGTGGCAAGCGCTGTTATCCACTGAGCCCTCTCACCCACCCCAAGGTTTTAATTTTTTAAAAGAAACCACTAAACAATTTTTTCAGTAACACTGTAAATCCTTTATTATATTTATTATGTTATTATAAGTAGAAGGTTTTTTAAAATCATATTTTTTAGACTCAGCCAGACTGACAGACATCTATAATCCCCATTCTCAGGAGGTTGAGGCAGGAGGATTATGAATGTGAAGTCACTCTGGACTACATAGTAAAAACCCTATTTAGCCAGGTGGTGGTGGCACACGCCTTTAATCCCAGCACTCGGGAGGCAGAGACAGGTGGATCTCTGTGAGTTTGAGGCCTGGGCTAAAAAGTGAGTTCCAGGACAGGCACCAAAGCTACCCAGAGAAACCCTGTCTCAACACCCCCCCCCCAAAAAAAAACCTATTTCAAAAAAATAAGCCAGCTTGGCGGTGGTGCATGCCTTTAATCCCAGCACTCAGGAAGCAGAGGAAGGTGGATCTTTGTGTGTTCTAAGATAGCCAGAACTACATAGTAAGACCCCGTTTTTAAAAAAATCCAACAAACAAGGGGCTGGAGAGATGGCTCAGCAGTTAAGAGCATTACTTGCTCTTCCAAAGGTCCTGAGTTCAATTCCCAGCAACCACATGGTGGCTCACAACCATCTGTAATGAGGTCTGGTGTCCTCTTGTGGCCTGCAGGAATATAGGCAGACAGAATATTATATACATGATAAATAAATATTTTTTAAAAAATCCAACAAACAAATAAAAAAACAAGAAATGAAGGAGGTAAGAAATGAAGGCAGGGAGTTTTATTCTGTTGCCTTTGACGTTATATGCAATCATTTTTACATCTGAATATGATCCACACACCACACAGCCACCACCACTTTGACTGTCTACTGCATCTATCCAGCGTTGTTTGGGCCTTTGCAAGGCTACACAAGCTTCGCCAGTGTTTAATTCCAAAATATTTTTACCATGCCCCTCCTACACCCCCCCCCCGCAGCCAAATGTTTCCCCACCTACATTTACTTCCTGGCTCTCTCTCCCCAGCTCTCCCCAGTCCTCCTCCACTGTGACCTCGGAGTTGCTGCTGCGGAATAATTTAATGTGTGTCCCGTCGTAGCTGGCTTCTGTCACTCGTGCTGGAGCTGCAGTTCATGGTTTTGTTGTTGTTTTGATTTGTGCTTTTTTAGAAAAGACACTCTCTCACTATACAGCCCAGCCTGGCCAAGAGCTATGTAGACCAGTCTATCCTAGACTTTCAACAATCCTCATGCTTCTGCCTCTTTTTTTTCCTTCTTTTTTCTCTTCATGTTAAATCTTATGTGTACGGATGTCTTGCTTGCGTGTTGTATGTCGGTGCAATGTCCTAGAGACCAGAAGAGGGCATCAGATCCCTAAGACTTAAGTTACAGTTGTGAGCTCATGTGGGTGCTGGGAATCAAACCCAGGTCCTCTGGAAGGGCAGCCAGCGCTCTTACCCCCGAGCCATCTCTCCAGTCAATGCCCCTATCTCCTGAGTGCTGGGGTTGCAGCTGTGTGCCACTAAGCCTGGCTTTGCAATAAAACAAAACAAAACAAAACAAAACAAAAAAACATTAGCAGGCTGGCAGGAGGTATCAGTGGTCACTAGAGTTCAATTTCCAGGACCCTCACAGTGACTCACATTCATTGTAACTCCAGTCCCAAGGGATCCAACACCCTCTTCTGGCCTCTGAGGGCACCCGGCACAGGCTTGATACACATTCATGGGCAAACACTCATACACAAATATTTTTTAAAAACTGCCATGTCTACAAGAGCTAGTTCCGGGACACGCACCAAAGCTACAGAGAAACCCTGTCTTGAAAAACAAAAAACAAGCAAACAAACAAAAAAAAACTGCCGTGTGCATGTGTGTGTGTGTGTCTGTGTGTGTGCACAAGCACTTAAGCATGCACAGGCCCAGGTTTGGAGGTCAAAGGGTAAGCCATGAGAGTCTTTTCTCTTCTTCTACCATTTGTATTCTGGGGTCTGAACGCAGGTCTGCGGGCCCTGAAGTAGAAGCACTTACATGCTGAGTCATCTTTCCAGCCAGCATTAGTCTCTTATACTGTTTGGATGGATGTGTCTCCTGGGTAAATTTCATTTTCTCGTTATTTGCCTGTGGATTACTTTGGGGTTTTGTGTAGACCACTGTGGCTCTTTAATGTCACTTCGCATCCTCCCTCCCAACCCCTACACTGCTTTATCTGGAAGTTTCCTGTACAGCCACTGGCCTTGGCTGGGAGCTCGGATACAACACGAGCAGACACGCGGATGAGTGGCGAATGCAGCGAGGCTGATTTTAAGGGATGGGTCTCCCGCCCCTTTGGAAACTGTGCTGGGCTTCAGCAATGATCTTCCTTAGCTCTGAGGCTCCTTCCCCACCCTGACCCTGTGGGTCTAAGACCATTCACCCCAGGGAGCTGCTGAAATGTGTCTCCAGGGCTGAGATGGCCTTGGGACTGTCTCCTAAGCTCGCCCAGTCACTGCTGAGTTGTGTAGACAGATTCCAAGTATTCTGCCAGGCTTGCGTTTCTAGGATGTGTACATGTTATTCTGCCTGGCTGGGGCTGTGCTGCTGGGGCCTATTTAGGAGTGTTAATGCATTAATGTTTGAGTAGGACCCATTTCCTAGCAGGCTTGTTCTCTGTGTGCCTTTGAACATGCGTGGAGGGGACAAGGGCAGCCTTTATCTAGGCCTCCCTGTCTGTCTCTGTCCATTCCTTCCTCTCACACTACTCTGGCTTGAAGCACTTGGCCCATGAATGCTCCTGAGGGTGCCGAAGAGTGAGATGCTCTCTCCTGTTCTAATCTGAAATAGCTGTGGAGCTAGAGAGCCTGAGACCCGAGTTCCAGAGGCGCCTACAGAGAGCAAGAGAGCTGTGACCCCCAAACCTCACTAAAAAGAGCATCATGATGGAACCCCTCCCTCCCTCCTCCTGCAGCGGAAGTGGCTAAGTAGGGGCCAGGGTCAGGGGTTAATGACCATATTGTGCTCAGGGCTGTGGATAGCTCAGCTTGTCAGTGGCAGCATCTAAGCATTCGTAGCCCCAGGGGAGCCCCTCCCCTTTCCCATCCATCCTTCTTGGAGGGAGGAGTCCCTGCTGGCCTTTAATTGCCATCAGGTCATTATACCCAGTGAGGACACCAGGCCATCTCCTCTGGTGGGGTCTCTTTGCTGAGGCCCCAGATATAGCCCTCCACCTCCTCTGTCCGCAGATCCCAGTTAACTCGCCACCATTGTGGACTGCCGAGATGTGGCAGGGACCAGGGGCCAGTGAGGGAGGCAGCCAGGGACTCATCTAGCCTCAGCAGCACACACACACACACACACACACACACACACACGGAATAAAGTGAAGTTAG
This sequence comes from Microtus pennsylvanicus, assembly GCF_037038515.1. Taxonomy (NCBI): domain Eukaryota; kingdom Metazoa; phylum Chordata; class Mammalia; order Rodentia; family Cricetidae; genus Microtus; species Microtus pennsylvanicus. The sequence continues at coordinate 8,322,409 of NC_134580.1, forward strand.
AAAATAAGTAAACTCAGCTGAGCGCAGTGACATACAACTGTAATCCCAGCACTCAGGAGGCCAAAGCAGGAGGACTGCCAAAAGATGAAGGCCAGAGTCGGGTCTACATAGAGCTCCAGCCTGGCCAGAGCTACATAGTGAGACCCTGCCTCAAAGAACAGTAAATTAATAGATAAATTCACTAAAGTCCACAATCCCAAGAATAAAGGTTCAATTTTTTTCTATTGTCGTTCCAGATTTTTTTTAATTTTTTTAAAAAAGACGTTTGTTTATGTGTGTGTTTATGCCTGTACATGTGGGTATGCAAAGAGGCCAGAATGGGATCAGATTCCCCAGAACGGAGTAACAGGTGACTGTGAGCTTTCTAACACGAGTACTGGAAATCAAACTCTGGTCCTCTGCTAGAGCAGCAAGTGCTTCACTGAACCATCTCTATTACACTCTGAAAAGTGTTTGCATGTGTATAACCATGTCTGTGCAATCTCCCCACCTTCCTCGGGTAACTCGTGTGTACATGCATACGGAGGCTGGAGGACAACATTAAGACAGGGACTCTTACTGGTCTAGAACCTGACAAGTTTTCTAGGCCTGCTGCTCTTGAGCTGGGGGATCTGCCTGTGTTCTCCGGTGTCGAGAATTGCAAGCACGTGATATCACCCCTGGCTTTCTCATGTGGTTCTGGGAACTGAACTCAGGACCTCAGGTTTGTACAGCAAGCACATCACCAATTGAGTCATCGCCCCAACCTGTCCTGTTTTCTCTCTCCACGTGTTTAAATACAGTGGATTCGTGCAGGGTTCACTATTAGCTTTGACCACACTGCTCCTAGTTGAAGCTACCTGAACACACATATCTGCAGATGTCCTGGGTTTCACATGACCTTACACCGTAGACACTTCTGTACAATATTAAAAAATCCTGCAGGAATGTCATTTTTTCACCACCACAATGCATTCTGTTATGTGAACGTGATCTGCCTTGGGTTCCCGTTCTGGGCTCTTGACTGTTAAGGTCACAGCCGGCTTTTGTTATCACACACACTGCAATAGCGTCTCCAGGCATAGAGCTACACAGATACATCTTTAACAGAGCGTTGTTGGGTGCAGCCTCTTCTGGAACCAAGTCACCACAGAGACCGGACTTGCGCGTGGTCCTTTGGGAGCAGCCCTGCCTTGCAGTTGTGGCAGGTGTGTCCTGTGTGTCACATGGTGACCCTGCAGCCCGCCATGGAGGGAACCTACAAAAGTTGAGACAAGTAAGGTTAACTCAACAACGACTCCTGAGATCCTAGGCCCTCTTGCTCCTGTGCACCTTGGCTGGTCTCCTGTCCTGCTGCCCCAGTCCTGGGAACCGAGCAGCAAGGATGACTGATGTCTATGGCAGAAGGCATGAGTGGTCTGGGAGGCTCATAGCGGTTCCCTGGAGATGAAGTGTCCGGTTTGGATAGAGGAAATGACCCCTCTCTTGCAGACCAGCAGGGGGCCCTGTTCTGTCCCTCTCAGGAATATTGTCTTGGGTAAGGCGGCCTCATGAGTAGGCTCTGAACTCTGCCAAGGTCAGACAAGGCAGACATTCCTACTATGTGCTACAGCACCATGTTGTGGCAGGCGACAGTTTTGCAGCCCTTTGGGGGAAGAGTGGGAGGGGTCACACAAAGGGATGTGGCTGGAGACCACCCAATCCCTCTGAAGCTGCCTAGCCCTTGCTCTCCTTGATGCCCACACAGTGGGGTGATGATAGCTGTCCATGACCAGGTGGACTACCTCTGCAAAACCATCCGGAATGGCATGGGTGTAGGACAGGGTCATTGCTCCCAGGCTAGGAATGTGGCCAGCACCAAGAAGGAAAAAGGCAGCTCAGCAACTCCTGGAGGTGCCAGCGCAGGGCACCCCAAGCTCTATGCCCTCTCTAGACCTGGAGATGCCAGTTCTTAGGGCACCCCAAGCTCTATGAAGCCGCCTCCAACTGCAGCATGGAAATGCCACTGAACAGAGCCTTCAGCTCCCCTCCCCCACCATCAGATGGCTCCTGTCTCCAGACCCTCCCTCCCTGACTCTCCTGCCTGCTGGGTGATCTTCCCCTCGAAGCCTTCCCCATGCACCATCAGTATCTCTCCTTCCCCATCCCTCCTTTCTCTCACCCTGTAGAAAACAGTGTTCCTAGACTGTGGTCCTCCACCCCCCTCCTGTGTCCAAGGGAGTTGGTGTTGCCCCCAGATACCACCAGCAAGTCCTTTTTCTCAAACACACCCACCTCTGCTCTGGGGACGGTCCAGGGCCCAGGTCTTTCTCTCTGAAGCATCTCTCTTGTCTTTCCAGGCCACATTGCTGGTCACCTGACCTCTATGACCCCCTGTGGCAGGAAGACAAGCCAGCAGCATCCTCCTTCCCTCCTTTCTCCATACCCAGGGGATCTACAACTTTCCACACATCTCCCTGGCCTTGCCCTAGCATGGGGGGGCATTCACCCCTTTTTTTCCCAGTCCCAAGCTGTGAGACCGCCCCTGCCCCCCCCCCAGACCTCATAGCATCTCCTCACATACATGCTCACAGTACTCAAACTGCTTTGCCTTGCTATGAAATGGCATGATCTATCTACCAAAAACTTAGGGGATGGGCTGATCTTGATCCCTTCCCTGTCTTGTGCCTGCCCCCACCATCTGGTCCATTTCCAAGTCTCAAAGTCTCACCCATCCCAATCCTCGAGGTAGTACAAGCTGGCATCCAGTGACTCTCCGCCTACCACTCAGAGGTGGAGGTGCCTTGGGCAAGTCAGGTTCCTACCTGAGACTCATCTACCTGGATGATGTGACAAGAAAAGCAACCTTCCTCCTTCCTGGCTTGTTTGGGGGCTATGTGAAGACCTTATGCCTTGGCAACCATCACTGTTGGCATGATCTCTGTTGCCCCACCCAGGGTCCCAGCCTCCACATTCCCCCAAGAAAGACCCCATACCAGAGTGCTGGCCATACACGAGCCACGTCGGTAATCCTGCCACGTTTCTCCAACCACTGCAACATGCCCACCAGGCGGGCACCTGTCACCCCATTTTACCCAGGAGGAGACTGAGGCCTCAGTGCCACAGTAGAGAGAGCCATTGCCTCCACGGATGCCGCCCGCACCACCCACTGATTCAAAAGCTTTGACATCTGCTGGGCACTGTGCTAGGTGCTGGAGGCCCAACAGTAAGCCAGGCTGGCACAGACCTAGCCAACAGGGCAGAGAACTTTCTAGAACACATAAATCTGACTCTATAAACTCAGTGAGTAGTTAGGGCTACTGGCACAAGCCTTTAATCCCAGGACTGAGGCAAAGGCAGGTAGGTGTCTGTGAGTTGGAGGCCAGCCTGGCCCATATAGAGTTCCAGGACAGCCAGGGCTACATAGACAGACTCTGTCTCAAACATACATACATACACACATACATACATACACACATACATACATACACACACACACACATACATAGAGCTTCCCTCTTCCCTCAGGATCCAAGCGTCTTCTCAATAGCCACCATCAGTCCTCTGGGTTCACATGGCACCCCTCATTTTCCACGCTCCACCTAGGGCACATATGGGCTATGGGACTTCTCCCTCCCACACACCATGCACCACCTCCTTGCCTGCCTCCCCCCAGTAGCAGCTCCTCCCTGCTTCTTACCTCAGCCTCCATTTGGAGCTAATCTCTAGCGCCTCCTCCAGGAAGCTTTTCACCCTCAGCTTCCAGACAGAAGGATCCCTCAGTGTGTCCAGGCATCCTGACTCGCAGCATTTGAGACTCAACCCCTCTCTTTGAGGGCCACAGTTGTTCAACTCTCCCCCACTCTCCCAGTGCCTCCCACCGAGTCCTCAAGTTCATGGCTGCCTCTGCCCCCTACGACACAAGCCCAGCAGAACAGAGACAGAGGAACACACATACTCCTAGCCTGTGAACATGCTCTGTCCATGCCAATGGGAGAGATGGAGCAGTCAGTGAGTGTTCTGGCCGCTGAGCCCAGCCTCCTCAGAGCCATGGCCTCTGGGATTCTGGACATGGCCAGGCGGTGGAATCCACCTCAGTGTTCCTGTCCCTCTCCTTCCAGGCACTAGGCTCTTTTGGGGTGGGCAGGCAGTGGTCCTGGAAGACAAAACAAGTGAACTGGAGTCAGTGGGGGTGAGATCCAGGACCCGATTGTGTAGCTTCCTTGTGACTCAGTTTCCTCACTTAAAAAGTGCTATCATCAGTCCTTCCATTTTGCGGGGTGGCTGTGGGAGGCGACAGTGGCACAAGCTTCCCAGGGAGCGGACGCTTCATTCACTGTCTGGCTGGCTTCCTGACACTCCCCATCTCAGACACAGTCTGTTTCCTTTTGCAAAGTTCCGGGGAATTTGGTTTTGGCCCTCTCTAGAGGCCAGACCCAGAGTGTGCGTTGCTCTCTCTAGAGGGGTCTGCTGGGGAACACCTGTGCCTTGGCCCCAACCATAGCACCTGCACACTGAGGCCTTGACACCAACACTCCCCCCTTGAGCCCTAGTCTCCACCTCCCAGGACAGCAACTTCCTGGCCCCAGGAGGCCGCTGTGTAAGACGAGATGGCTGACTGAAAAGTATCTTGTCTCAGTGCTGAGCCGCCTGGGCTGGAAGCTTGGAAGATGAAGGTCCCTTTTCAGCCTGGCGGCAGAAAGTGGGCCCCAGGACCTCAGTTGAGCCCTAGGCTCCCCCAGAGTGGCTTCTCCAGCCCTGGAAGCATCAGAGAAGCCGCGGACAGCCTAGAAGGACAGTTTTCAAAATGGCCGCCGCGGCCGCCAAGGTCCTTTCTCCTCCCTAGGCGCCCTGGAAGAGGGAGGGCAGCACGGCCAGGCCACGGTCACTCCTGCAGCCCAGGGGTGCAGCAGAGTAGGCCAGGAGGTGTGGGGAGGAGGGAGTTAGGGTGGGTGGGGGGCAGAGAAGAGCCAGAGAGAGGGGCCGGGAGAGGAACAAAAGGTCCCTTTGTGACACAGGGCAGAGAGAAGAGGGAGCGCATTACCCAATGCCCAGAAGCCATGTTGGTAACAAGAGAACCATTCTCTGCCTCGCTTGGAAAACAACTTGGAGCAGAGAGAGACAGGGAGAGATTTAACCCCATGGGCGCGGGCACGGAGGCCTGAGGCCACTGTGGGAGGCAGGGAGAAGTAGGAGCTGGTGGGGCCTATGGGGTCCAGAGCAGTGGGACTTCCTGTCTCCCAGCCCTCTCTGTAGTCAGAACCAGACTCCCAACATGGCCGCTTGGCCAAATCCCAGCTGCCTCTGGCCTGGGGACGAGCCATAGACGGGCTTCTACCTGCCTAGGCCTGGCCGGATGAGCCATGAGAAGGGCCTTCAAGATCGCCTTCCCTCTGGGGAACCCCCTGATTCCTGACATCTTCTGGGTTCAGGTCCCATGGCTGGTCTACCCAGTTCCAAGGGTACTGCAGGGAAGCTGTCTCTCCTTGACAAAGTGCGTCCCATCTTTGCTCTGTTTTGTCTTATAGGAAGTTCTTCAAATCTAATTGAATTTCTTTATTCCCAGCCCAGCTTTCTCCTGCTGCCCCACCTTCTATGTACTATTCTTGGTGCCCAGGCTTCTAGAACAGGGCAGGGGACACTAAAAGATGCTTTTGCATCCTCTCCCCCTCCTACCCTTTCTCTTGACCTTCTTCCTCCATTCCTACTCTTTCCTTCATGCCTTCCTCCCTCCCTTCAATTTCCTTCCTCCCTCCCCCCCTCCCTTCCCCCCTCCTTCCTAACGTCTTCAAACAATGATGGAACTCGGGCTGTGTCCTCGGCGCTGTTCCAGCCCAGGGGCTATAGCCACGGAGAAATAGCCTGCTTTTGCCCTTGCAGTCAATGTTCACGAGAGGGAGATGAACAATAAACTCATAAGCTGACATCAGGGCAAACCAGGAGGGAGGGGGCCATGAGAAACAGAATCGCTGCAGCTGCAATGGCGCGTGCCCATGATCCCAGGACTCCCAAGGCTGAGATAGGAGAATCTCAAGTTCTAGACCAGCCTGGGCTACAGAGAAAGTGCCAGGCCCTGTCAATAAAAAGGTGGGCTGTGGGGGCGCATGCCTTTAATCCCAGCACTTGGTGTCCTGGCCCTTTTTTTTTTTTGATTTTTTCGAGACAGGGTTTCTCCGTAGCTTTTGTCCTTGGTACTAGCTCTTGTAGACCAGGCTGGCCTCGAACTCACAGAGATCCGCCTGCCTCTGCCTCCCAAGTGCTGGGATTAAAGGCGTGCGCCACCACCGCACTGCTGGCACTTGGGAGGCAGAAGCAGGCAGATCTCTGTGAGTTCGAGACCAGCCTGGTCTACAAGAGCTAGTTCCAGGACAGGCACCAAAGCTACAGAGAAACCCTGTCTCGAAAAACCAAAAAAAAAGAAAAAAAAAGAAAGAAAGAAAAACAAAGGTGGAGGAGAAGGGTGAGGAGGAGGAAGAGGGGGAGGGAAGAGAGGAAGGGAGCACCACAAAAAGAGCGCGACATCAGACTAAGATTCTGAATGAAAGAAGGAAGATGTGTAGAAGAATGTTCTAGACAGAGAGATCACATGCCAAGGCCCCAAAAGGGAAAGTGTTGCTGAGCTTAGGAGCAGGCAGGGATCCAATGGGGCAGGAGAGGTCAAACACTGAGGGTCAGGAGCCCAGCTGTGAAGACTAAAGGAAGGGATGATGTCAGGGGTCCACCAAAGCTTGGAACAGGGGGTGGGGGGTTGATGTAATCTGTGCTGCATTGAGACAAGGACCCTGGCTGTCTATGGGTATGACGTCATGGGGGTTTCAGGCATAGACGCTGGAGACCCTGAAGGACTTTGCTACACCTTTGGGGATTACTTCCACAGGCCCCTCCTTCTTAGGTGGCTGCCCCTCTATCATCCAGTTCTTGCCGCTAATGTTTACACAATACCTACTAAGTGCCAGGAGTGGGAACTGTTCCTAGTAGGTGTGTAAGGTGAACTCCCTGGTCACCGGTGGACAAACCTCGTCTACAGCCTATGCCTTGGCTATATAGCATGAAGACCCTCCTTTGGACTGTTTCTAGGGACAGCCCCCCACAAGTCCCATCTTGCTGTGGTACCTTGCTACAAATGGCCCACGAAAGCAGAGTTTGACTGCAGGGCTTCTGCTCAGTTGGGCTGGCCTCTGGCCTCCTGAAGCTCTATGTGCCTGTGTACAGCCACAGCCACTCAACAGATTTGTGGTCCATTAAAATAGAGAATTCAGTCAGGCATTGTGGCACACGCCTTTCATCCCTGCACTCGGGAGGCAGAGGCAGGAGGAGCTGTCCGGGTTCGAGGCCAGCCTGGTCTACATAAGTTCCAGCACAGCCAGAGCTACATAGGGAGACCTTGTCTCAGAGAGGGGTGGCAGGGGGCAGGGGTGGTGTGGGGGGGGGCAAGAGACTATGAATTCATTCCTCAGAGGGCAGAGAGAGGTCACTCAGCTGAGGTCAGCGTCACTCAGCAAGTCTACTGGCTGGGCTTGCTGAGACACAGCTGTGGGGCAATCAGGCCAGACCTCGGCATTCTCAGCAAGACGCAAGGCCCCTGCCATGAGTCAGAGGGCCTGACGCCATAGGTGGTGGCTGCCAGGCAGTGGCACACTGTGGGCCCTTGGGCAGCCCCACGACTTGGCACCCTTGTACCTTGTCCACTTCAAGGCCTTAGGATGGTGTCAAGAGAAAAGCCCGGTGCAGGGAAGGCTGCAGATAGAAACAGGAGAAGGGGTCCAGGCATGCGGGTGCACACAATTCACAATGCCAACCAGCAGGTGGGCTCCTGCTACAGGCTGTGCAGGGAGCATCGGGAGACAGGCAGAAAAGAGAGAGGACCATGCCATAAGAAGACCCTTGTCTACATTCTCATGTAAACTCTTCCACTAAGACACACCCTTGAGCAAGTCCTGATCTCGCCCGGTCTTTGTTTTTCTCACCCGTAGAACGAAGACCATGCTGGCGGCTTTCTCGGAGATTGTCCAGTAAAACAATAAATTCAGGGATGAGCCTGGCTCTTCAGTTAAACCCTGGCCTGGCATATAGGGAGCATCACCAAAAGATGATTTAAATAATTAGTTATTAACCTCAGTTTAGTTACAGAGCCTGATGATCTCACAAATGAGCCCAAGTTCCTACTAAAAATCAGTGACCCAGCCAGGCATGGTGGAGCACACCTTCAGTGCCAGCCAGCACTCTGGAGACGGAGGCTGACCGGTAGAGCTTTGTGAGCTTGAGGCCAGCCTGGTCTACACAGGATTTTCAGGCCAGTTAGGGCCATAGGGTGAGACACTCTCTCAATAAGTAAATAAATAAGTAAACAAATAATTCAGTGTGGTTTTGGTTTTGTTAAAACTCCCATTAGCCCTGTGGCCTCTGCTTCGCTGGGCTATGAGAGTCCATCTTCTGTGGTTTTTATCCAGATTCACTGACAGGCCTGACCTCTCCAGGAAGCCAGATTTCCATCACACAGGGAAAGTACCGTTGTTATTCTCATTTTTCAGAAGGAGAAACTGAGTCTCAGAGCAAAGTCTCAGGCAGACAGCTGCTGTGAGGTTAGGGACGGTAACTACTTCAGGCACTTCTCCTACCGACCCAGCAGGTGGGGGGGTCGTTGGTTCTTATGGAATAATTCCACTGCTCAGAGGAGTAGCTGGAAGCCTCACAAAGGCTGGGATTGGTCCACTATCCCACAACCAGACAGTGTCCCTGAGGAGAGGGAGGAATTCGGAGGGAGCAGGGGTGAGTGGAATGAGTAAGGCCACCGCTGAGGCAGTGACCAGAGCCTGGAGCCGGAGAAGGCAAGAAAGACACCAGCAAGAATGGGGTGTCCAGGTGGGACGGGCAGCAAGACCCAGAATGGTGGACCTGCAAACAGGCAGTAGGAAAGAGCTTAGGGGGTAGCTGGAGCAGGAAGAGGAGGCTAGGGAGACAGAGGCAGCTATGTACGCCCCAGGCCTGTTAAGGGACCTGGCCCCCAGGATGACATCGAGTTTGGGAGTCAGCCACCACCAGGATCACTCTTAACTCACAGGATCAAAGGTTCGACGCAAGTGGGGCAGCCTGCTTGGAGACAACGGATCACGCGGGCGGCCCGTGTGGGCCCAGTGCCTTGGTCAACGCCACCCACTTGTCCAGCAGCCCGGGACGGAAGCCTCTAGGCCTTTCCACGCAGTACTGTCGTCAGCCAAGTCACATGGGGGCAGGCAGCAGTGGGGCTATGGCGCCTTCCGGTGGCTTCTCCGCCTCCACCCCGCCCCTCAGGATACCGCTACCACGTTTGGAAAACAACCGAGGAAATCAAGTGGAAACACAAATCCGCCACCCGGTTCCTCCCGTTCCCCCGGGGCAGACACCCCCCACCCCCCCTCCACCCCCTAGCACAGGGAGGCAGAGCCAGCACAGCTTGGTTTGCTTTGGCGAGGCCCTGTGGGCACTGTGGCTCTTTCCCAGAATTCCCAGCAGCTAGGCCTATCACCCAGCCCGTCCTCCTCAGAGGAACTTGGGGCACCTTCCTTCTTCACCCCCAACCATCTAGACTCGGGAAAATGACCTGTCTGGCTTTTCCCAAAGACAGACAATCACCCTGGTCAGGTCCTTTCTTCTGCGGCTCCGTGCAAACTGGCAAGTGCTGAGGAGGTACCCTCTTGCTTTCCCATGGGCCAGATTGGAGAAGCTGACCCCATTTAGAAGACAGAAATTGTGGATGGCAGGAAGGGTTTCCGAGGCCACACATCTCTGATCAGAAGTCCCTTAGTCCACAAGCACTTGCTTCACTGTATTCCAGTCTGGCCACCTCACCTTTCCCAGCTTGACCTCCCCTAAACACTTCCAAGTCCCTACTAACTCCATGCCCGCTACTTCCCTTGCCCAGGTCTGGCTCTGGACAGACTCTTGCTCATTCTTCAAGGCTTAGCTCCACTGTCCTCTGCCACGCTCCGGATCTCAGAAGAATGCCACCTGCTGCCCCTTGTGTGTGTGCACAGCGTGGACGGTATCAGTGTGCAGCATCTGTGTCCTTACCCTGTGTCTGACCAAGGGCAGGGCCCAGTGGAGGTGGGCAGAGGGCATGAGCAGTGGCAGATGGGCAGGATCGAGCTTGGGAGACAAGAACATTCTCGAAAGGTCAACTCGCAGTGTGGTGCCCTTCACATACCCTTTAGGGTTCCTTCTTCCTGCTCCGGGCTTAACCACAGTAGTCAGTGTCCCCAACCTCTTCTGGGCCCCAGCTTCCAGGATGCAGCAAGGTTCCTTGCTAAGAAGTTTGTTGGGGTGTGCAGTCGGGGGGAGTGGGAAGGGGAGGCACACTTGTGGATTTTAAGTCCCTTCCTACCAGGGATGCTGTGTGTTTCTTGGAGGGTCTGTCCCAGCACGATCCCTAGTGCTCTGCTGGGGTTGGCTGTTTAGAAAGTGGACAGAAGCATCCAGATTTCAGACCAAAACAGAGTCCAAGAAAGAGGGGATCGGAGCCCTCGGAAGGGGTTGGTGGATATGAACAATGGCTTGCGGGGAAAAACTGCTGTGGCTGATGACCAGCCATGAGGGTGATGAATTCGAAAGCCTCATGCCTAGATCATTCAAGAACAGTGGGGCCATTGATGTGCAAGGAAGTGGTGGGGACAGGGTGGTGACACAGGTTTGGGACATGGATATTTCGGGCTAGAGACAACTCTAGACATCCCATATGACGGAGTGGCAGGCAGATGAAGAGCAGCCACCTAGTCAGGAAACCTGGGACCAGGGCCCGCAGGTGGCAGGAGGCTAAGGCTGGGGACTTTTCAAGGTCACAGGTGTGAGGTTTGTGCTAAGCTGGTGGAACCCAGAAGGGAATGGCCCTCACTCTCCACCCTCAGGAGTTTGACGTCCTAGAGAGATGGACATGGCCACAGTCCTATCTGGATCTTAGGAGTGCCCAAAGGCATGGTGGGGACCCTGGGGAGGAATAAGGGGGACAGGGAGGGGGACAAAAAGCAATAATGCCAACATTATCCCAAATAACCTCCTCTGTGTCAAGGGCAACACATGTAAGCCTGGCATGTAGATGGAGTGGCCGGCTGCTTCCCGCCACCCGGGAGGGCTCCCGGCCACCGGCTAGCTTTACCCAAAATAATTACATGGAAACTGTATTCTTTTAAACACTTCTTGGCCCATTAGCTCTAGCCTGTTACTGGCTAACTCTCACATCTTGATTAACCCATTTCTATTCATGAGTGTAGCATCACGAGGTGGTGGCTTACCGGGTAGGATCTTAACCTGTGTCCATCTTGGAGAGGAGAGCTATAGCATCTGGCTCACTGCCTTCTTCCTCCCAGCATTCAGTTCTGTTTACTCTGCCTACCTAATTTTTTGTCCTATCAAAGGCCAAGGTAGTTTCTTTATTAACCAATGAAAGTAACACATAGACAGATGATCCTCCTCCATCACTGGCAGCCATCATCTGAGGTCTAAGCCACGCTGTGGTAAGGATGTTAATAGGATAACTGATGATTCATGGAACCGAGACTTGGAGATTAGGGAGCAGCAATGCTGATTTCCTGACATTTGAAAATTACATTGTAACTAGGCGAAAAAACACCTTGTTTAGCAAAAATGCGAATGAAGATTCATTTTAGCACAACTGTCCTTCAAGGAGCAGTGCGAGTGTGTACCATGTGTAGCGTGTGTGTGGTCGTGCACGTCACGTGCAAGCACACGGAAGAGTGGAAAAGAAAATGGTAAGACAGTAGACCCGATGAGGTCAAATGGCGACCTTTGTGGTGTATTTGAACTTTTGCGCTATGTTAGTGGGCTCTTCTATCAGATATATTGCTTAAAAACGAAAGGAGCTGGAGAGATGGCTCAGTGGCTGAGAGTGCTGCCTGCCTTGCCAGAGGCCCTGAGTTCAACAAGCACCCTCGTGGGGCAGCTCACAACTGCCTATAACTCCAGCTCCAAAGGGCCACACACCCTCTATGGCTGCCCCTCTTCACAAGCGTATACATAAATAATAAAATAATATTTTAAAAATCTAAATAAAAAACAGAATCTACAGGACAATAAAGTACTATATTAAAACAAAGTCCAAGTGTTGCCCCTGGTTGATAAATGACTCTGAGAAGGATCAAGCAGACTGGAGGCCATGTTGGATCCCAGCCCTTCAGACCAGGACTTTTCCCAGAGACAGGGAGGGAAGGGCAATGCCAGATGTGCTGAGGCCCAGAGACCCATCCTGTTGCAGGCAGGTTGGGGCGTGGGTGGTCTAGAGTCTCTTGTCTGTCTTCAAGCCCTTTGCACTCCCTGTATGCCCCATCCCTTGCTAGCTGGCCGGTTTGTCCCACACATGAGCTAAGGGTAGAGTGGGAGAGGCCTGCCCTTCACCCTTGTGCAGTCCAGCGCATCCTGTCCCTAACCCCCCGTCCAGCTCATCCAGTCCCTAACCCCTGTCCAGTGCATCCTGTCCCTAACCCCCTTCCCCTACGTGGTCCTCCAGTGACCTCACACCGCCCCAAGTGTGGGCTGAAGTTGCTTGAGTCAAAGCTAAAGCTGAGGTGTAGGTCAGAGTCTCAGACAGACCAGAGAGGGCTTGCCACCCTGGCTGCCATCTGCTTGTCCCCCTGGAGTAAACAATAAACCAGCAGAGAAGGAGAGCTGGGTACTGCACCCTGCAACCCTGGAGGGGCAGCGAGCTGGAGTCAACTTACCCAGCTCAAGAGAGCTACCTGCTCTACTTTGCCCTACACCTAAGCTGTGGCTTTCCCTTGGAAACTTGACCCCGTTGAAGTGAGAGTTTTCCATTGTGAGAGTCCGCATCTACCTTTGTTCTCCATCACCCTCGGAGCTGGTTACTAAGCTCCCTCCCACCCGCACACCGCTGCCCAGGGCCCTTTGCCTGACTCCCCTACAGGCTTCTTAAATCCGTCAAGCTCACTGGTGAGTCTTGGATTCATGAAGTTGTCAATGTGCTCAGAATCCTCAGTGTCCCCCACTGATCACTAATAGAAGCTCAAACATTCGCCTGGGATTTCCAGTCTGGTCCCAGGCAGGCAGCCACTGTTGTGAGTTGGTACGGAACAGCCCCTTCATGCCTTGGTCTAGGCCACACAGGAAGAGGTGACACCGGGTGCTAAAGAGAGAAACCTGGTGGAACAACAGGGAGTTGGACTGAGGCTCTGGAACCAGGAGGGAGCTGGGAAACTGAACAATCTACCATTGGCCGCATGCTACCAAGGCTCTGGAGCAGGGATTGGCTGCTGACTTCAGTCGTGGCAAACACAGGGACCAGCACAACCTTACCTGTGCTATGAGGAAAGCAGTTTCCCCGCTCTCTAGTCAGTCTCCTCAACTCCTCTCTGTCCTTCAAAACTCAGCCCAGATGCTACCTCCCAGAGGGTTCTTTTCTGTGTCTGTCCTGTGCCCTCACCTGACTGTTACGCCCTAGGCTACAGCCCTCCTGAGACAGAACCCTGCAGGCTTAGGAACCTGCTTTCGGGGTGGGGGCCGCCTCTCCTTATCTCAGCTGTCATCTTCCCTCCCTCCCTGGCCTCAATTCTTCCCTTCTATTTTGTTTTGTTTTGTTTTGAAGCAAGGTTTTCCTCAGTAGCCCAGGCTCCTTTAGAACTGAGCAATCCCCTGCCTCAGCCTCCTGAGTTCTGGGATTACAAGCATGGGCCACGGGGCCCAGCTTTCCCCTCTCTGTCTAAACTAGACTTAGACGGTAGCCTACTACGCTCTCCTCCAAGGGCCATGAGGACACCTGACACGACGCCTCTTCTTTTTTAAAAAAAAATGATTCATTTACTTAATTTATTAATGTATATGAGTAATGTTTTGCCTTCATATATGTCTGCACCATATGAATGGCTGGTACCTGTGGAGGCCAGAAGAAGGCATTAAATGTCCTGGAACTGGAGTTACGGAAGGTTGAGAGCATCCCTGCAGGTGCTAGGAATTGAACCCAGATCTTCTGCAAGAGCAGTAAGTGCTCTAAACCCGAGCTGTCTCTCCAGGTTTTTTTTTTTTTTTTTGAGACAAAATTTCCCTGGCTGCCCCGGAACTCACTCTGTAGACGAGGCTGACCTCAAATTCAGAGAACCAGCTGTTTTTGCCCCTCGAGTGCTGGGATTAAAGGCCTGTGCCACCACTGTCTGCCCTCTCTTCCTCCTAATCTAAGGAGGAAGCTTCCTGTCTCCTTCCCTAAGCTCCAGTCCTTGGTGGGCAATGCTCCCCATTCTGCTGCCGTTACTCCTCCTCTGCAGACTTCCCTGGCAGTTTTTCAGGGTGCTTTATTTTTTCAGATTGTGCTTCCTGAAGGGACACAGACTGTGCCCCCCAAAACCAGTCTCCCTAGCTCCCTAGTAGAAACACACAGTACTCTAAGTGCTTATCAGTGGACTGGGAAGATATGGCCTGTGCTTGCAGACTGTGGCAGATTAGCAGAAGCCCCATTCAGATGGGCCTGTCTATCACAGCGAGCACTCCCCTGAATCCCGGGGTAGGAGATGCATGAGGAGTAAGTCTGATAGGCACGGGCACAGGCTGCATGCTGCTCCATCCATGCAGCAGAGGAGTAAGTCTGATAGGCACAGGCTGCATGCTGCTCCATCCACGCAGCAGAGGAGTAAGTCTGATAGGCACAGGCTGCATGCTGCTCCATCCATGCAGCAGAGGAGTAAGTCTGATAGGCACAGGCTGCATGCTGCTCCATCCATGCAGCAGAGGAGTAAGTCTGATAGGCACAGGCTGCATGCTGCTCCATCCATGCAGCAGAGGAGTAAGTCTGATAGGCACAGGCTGCATGCTGCTCCATCCATGCAGCAGAGGAGTAAGTCTGATAGGCACAGACTGCATGCTGCTCCATCCATGCAGCAGAGGAGTAAGTCTGATAGGCACAGACTGCATGCTGCTCCATCCATGCAGCAGAGGAGTAAGTCTGATGGGCACAGACTGCATGCTGCTCCATCCATGCAGCAGAGGAGTAAGTCTGATGGGCACAGGCTGCATGCTGCTCCATCCATGCAACAGAGGAGTAAGTCTGATAGGCACAGGCTGCATGCTGCTCCATCCATGCAGCAGAGGAGTAAGTCTGATAGGCACAGGCTGCATGCTGCTCCATCCATGCAGCAGAGGAGTATGTCTGATAGGCACAGTCCGAGGCATGCACTGACGTGAGCAGGCATGTGTACGGGAAGATGAGCCCCCTCCGCACCACAGATAAGATGTAGTGGTCATGCAGTCACCACCGTCTCTGATCCATGCGCAGGCAGAGACAGTGCACCATGCATATTTGCACGGACACACCTGCACACAAGTACAGACACCCTGCCTCTGTAATCTGTTGCAGGTGTCAGCACGCTGTCCACTGGGGGCCACAGGGATCTCTCAAGGGCCTTTTCTTTTCTTTCATCTTAAAGAATTACTGATTTTATAAATGAGAGGGGCACACACATACAAAGAGAGAAAGACAGAGCGAAAGCAAGCAAGAGCGTATGTGTGCCTTGGCACCTGAGCGCAGATCAGAGGACAACTTGGAGTCAGTCTCGTTCCATCATGTTCTGGGAACTGAACTCAAGTTGTCAGTCTTAGCAACAAGAGTCCTTACCTCTGAGCCATGTCACTGGCTCCTTATACTATTTTTTTTTAAGATAGGGACTCATGTAGCCCAGGCTGGCCTCGAACTCCATAAGTAGTCAAGGATGACCTTGAACTTCTGATCTTCCTGTCTCCACATCCCAAGTGCTGGGGTTACAGGTGTGTGTCTCCACACCTGGTTTACACACTTCTGGAGATAAACCCAGGGTTGATGCCCATGAAGCAGGCACTCTACTAACTGTGTTATATCCCCAGCCCTCTCAAGGGTCGTGAAATCCCAGAGTAAAGGCTACCTTCATCCACAGCAGCGTCTCACAGCACAAGAGAGGCAGACCCTGCTCTTGTTCTCCCCGTGTCCTCATGTGGTCCCCTTCCACATCCCTATCTTCATCTTCCCATGTCTCTCTTGTACATGGGGAATCAGAGAGCGCCCAGGCCTGGGGGAGGGCAGAGCATCCAGACAAGTGGCAGGATGTCAAGGCGACGCGCTCCAGGGGTGGGGGCTGCTCTGGGAGGCTCCTGGTTTATACGGCTACAATGGTTCTGGGTCTGGTCTCTGACACCTCCTTCCTAAAAAGCCGATGATTCTAGGCAGCTCCAGACCTCCCTCTAGCCCAGCTGGCCTCTGGGTAGCACAGCAGCCGGGCACAGCAGTGCCATAGAGCAGTCACTGTGATGCAGTGGGCTGACAGGTGTCTGCCCTACAGTAAGTGTTCCATAAACATTAGCAGCTGGCCTTATGAGCTAGAGGGGGTGGCATCCAAAGTCCCTGTCTGAGCTAGAGGCTGGGAGGTTCATGATGATGAGCTGGGACAGACAGGGAGAGAAGGAGGGGTGGCTCCTGGCCTCTGCACGGACACGCGAGACATGCTCCAAGGTGTACCGGGAAGCAAGCGAAGACAGTGAGCAGCCAAGCCCTGTGGAGGAAGAGAGAATGGTGATGGGCCCTATCTATATGAGAGCAGAGAAGTGGGTGGAGCAAGCTCTAGACAGAAGGACCACCTGAACAAATGCCCAGACATTGCTGAGCACCATGGTTGGGGACAGTCACTGTGAAACCCTCAGGCTCAAGAGAATCACTACCGCGTAAAGTAGCCCAGAGACAGGTGAGCTAGCCTTGTCCCTGTCCCCCATCACTGTGCACAGGAGCTCCCACCCCACTCAGGATGTGATGCCCCTTCAAGCTCTGTGCCTTTGTTTACATTGCTTCCTTCCAAAGATGTCACCACCTCTTAGAAGCACGGGCACCTAGTTCGTTTTGTCTATTATCATCAACAGACAGACCTAAACTAACGAGAAACTCGGACTAGTTGAATGAATGAATGAATGAATGAATGAATGGATGGATGAATGAGTGAAGCAACTGTCACATCTCAATGCGGGATGAGTCACCTGATGACTGGAGCCAATGGCATGTGACCACACTGTACAACTCAGAGAACACCACCAACACGCAGCAGCAGGCCACCACGAAGCCTAGTTGCCATCGCCGCCACAACCACGCGGAGAGTGACTTTCTCTCCTTGTACCCCTCCCCACCCAGCCGCCACCCACGCACACTTTCTCTCTTGCCTGGGGCAGCTGGTGGGAGGGGGCTGGGCCAAACTGGCGACTGGGGGAGGCTGGGAAAGTCCAGGCTGTCTCTCCTGGGGGGGACGGGGGCTGTGTGCTGGGATGCTTACGGGGATGGAGGAAGGGAGGGTCGACAGCCCTTACAGCTGCGGTCCCCTTCCCAGCAGCCTGCCCGGGCACAGAAAGGTCTCTTTGTTCTCTGCCTTTAAAGGCTAAGAGAAACACTTACGCATGGCAAATTAGCCCAAAAATGTATTTCTCTAAAGCACCCGATTGTCTCCCCAGCCTGCAGCTGCAGGGAAGTCCCAGGGAGCTGGGGAGGGGCAGCTTTGGGGTGACCCTGGGGGACAGAGAGAGGAGGTGGGGAAGAGGGGCCGTCTTGCCTTCCTGCCTCTGCTCTCAGACTTCCAGTCACAGAAGGGCACAGCTGGGGAGGGTCTCGGGGTTAGGGAGACAACCCAGCCTTGTAATTCAGAGAGGGAAACTGAGGCCGAGAGAAGTCATACTGAAGTGAGGAGCATTGACCTGTGGCAGGAGAGTTCCCTTGGACTGTTCTCTCTGCTTTGTCCTCACTTGAGCCAAGAGGTTCCCGGACCCCATGATCAGCCAAGTCAGCTGCCCTAGGTACGGAAGAAAAATGAGCCTGCTCACTTGGCTTACCCAGGGCCAGAAGGGGGACGAGGCCACACCTACCATGGCTACTCCTGAGCCTGGAGTTGCTCTCAGACACCTGAAGGCTGACAGAGGCCGAGGTTGAGTCCCATGGAGGGAACCCTCCCTGGGGGCAGCAGGAAGGTCACCTTGGTCAATGTAGGAGCAAGTCAGGTAAGGAGAAAGTTCCAGAATTCCACACAGTATACTCCTGGAACCAGCTCTCTGTGGACCCTGCCAGCACAACTAGGTTCCCAAAGATGAAGAGGGCATAGTTGTGTCCCCAGCGAGCTCACAGTCCTATGAGGGAGACAGACAAGAAATGGTAACAAAAGTGTCCCACAGGGAGAAATCCCATAGACAGACCCAAACCAAGCTCCCCAAATCCAGGGAAGCCGATATGGAGGTCTTTCCCAAAGAGGGGTTCAGGCCTTGAGACTAAGAGTGGAAGGAGGGCCATGACAGGGTGGCTCCCAACAACCACTCTTGTGACAACCACCTCAGACCCTGATTCTGTAGGATCCATAGATCATTTCTGAGCCCAGCCTGTGGTGGACAGACAAGACAGACCGCATCCTGGGGGGGTGGGGGCTCATCCACCAGCTGGGTGACGTGAGTTTTCTATGCGGGAAACTGCCCAGCCGGTACAAACTGCCCCCAAGGAAGGTTCAGCTCTGTGAGACAATCAGATTCTTGGTGCACACTGGGGTAGGGAGGCTTCTAACAGGACAGTCACCAGAAGTGAGCGCCAGACACTGGATGAGCCAAGCCTGATGCCGAGGCACATGGCAGTTGCTAGGTACAGGTGCAGGTGCGGGACATACACACAGGCAAAACATCCAAACACATAAAATAAATAAATCTAGCTGGGCGGTGGTGGTGCACGCCTTTAATCCCAGCACTCCGGAGGCAGAAGCAGGAGGATCTCTGTGAATTCGAGGCCAGCCTGGTCTACAAGAACTAGTTCCAGGACAGGCTCCAAAGCAACACAGAGAAACCCTATCTCTAAAAACCAAAAATACAATATATACATACATACATACATACACACATACATACATAAATAAATAAATATTTTTTAAAATGTAGAGTATATAGATGAGAGACTGGTGAGAGGGCTTAGCAGGTGAAGCCTCCTGCCTCCAATCCTGACTCCAAGTTTGGTCTCTGAGACCCAGTTAGTGGAAAGAGAGAATGGACCCCTAAATTGTCCCCTGATCTACACACATACCCACACACACTAGATAGATAGATAGATAGATAGATAGATAGATAGATAGATAGATAGATAGATAGATAGATAGATGTAGTTTTTGTTGTTTTTGTTTTTTCGAGACAGGGTTTCTCTGTGTAGCTTTTTGGAGCCTGTCCTGGAACTCGCTCTGTAGACCAGGCTGGCCTCGCTGCCTCTGCTTCCTGAGTTCTGGGATTAAAGGTGTGTGCCACCACTGCCCAGCAAGTGTAGTTTACTTTACTTTTATTTTATTTTTGCCTCAGGGTCTCTCTGTGAAGTCTTGGTTAGCCTGTGAGTAGCCTATGGAGACCAGGCTGGCCTCAAACTCCAAGAGATCTTCCTTTACCTCCCAAATGCAAAGATTAAAGGTGTGTGCCACCACACCAGACTTGTAAGTTTAATATTTAAAAGCTAAGGAGCATGTGTGAGTGAGCAAATGAGTATGAATGAGCGGGTGTGTATCTGAGTGTCCTGTGGTTGCATGCAAGTGTGTGAGGTTGTGCACCTCTGCCTCTGTGTGTGTGCTATGGTTGTATATGACTGGGTGCTCCTCTGTGGGTGTTCGTGCCTGTGAATGCGTATGCACACACTCAGGTGACTAGTGCACACATTTGCATATGAGCGTGTACATGTCAGTGAATTTTGGGCATGTGTTTGTGGTGTCTGCTAGGTGTATATGTGTGTCTCAATATAAGTGTGCAATTAGATGCTTGCACAGTGTGGAGTTTCTGAATGGGAGTGGCCGGAAAATGTATGTGGAATATTCATGCTGTGGGTACACGGGTGAGTGTGGTGTGAGTGTGTACACGTGTGTGGCCATGGAGGGACCCCCTCGGGAATGCTCCTCAGGAAGGAAACCCAGCTGAGCCTCCAGGTGTCAAGGGTATGAAGGAGCCTGGGCAATGTCCTCTTGGGTGGCTGCGGAGACCATGAAGAAGTACAGGGGACTGGTCTGCTATGGGTGAAGCCCTCACTCGACATGTTATTCCCTGGCTGAAGGTGACACCAGCAGTTGAGCGAAATCCTGAGTGGTGCATGGCCCCCTCTCCTATAGTCTAGATTCTCACCTCCAGCAGAAGCCAGAGCTATTACACAAGACTGATGAACCCCGTCACAGGCACACCCTGCTGGGTGCCTGGGCTCCACGGGCAGACTCTAAAATACTACCCCTCGCCTCTCTCACACCTTGCCTGCTCAGGAATCCTCAGTTAGCCACCAAGGGTCTAACTTCACTGGGCCCTCCCTTTCCTCCCTAGGCGCCCCATAAGGTGTTTCTCATAGGCAGAGAGTGCAGTCCTGGAGTGTGGAGCTGAGACAACGGGAAACTTCTCTTTGATCCCTCTATAAAACAGCAGAGAAATTGAAAGCAGACTCACAGATGCAGGCTGCCCCTGTTCCTAGCAGCGTGACTCACACAGCCAAATAATGGATCAACCCAGGGACCATGGACAGCCAATGGGCAAACAGATAGTATTCAGTGCCATGAAGGACATCGTATTGTTCACCATAAAAGGGAGGCAGGGAGGCCAGGTGATGACGAGTTCCATCCCTGGGACCCAGAGAACAGAGGCAAGAGACAACCAGCTTCACAGATTTGTCTGCCAACCTCCACGTGAGCACCAGGGTGACCATGCCCACATACACACATCATGCACATGCTATGACATGGATAACCCTTGAAGACATGTGTTAAGTGAAAGAAGCCAGAAACAAAAAGACTCCATTTAAATAACAGACCTGGAGTGGGCAAGGTGAGAGGCAGAGAGGAGAGCGGTGGTTACCAGGGAGGTGAGGGGAGCTCAGAGAGTTAGCACCTGAGAGGCACAAAATTTTCAATTTTGAAAAATAAGAGAGCCAGGAGGAGGTGCAGCATATGTTTAATCCCAGCACTCGGGAGGCAGAGGCAGGTGGATCTCTGTGTGTTCGAGGCCAGCCTGCTCTACAGAATGAGTTCCAGGATAGCCAGGACTACACAGAGAAACCCTGACTTGAAAAGATGAGAGAGTTGTGGAAATGGAGGTGGTTACAGTTGCACGGTGTGAATGCAACTAATGCCACTGAACACCCAAACAGGGTTGACATGGTTACCTGAATATTATGGGTACTTTTTATACATGCACAACCACACTCAAGCGCGAGTTGGGTTTTGTTGTTTTGTTTTGTGTGTGCGTGCGTGCATGTGTGTGTATGTGCGCGCGCGTGGATGCTGGGGATTGAATCCAGGGTCTCATGCATGCTAAACTGCATCTTCAGTCTCTGAAACATTTCTGGAGAAACACCAAGCCGAGACAGTTTTATAAGAAAATCACTTCATGGTTTGGTTTTGTTTAAGACAGGGTCCCATGTGGTCCTTAGCTGGCTTCAAAGTCACATGTATCAGAGGATGACCTTAAATTTCAGATCACCCAGCCTCCCCTCCTGAGTGCCGTAATTACGTCATGCCATCACACCCGCTGTGTGTAGCGCAGGGAACCGAGGCCAGGGCATCCTGCACGCTAGGTAAGCATTCTGTCAACTGAGCTATAATGTAGCGCAGTTCTATAGATTTAGGAAAGCGCCCTTGCCTTGTAACCTGTTGTGACAGAGGAAACAACTTTGACAGGTGTCACATCCCAGGATCCTACTGTCCTACGCCCAGCACGTGTGCAGGCAGAGTGTGGTATGGTACCTGTGCCAATGACTATGTGATTGGGTCCCCTGCGGGGCAGTTTTTTCTCCTCACTCCACTCCCATGACAGCCCAGAATCTTCAGAAAAGCCCAAGGCCCCCCAAGGGGACACCAAATGGCCAAGCGGGGTACAGACAGTCTTGTTCTTCTTCCCATTTTCACTTTTACTGTCACTATCTTAAGGCTTCTACTCTGAAAATGTGTAATACAGAACTCAGATTTAAGTTGTAAATGGAGAAATGGCTCTGGCTTGGGACGCAAGCAGACCCTAAGAAGGTTCTATGGGATGCTCTCTGTCCAGCCTCCGGGACACACGCCAACTGCAGCGATGGCTTCAGTCACCAAACTGGCACCTGGGGGCTGGTGCATGGCTCAGTGGCAGGGATTGCTCCTAGCGTGTGTGAGTTCAACCCTCAGCACCACCGCAAACCAAAAAGCTGGCATCTGACTTGTTTTTTCATTTACTGATTATTTTTGGATGGGGGTGCTTCGCCTGCATGTACATCCACATGCTACATACATGCTTGGTGCCTGCGAAGGCTGTAAGAGGGTGTTGGGTCCCCTGGAGCTGGAGTTACAGGGGGTTGTGAGATGTCATCTGGGATGTCTCTCCAGCCCCGGGGCATCTGATTCTTGCTCTCTATGCTCAGGAGGTAAATAGCTCCAGCTAGTGAGGACTCTGCATTCTGGGGTCTCTGTGCTTCACATTCTTACCAAGAAGGCTCACAGTGGGGCAAATCTGAGAAAGTAGCTCAGGCCATTGCAGGACATACATGTGGTCTCATTTGACAGGCAGGAGCTGCGAGCCTTGCGTCCTCACAGGCCCCTTCCAGATTAGCTTAATGCAGAGAGACCCATTAGCTCCTCCCTGGTACCAGGGCTAGAAGGCACCAGAACCAGGGCTCAGTCCCACCGAATCTAACCCAAAACTGTGCTATTTACCACTGGTTGCTCCCTGCAGGGACCTTATTCTTCCTCGAGGAAACACTCCTCAGAACCACCACACCAAACATCAGCACATCTGGCACAAACTCCAGCCCGGTCTATTCCTCCGCATCTAAATCTCAAAGTCAGTAACGCCAGGAAACCTTCCTTGGTCCTTTCCCTAGCTGGGCAACCTGTGATCCCAGGCCTTCCCCTGCTAGGGGCTCTCCCAGCGGAGCAGTGGCTCCCCCAGCAGCGAACAGGCCTGTGTGGGATTCCCCTCAGTGGGCTGGATGCTCAGCAAAGACTCAGTGTACCGTAGACAGCCGGCCGGAGAGGGTATGCATGAGAGGCTTAGGAGGCTCCGTGGTCCCTTTGGGCCCTGACATGGTGTGTATGCTGACCCTCATAACAGAAGTCTAAAGTCCAGGAGATGGGCATGGAGAAAATAAGACAACAGTGACCAGAGCAGGTTTCCTCGCCCACTTAGCCCCTGAATAGAGGCAGCAGGAAAGAACCAGAAAAGCCTGACAGTAGTGTCAGGGGAGTCTGAGGGAGGGAGGGGCAGAAGCAGAAGTCATCCATCTCATCCCAGATGTCTCTTCATATATATATATATATATATACATATACACACGTAGGATCTCTTGTAGCCCAGGCTAGCCTCAAACTTCCTATGTAGTAAAAAATGATCTTGATTCTGATCCTCCTGCCTCTACCTGCCAAGTCTAAGCATTACAGGTGTATACCATCATGCCTGGTTTCATGCTGGGGATCCAATCCAGGTTTTGGGGGACCCCACCACGCTCCATGTCTTCACATTGTACCCATCTCTGCTTGCTTTGATCACATGCCTGTAACCAGCGTTTGCTTGGATGGTATAGGAGAAAGGGATGTGGCACATAGGGCTGTGCTGTGACTGACCTCTGACCTGACGGTCACCCTGCCCAGCCACCTCTAAGCTGGTCCTTGCTAGGCCTTGGGGCTATTTCTGATCTTGGAGCATCTCCAACTACCAGTAAGTCATCACGGGTTCTCAGCTGACAGGTTATGCAAGGTTCAGGCACTGGTCATGTGGGATGGCCGGGACCCTTGTGGGACCCTACGTGCTGAAGAGGCAGCACACACAGCTCACAATGACGGATAGAGGAGGCATCAACATGCCTCCATGTTGACCTACCCACGTCACACTTATGCCCCCAACACTAGTTCAGCCACCATCACGCAGACTTAGGAGCAGCCCCACGGGGACATCTTCCTGACAGGCAACGTTCCACCAGCATATCCTGCACATGGTCAGGGGCTCCTCAACTTCTCTTCTTTTCCTGGCCCGACCTCTTCTACCCCACCCTCCCCAGTCTCTCTGCATTAACCATGTTTCCCAACCCCCAAGCGTCTCTCCACAGACGCAGCTCCAGACAGGGTCCTGACCCACATCACAGCTGAGTCCTGGCCCCAGGCCAGCCACAGACAGAGCCCTTGACACTGGCTATAGATTGTCTATCAAAGCTGGGTGATTGCCAGAGGCCTTTACCCAGCCTGACCCTGGTCCTGACCCCAGCCTGCAGCCTGACCTTAAACCCAAAATGAACACTTTACCAGCCTTGATCTTGGTGACAGACATGAACCCTAATCCTGAGTCAAAAATGAGCACTTTCCTTGGTCACAGACTAAGCCTCAAGCCCAGCATGAACCATTATCCTCCCTCGAGAATGAATACTCACCCTGTCTCTGACAGTCTGTCTACTGAGCCCTTTTCCATACCCTACATCACCCTAATCCTTGGCCTGGACAGGACCCTTATCCTGAGTCTGGATCTTGAGTAAATCCTGACTTTCTCCTACAGTGAATTCCCCCCCCCATCTACATAGTGAGCCCTGACCCTAGCTAGACCTATTCTTGGTCATGATCCTAAGCCCTCACCACGATGCTAGTAAGAGTCCTGGTCCTAGCTACGATCTGAGTCATGATCTGAACCTCTGACTGACTAAACTCCAATCCTGACGCTAGACTGAGCTGTGATCTTAGGCTGAGCTCTGAATAGCCGTAACCTGAGTCTGAGTCCTCATTCTGGCTATATATGGTCTTTACTCTAATTCTAAAAAACTGGGTTCCGTTTCGAGCATCACACAAACCCCCACCCTGTGAAAAATATGCTCAATCATTCCCTGGACAGCAAGCTCCTAGCCAAGGAGGATCTCAGAGGATCTTGAACTTTCCACAGGTCCACATGTGGCCTTGAAAGGACAGTGGGGACAACTGTTCACACTTTGCAGGTAAAGAGTGGGGATCTCAGAGAGCCTTGGTTTCCCCAGTGTCTGGGTTAGTCAAAGACAGAGTTTGCACCGTCATAGCGATGGGCTGGTCCAGGCAGGGGACTACAGATGTTACAGAGAAGGACATTAGCAGTGGAAGGGAGAAGTCCATAGCCTCAGAGACTCCTCCAGCTCAGACAGGTCCGGGGGCTTCATGGCTCCTTCAGGAACCTTGAATTCACACATCTAGATAAGCCCAGGCCGGAGGCTGACACCCGAAGAGAGAGAGACAGGCTCAGGAGCCACCTCGCAGCCTGTGACTGAGCTGGATGGGCCCATGGCTCCCCCCTCATGTTCATGTGCCTTTCTTTCCTGGCCCCTCACATCTCTCAGAGGCCCAGGTGGGAGATGAGACCCCCAGAGCCAAGCTGGCATTTGGTCTTATCGTTCCGGGGGCAGCTCAGGACCCTGTCCTAGCACGAGTTTTCCCTCTGCCCAGGCTCAGCAGTGCAGCCCAGGACTAGGGAGAGCACCCTTCTAAGTCCAGAAGGCCAGGAAGCCTGTCACCTCTAGCTCTGCCCATTTCACAGACCTCAGACCCAGAGAACTGAGAGGCACAGCCAGCTGCCCAGGCAGCGCAGGCTGGCAGGGCCACATCGGAATGCAGACCCCAACCCTGGCACTAGCTCCACTCCAGCTGCCTCAGGAGGACCGGCGGATGGTGGGGGAACCTGGTGCCAGGCAGCAGAGGCTAGGGTGGGGGAGACTGGCTGACCCCTCACGCCACCCCCTCCAAGGCACCCCTGCCTGGTTCCATGTGGCCCTGCTGCCCAGCTGCCAGGACATCCGCCCAGGCCCAGATATCAATCCACACCAGGGCACTTGCTCGGCTTTCTTTGCCATTCTCTTCCCTGCCCAGCTCTCTCTTCTCTCTCTCTCTCTCTCTCTCTCTCTCTCTCTCTCTCTCTCTCTCTCTCTCAACATGTCATTACAGTAGAAACAAAAAGCGCGGGGACAATGCGGGCATTGACAGCGCCCCCTCCTGCCCCTCCCCCTTCAGTGCGTGCCAGCACTCTTTCCACCCGCCCAGGGCTGGAACCACTGCCAAAGGAGCCCTGCTCATAAACAAGAGGAACCAGATAAACCAGGAACACAATAGAGGGATTTGTTGCACTCAGAATGGTGGGAACAATGTCAACGTCGCGCGCAGCTGCTTCTAAGTCCCCACCCCACCAAGTCCTGCCAAGTAGCCCCTCGCCCCCAGCCCCTCTGATTTATGAAAGGTCAGAGGGCACCATGGCTAAAGGGCCCCTTCCTTGCATCCCTCGTTAACCCTTCGGAGACAATGGTCCCTTCTCTAAGAGGTGGCGCCTGGGGGCGGGTGTCATACACAGCACTTCCTGGAGCATCCTAGGGCCGGCTGGTGGCAGAGTATAATATAGCGAGGCATGGGCTCCAAGATGCCTTTGGGCCAGGCTTCATCCTTTCCCAAGTGACAGTCTCATCGAAGGAAGTCTTGCTAGTGACCCCACATTGGGTTGAAAAGACGGCATCTGACATTGCTATCCCACTGTGCCCTTGGGGGCAACAGCCATTGCTGATGCCCACTGTGTACTGAGGCCCTTGCTAGATGCAGGAGGAGTGAGGAAGGGCGAGCTAGAGTCCCTAAGCTGGGAGGAGACAGATTGTGAGTAAGTGGAAACCCAGGGAAGTTGGCTTGGCACCACTGGCACTGGACAGGGAATAGGGAGGGTGGCAGGGCAGAATTCCAGGGCAGGTGATGCCTGAAGAGAGGTGGCAGGAGTTGGAGCAAAGCCGCCAGTTCCTAGTGCCTCCCTGCTCCACTCCATAGGGGCCGGAGAAGGTCCCCACGATTAGGGAGACAGGGGCCCTTGCAGTCACCTCACAGGGTGCTTAGGAACACTGAACGAACGGTCACAATCAAGGCGTGTGATGGTGCTCAGCGTGTCATGGCTACTGCTGTGTAGTCTCACTGCCATCCTGTCCTCCTCAAGATCCCCATGGCCGACCTGAGGCTCCCCTAACAATGCCCCTGACCTGATCACAACCCAGACCTTACCTTAGCTGGGATCCCTCTCCAACTCAACTACTTTGGGTTGTGTGGAGCGGGGAGAACCCCTGAAACCAAGAATCCGGGACTGGGGAGGAGAGGAATGCTGAGGACGGCGGAGGCCCAAGCAGACTTGAGACTTTCTGAAAATATCCATATTTTAGCCCCTTCGTATTGAAGCGCCAGCCCACACTAGAGGAAGGTCAATCTCTTTCCACTTCTACCGAGAAGGGGCCCTTTGACAACGCCACCCCTCCGTCTCCCGTGCAGCACCCCTCCCCCAATCCTGTATGGATTCTGTGGTCTCTGCTTTCACACCACATGTGGGATGTCCATTCTCCCTTCCATCAGCCTGAACGAAGAAACCAGTGTGGCAAGACAAGAAAGAGGAAGAAAAAGCAGCCGAGTGGAAAGGGCGAAGGACGACGCTCTTCACAGTCACATGGAAAATCCACAACAAATAACTGACAAAAAACTGTATAATTAATAAGTCAGTTTAGTGCTAGGTAGTGGCACACACCTTTAACTTGGCACTTGGGATGGGGAGGCAGAGGCAGGTGGATCTGTGAGTTTGAAGCCAGCCTGGTCTACAGAGTGAGTTCCAGAGCAACCCTGTCTTGAAAAAACAGAAGGTAAAAAAAGAAATATATATAAGCCTTAAACAGTATTACCAAATAAGAAGTTCGGGAAATCGGGGCTGTATTTTTTAAATCTAGTTTACAGTGACCCAGAATGGAGGAAAGGAGGTGCTGAGCCAAACAGTGATGTGCTTGTCTAGAGACCGGAAACAGAAGATGAAGAGAGCTACACACAAACACTATCTGATCCATGATAAGTTTATTTGAGACAAGAGTGTGAGATAGCAATTTTGACACCATCTTACTCTGCATTAAGATTGAACAAATGGAGGGCCAACAAGATGGCTCATGGGATCAAGGTGCTTGCCGCTAAGCCTGGTGACTTGATCCCCAGAACCTGTGTGGTGGAAGGGAGGAGGCAGCTCCTCAAGTTGTTCTCTGACCTCCGCACTTGTGCACACTGATTCACAGTAATAAATAAACTGGAAAGCTGGACAAATGGCTAAACTCTCGCTATAAATAGCGAGGAGTAGGCAGCGAGTTAGAAATGGGCAGAGGAGAGAGGCCACAACATGCCCGCATACTGTGGAAGGAGCCTCTTCCCTCTTCTTGAGTGCGAACTGCACATAGCAATCTACCTCCCACACCTATGAAAGCAGGGTCTTTGCAGGAGAGAAACCCGGCTTGTACCATCTTAACTACAGCTGGTTCACATCACCACTAAGCATGACGGTTATCACACACTGCCAAAGGCCATGCAATGACCCCCCCCAAGACCCTAAGACCATGGCCACACAATCAGTCTTGGTGGTGTTCTTCTACCAAATCCATGCAAAGAGGAAAAAAACAACAGGAAAATAATAAGGATCAAGGTACAAAGTGTTCCATTCTTCAAACATGTCGAAGTCACAATACACAAGAGAAGACGCTGGAGGAACTGTCGGCATCTCAGGGACGCTTGGAGGGGACGAAGGAGATGCAACAACTGGATGTGGTGTGGAGTCTGGGATGGAGTCCTTGAGAGAGGGAGAGAAGGAGGAAGGGAGGGAAGAACGGAGGGCACTCATGGGAAAACTAAGGATATCTGAAGTCAGTAATTCATTCACTTAATAGTTTCTGCACCATATTGATTCCCTCCCTTCCTCCATCCCTCCCTTCATCCCTCCCTCCCTCCATCTCTTTCCCCATCCCTCCCTTCAACCTTTATTGTTGGTGGTGGTTTTGGTTTTTAGAGACAGGGTTTCTCTGTACCTTTGTAGTCTGTCCTGGAACTCACTCTGCAGACCAGGCAGACCTCAAACTCACAGAGATCACCTGCCTCTGCCTCCTGAGTGCTGGGATTAAAGCCACCACCGCCTGGCTACTTCCCACCTTTTTAAAGATAGGGTCTTATGTAGCCCAGGTTGGCCTTAATTTACTATAGCGTTAAGAAGACCTTGAACTACTGGTCCTCCTACCTCCACCTCCTGAGTTAGGGGCCAACCTAGTCTATAAAGTGAGTTTCAGGTCAGGGCTACATAGTAAGACCCTGTCTTGGGTGTGTGTGGGGAAACTGTTAGCATCATAGAAATCTGGGTAAAGGATTTTTCTGGAATTTTTTTGAGTGTCCTTAAAAACTTTCTGTACTTTAAATGTTTTGCCAAACTAAAACATAAAATCAAGACAACTAACCAACTAAAACAGCCTTAGAATATGAACTGGGTGGGTGAGAAAGATGGTTCAGTGGGCAGAAGAACTTGCCACCGAGTCTGGTGATTTGGGTTTGTTCTCTGGGGCCTATATAATAGAAAGAGAACTGACTCCTATCTGTTGTCTTCTAAGGTCCACACACACACCACACCATACACACACATGGACAGTTTTTTAAGGCAAAGGTTTATGAATAAATTTAACAGACGATGTGAGGGCCTATTTGGGAAATCTATACAATATTGCAGAGAGATATTAAACAAAAATCCATTGCCAAGGTCTGTTACGTTCACGGAGGAAAAGACTCCATATTGGTGAGGTATCAGTTTCCTAAAACTCTTTGACAGATTTAAGCCAATTCCAGTCCCAATAAAAAACCAGCAAGGGGTCAGAGATATGGCTCAATGGGTAGAGCACTTACCACGCAAGCTTGACAGCCTCTCCTACCGAGAGATGGTGACTGAGACACGACAACCCCTGGAAGCTCAAGCGCTAGCTAGCGCAGTATAGGCAGTGGCAAACAAGACAGAAGGCAAGGTCATCCTCTGACCTCCACACACATGGACTTATACCACCCGATCACGTGACTGGCAAAGCTATCCATCATATCAGTATAGTACTCCATCAAAAAATTATGTCCTGGGCATGGTGGCATATCCCTTTAATCCCAGCACTTGGGAGGCAGAGGCAGGCAGATCTCTGAGTTCAAGGCCGGCCTGGTCTACAGAATGAGTTCCAGGACAGCCAGGACTACACGGAGAAACCCTGTCTTGAGAAACAAAACAAAAATGCAGATCAATGGACAAACAGTGCCTAAGAATAAACTCACATAGTCAATTAATTTTCAACATATGGGCAGAAGACAAAGCCGGGACAGTAAGAGGCTCAGCAGGGTGCTTGCCACCAAACCTGATGACCGGAGTTCGATTCCCCAGAATCCCCGTGGTGTAAGGAGAGAACCACATGCTGTCCTCTGACCTCTGGACATGCGCTTTGGCACAGATGTGCCCAAACACATACATCTGTACACAAACATACACTCAATAAATAAATAAAAGTACTATGTTGGTTGGTTTTTTTGTCAACTTGCCACAAGCCACAGACATCGGAAAGAGAAACCTCAACTGAGAAAAAAACACCTCCCTCAGATTGGCCCCCACACAAGCCTGTGGGGAGTTTTCTTGATTAATGATGGATGTGGGAGGGGCCAACCCGCAGTGGGCGGTGCTATGCCTGCCAAGTGGTCTTTGGGTATGTAAGAAAGCAAGCCACGGGAAACCAGCCAGTAAGCAGTATTCCTCCACAGCATTCTGCTTCAGTTCCTGCTTGGAGTCCCTGCCTTGACCACCCTTCTTGATGGACTGTAAGCTCTGAGATGAAACAAACCCAAGCTGGAAAGATCTGACACCCTCACACAGACATACATGCAGGAAAACATCAATACATGTGTGTGTGTGAGTGAGTGTGTGTGTGTGTGTGTGTGTGTGTGTGATGGAACAAACCCTCTCCCTCCTCCCCTGCTGTGGAATATTCCTTTACACCGTGTGAAGCTATGACACTGTGACTGGCTTAATAAAAAGCTGAACAGTCAATAGCTAGGCAGGATTTCCAGGCACCGAGGATGTGGGGAAGAAGAGTGGAGAAGCCAGGCAGATGCGGAATGAGTCAGACACACAAAATGGGATAGAGGTAAAAGTCATGTGGTAGAACATAGATCAATAAAATTATGGGTTAGTTTGAGTTATAAGAGCTAGTTAGAAACAAGCCTAAGCTATCAGTCGAGCTTTCATAATTAACCAAGCTTTTATAATTAATAAGACGTCCCCGTGTGATTATTTGAGAGCTGACTGGAGGGGACAGAAAAATCCGCCTACACTCCCCAAGTTGTTTTTGGTCGTGGAGTATATCCCAGCAACAGAAAGCAAATCAGCAAACCAGGACACGGTTTTTGTTTTTGGGTTTTGTTTTGTTTTGTTTTGTTTTTTAAAGGGACAGGTCACTGGGGAAGGACAATTTCTCCAATAGGGTTTGAGCAACTGACTAGTCACGAGAAAAAAACCCACATCTCATACCATATATGAAAAAATTACCCAAATGGGTCACAGGCATAAATAGTCCATCTGAAACTGCTGTGCTTGGTGGAGAAAATCTAAGCCCTTAGGCAAAGATTTCGGAGACACATTAAATGCACGGTGCACAGAAGGAGAAAAAGGTAAACAAAGCTCTTGCTCTGCACAGGACACGACTAACGAAAGGACATTAATATGTGCTAATTAAAAGGCTTAGTTTCGAGGCAGGGTTTCATTGTGTGGCCCTGGCTGGCCTGCAACTCACAGAGATCCGCCTGCCTCTGCCTCTGAGTGCAGGGATTAAAGGTGTGCACCACCACATCTATCTGGCCTAATAAGAAGTTTTAAAAATTGAAGACAATCCAAAGACAGAGGAATATTTGTAAGTTGCATAGGCAATAAAGATCTGTAATCATTAAAAATATAAAGAATTCTCGGGGCTGGAGAGATGGCTCAGTGGTTAAGAGAAGTGATTGCCCTTCCAGAGGTCCTGAGTTCAATTCCCAGCAACCATATGATGGCTCACAACCATCTGTAATGAGATCTGATACCCTCTTCTGATCTGCAGGCCTACATGTAGGCAGAACACTGTATCTTTTAAAAAAAAAAAGAATTCTCAACACTCAAGAACGCAAATTATATTTTTTAAATTTTTAAAGATTTATTTATTTTACTTTATGTAAGTAAATGTTTTGCCTGCACATATTCCATGTATGTAGTCATGTATGTGCCAGTTGGAGTCCCTGGAACCGGGACGGAGTATGGGTGTGAGCCATCATGTGGGTGCTAGGATCCAACAAGTGCTCTTCATCACGGCGCCGCCATCTTTCCATCCTTTATTATTGTTTTGTAAAAATCTGTTCATGTGTGTGGGCTTATGTCGGGGGGAGGGCACAGTTCAGGGCATATGTATAAAGGTCAGAGGACAACTTCTGAGAGCCAGTTCTTTCCTTCTCCCTGTTGAGGCAGCGTGTCTTCTGTTCCCACCTCACTGTGCAGCTGGCCCACCAGCTTCCAGCTGATTCTTCTATCTCTACTTCTCGTATTACTGCAGGAGTGCTAGGATTACAGCTGTGTACCACATCTGGCTTTTTTCATGGGTTCCTGGGATTGCAAGCATTTTTACCAACTCAACTATCTCCCTGCTCCTATTTCTGTTTCGAGACATAGTCTCACGACATCCCACGCTGATCTTGAACTCTGTGTAGCAGAGGATAACCTTGAACTTCTTGGTCCTCCCACTTCCACCTCCCAAGTGCTGAGTTACAATCCTGCTCGGATATGTCTTGCTTATGTTTTGCTGTAGATAGAACAGGGCTCTGTGTACCCCTCGACAAGTACTCTACCAACTGAGCCACATCCCCGGGCCCCAACATTCTTTTATTCCCCCAGTTTTTCAAGACAGAGTTTCTCTGTGTAGTCCTGGCTGTCCTGGAGCTCACTCTGTAGACCAGGCTGGCCTCGAACTCACAGAGATCCACCTGCCTTTGCCTCCCTAGTGCTGGGATTAAAGATATACGCCACCACCACCCAGTTTCTTTTTTTTTTCTCTAATAGATAAAAGATCCATAGGTAATTGAACAAAGAGGACATGTGGCAAATAAGCATAAGAGGCACCAGAACATGAACCATTAGGGGAAAACCAACCAGAGTCTCATCGAGGCTCCTCTGTGTTTATTAGAACGAGGAACCTTGAGTACAGCGCTATAGCAGGTGCCATTCATCTTGGGGAGAAGCTGGACACTCTCACACTCTGCTGGTAGGGACACTAAGTGGTACAGTCACTTTGTAAACTACAACAACCAAAAAAAAAATTCTTACAAAGTTAAATAGACACAGTGTCTGACCCAGACATCGCACTCCTGGGTATTTACCTACAAGAAGAGAAACATAAGTCTATACAGTGAGAACACGAATGCCCATAGCGGTTTTGTTTGTAGTAAGTCCAAATCTGGAAGCAGCCCAGACATCCGTCAACAGACAGATGGATAAACAAATTATGATCCACCCATACAGCTTGGTGCTCTTGCACAATGAAAAGGAAGCACTCCGACGCACAGCAGTGACGGACAGCAAACTAATTCCATTGCACCAAAGAAGCCGGACACTCTGCTCCCTGAAAGCACACACTGTGAGTTCCATGAGAAGATTCTAGAAGATGCAGATTAACCCAGAGTGGACCAGTCCCATTAACGGCTCTCTGGGGATGGGGCAATGTTGGAGGGAGAGAATGCCAAGAAGAAAACTGGGGGAGAATTTGTGGCGATGGTTTTAGATTTGGGGTTTCTTGTGTGTCAAAGACCATCTAAGTGTATCGTAAGCCTGAGAGCCTTGTATGTCAACCATACTTCAGTGAAGCTGTGAAGAAGAGAAAGTGTGTGTGTGTGTGTGTGTGTGTGTGTGTGTGTGTCTTTCAAGACAGGGTTTGTCTGTGTAGCTCTAGCTGTCTTGGAACTAAGAGATCTGCCTGCCTCTGCCTCCCAAGTGCTGGGATCATAGGCGTGCGCCACGGATGCTGCCTCTGCACCACCGCCACATAGCAGGAAGAGGAATTTTTAAGGCATGGGATGTGGCTCCATGGTAGACGGCAGCACTGCCAAAAAGAAAGGAGGGGGTCTCAGAGGAGCTGGAGGAAGCTGTGGCAGAATGTCTTATATGAAAGAAAATATATTTTCCATAAAATAAATTTAAAAATTAAAAAAAATCATTTTTAAATGGGAAAAAATAACTCACAAACTCAATCAGGGCATTAGGGGTGATGTAGGTGGGTCATCTGTCTATCTGTAGCTTTCATTTGTTAATTAATAAAGAAAACTGCTTGGCCTGATAGGGCAGAATTTAGATAGGCTGAGTAGACCAAACAGAATGCTGGGAAGAAGGGAAGTGAGGCAGATGCTATAGCTCTCCTCTCCAAAATGGACTCAGGTTAAGATCCTTCCCTTCCCAGTAAGCCACCACCTCGTGGTGCTACACAGATTATTAGAAATGGGTTAATCAAGATGTGAGAGTTAGCCAGTAAGAGGCTAGAGCTAATGGGCCAAGCAGTGTTTAAAAGAATACAGTTTGTGTGTTGTTATTTCGGGCATGAGCTAGCCAGGCAGCCGGGTGGCAGGAATGCAGCCCACCACTCATATCAATACATAGGGGCTCACTGTGTAGCCCAGGTTAACCTCATTAAGTAGTCCAGGCTAGCCATGAACTTGGGACTTGGGATCTTCTTGCCTTCACCTCCCAAGGGCTGGGACTGCAAATGAGTCCCAGCTCCCTTAGTTTAGTGCCTACTCTTCTGAGTCACCTTCAGGAGCCTCTTCCTAGCCTCCCAGGCCTGACACCTCAGGCCTTCTCAGGAGCGCAGAACGGACACACCCTTGACAGTGTAGGCCCCAACCTACCTCTGCTGCACTTCAACGTTCTACCACTCCTGTCCTCAGAGCAAAGCCAGACCTGCGCAGAGACCATGTGGTGACCTCAGACCTCTATCCCCATTGCATGCCCTCTCTCCTTCCACTCCAGTCACACTGGCCTCCTGCTATCCCTAGAACACCCCAGCCACCTCGCCCACCGGGACTTCTGCACCCACTGTTCCTGCTGTCTGGAGTGTTCTTTCTAAGACACCCCTGGGCCTGACATCCTCAGAAGTTTCAGGTCTTCAGTCAACGGCTTGATCAGGGCCCTGCCTGAATCCCTTTGCTCACAGCTGTGGCCTCCCTTCTTTCTGCTTCTGACACCTCCTTGCTCAGTTTCCTCAAATCACATGGTGAAAACAATTCATCTATAGCCCTTGTGATAGTTCAAGTCTGTGATTCCGACTACTTGGGAGGCTAAGGCAAAAGGACCACAAGTCCAAGGTTAGCCCGGGCAATTTATCTCCAAAACAGGGAAAGGGTGTTCAATGCAAGGTGTTTCCCAGCATGCACTAGGCCTTAGGCTCCATCCCCAGTACTGCCCTCCTCCCAATCAATCTACTTTGGTTTTTGTTTGTTTCCTCTGGGTACAATTTGAATTGTACTACTTTACTGACCGAGCCTGAAGGGCTTGAGGACACTTGGCACGCAGTAGATACCCTAAATATCTGTGGAAGCGATGCTCCCCGTGTCCCAGTGTACACGTTCCAAGTGTCCCACACATCACAGTGGCCTCAGAACCCGAACTGTGGCTCCATATCACAGATGTGGTAACGAAAGCACAGCCTCGGCCACCGGCTCTCACCCAGATGTCCCTGCTGCCTCCCCCAATGCCAGGCTTAGGTCACCCAGTCACAGCTTCCAGTCCTACTGGAACATACAGCCAGGCTCCTCCGAGCAACCAGAGTCAAAGATTTGCCCTTGCCAGGTTCAGCCTCCTGTTGCAAGAACAACAAGGAGAATGGCTTCCTGGTTTTCATCCAGAGGGGAAAAGGAAAGCCAGGCATGGGGCACCGAAAATGCCGTGCGAAAAAAATCCAGATCATTGGAGCTGGGGAATCATCGCTCAGTCAAGGCAAGCCTGAGGGCCTGAGCTCAGACTCCCAGCATCTGGCACAGGGGCAAGCATCTGCAAACCCAGCACGGGGTGGAGGTGGGGCAAACACCGGACAATGCCGGAAGCCTGCTGATCAGCCCGTCTTGCTGAATCAGTGAGGCCCAGCTTCAATGAGAGATGCAGTCTTAAAGTAGGATGGAAGATACCTGATGTTGACCTCTGGCCTCCACGTGCATCCAGTCCCAACACATGTGCACATATCACACACACATACATACATGCACACACAACAACAACAAAGGGAGGTAGGTGCGGGGCCACAGCTCAGGGTGGGCAGCTCACTGCACATATGGGAAGATGTGGGCAGAGAATGGGAAATAGGGGGCACTGCTACTCAGATCCCTCTGACCAGTCCCAAGGACCGGGAAGACAGCTTACAGTCACAATGTCCATCAAAGCAGCAACCACTGGCTACAATTAATTTTATCCCCCTTCTCCTTCAGATACCGTTTGCCAAAGAGCACTAAAAATAATAAGAAGCTAGAACTTAACCAAGTCAGAAGCTAATCATAACAAAGATATAAAGGTTGGAGAGATGGCACAGTGGTTAAGAGCCTGAACTGCTCTTGCAGAGGACCTGGGTTCTGTTCTCAGCACCGACATCAGGCAGCTGACAACTGCCTGCAACTCCAGCTCCAGGGGACCTGAAGCCCCCACTATGGGCACACACACATGTATGGTGACATAAACACACATATGGTGTGCACATACATACACACAAATTAAAATAAATAAGCAAATAAATATTTTAGGCAGAAATAAGTGTGCATCAAATAACACAGCATCAAAACACATAAAGCAATTGGGCAGTGGTGGTGCAGAGGCAGGCGAGTCTCTGTTGAGTTCGAGACCAGCCTGGTCTACAGAGCAAGCTCCAGGACAGGCTCCAAAACTACAGAGAAAACCTGTCTTGAAAACCCCCCTCAAAAAAAAAAGAGAGAAAGAAAGAATGAATGAATGAATGAGAGAGAGAGAGAGAGAGAGAGAGAGAGAGAGAGAGAAAGAAAGAAAGAGAAAATGAGTGCTGACTGAGAAGCCAAGGACAATGGCACTGGGTTTTGATTCTACTGCATGTACTGGCTTTGTAGGAGCCTAGTCTGTTTGGATGCTTGCCTTCCTAGACCTGAATGGAGGGGGGAGGACCTTGGACTTCACACAGGGCAAGGAACCCTGACTGCTCTTTGGACTGGAGAGGGAGGAGGAGGGGAAGTGGGGGGATTGGGGAGGGAAATGGGAGGAGGGGAGGAGGTGGAAATTTTTAATAATAATAATAAAAGAAAAAATAAAAGAAAAACCAAACAAAAAGGTGTGGCAGGGGTGGGGTGGGGGAACTCTGGAACAGTTTCCTGACAGCGAAGTTAATATGAACCTCAAGACGCAGGTAGACACACACACACATCAGTTCACACTCCACTCACAGACCGGATCACTTTCTGTGTATTTTGCTGTCAGGCAGTTACACACGAACACCTCCAGATGTGCACAAGGCTACCCAGGCAGGCACAGAGCTGAGGGTCTGGAGAGATTCACACCCAGCTGTTACACTTCCTGGATGCACGTTTGTCTTCGCTGTTTTGTTTACTTGTGGAGGAGATGTCTATCACGTGCCGCTGGCACGGTTTTTAAGTGCGAGGCCCAGAATTCCGGTTCGTCGAAAGCTCCGTGATGCAGAGTATAACTGAATGGGACCTGTCACCTACCCCTCCCTCATTCAGGTAGGAAACTCTCGCTGTAACACAGCAATTCCAGGCCCACTCCGAACATCCGAGGAACAGTGAGTGTTGCTATTGCCACCTGCTTCCCATGCCCGTTCCCAATTCCCAGAGGTCCCCTCTGCTCTCACCCTACCCTGGCTTCATTGGTGTCTGCAGGGTTAACACCCCAGTCTCCTAACAGCTTTTTGGCCCCCAAGATCTTCTAGCACCTCCTCTCCACTCCTCCAACTACGAATCTCCTATGATGCTTTAAGAGTAAACTTCAGGCTGGGCGGTGGTGGCTCACGCCTTTAATCCCAGCACTCGAGAGGCAGAGGCAGGCGGATCTCTGTGAGTTCGAGATCAGCCTGGTCTACAAGAACTAGTCCCAGGACAGGCTCCAAGGCTACAGAGAAACCCTGTCTCGAAACCGCCCCTGCCCCCCCAAAAAGAAGAAGAAGAAGAAGAGAGAGAGAGAGAGAGAAGAATAAACTAAACTTCAGGGGACTGGAGAGATGGCTCAGTGGTTAAGAGCATTGGCTGCTTGTCCAGAGGACCTGGGTTCAATTCCCAGCACCCACAAGGAAGCTCACACCTGTCTGTAACTCCAGCTTCAGGGGACCTGACACTCTCACACAGATATACATGCAGGTAAAACAGCGATGCACATAAAATAAAAAAATAATTAAATTTAAGAAAAAAAGAATATACTTCAAAAACAGGTTGAGGTTGAGGGGTGTGACTCAGTATAGAACTGTCCCAGAGCATGGGAGGGGCTTAAGCTTCCATCCCTAGTGCCCCCCACCCACACGAACTGGCACTCCCATGCATGCATGCGCATACACACAATGTCTGTGTCATTTTCCTATTCCTTTTCTAAAACTCTATGGTTCCTGGTTGTCCATAGGATAAAGCCCAAGCCCGGCACCTCACCCTCAGCCAGCCCTTCCACACACAGGCTCCACCCAAATCCTCCACGTGTCTCCTTTAACCATCACTGGACCACTCTTCTATCTACCCCATCTCCTCCTTTAAGGTTTGACCCAAATATCACCTCCACTGGGAAGTCTTCCCTGGTTGGCCCTGGACACAGCTATGCTTGCTGAACACCCCCAGTCTGACACAAAGGAACCCTTTCCCCACCGTGAGCTGTACAAACATCTCTAAATCTTCCCATCTCCCTATAAATAAATATATATGCGTGTATAACAAAT
Source organism: Microtus pennsylvanicus (assembly GCF_037038515.1). NCBI lineage: Eukaryota > Metazoa > Chordata > Mammalia > Rodentia > Cricetidae > Microtus > Microtus pennsylvanicus. The sequence goes on from NC_134580.1 coordinate 8,361,101, forward strand.
AGAATTATTTGTTTATAATTATTTTTATTTTATTTTGTTTTTTGAGGTAAGCCTTCTCTGTGCAGCCTTGGCTGTCCTGTAACTCTTGACCAGGCTGGCCTCGAACTCAGAGACCCACCTGCCTTTGCCTCCCTAGTGCTGGGATTAGAAAGCTGTGCATCACCACTGCTCAGCTGTTTATTTTTAAAAGATTTTTTTAAGTTAATGGGGTGTGGTGGCACTTGCCTTTTATGCCTGCACATGGGAGATAGAAGCACATGGATCTATATGAGTTCAAGGTCAGCCTGCTCTACATAGCAAATTCTAGAAAATCTATATGGTGAGATTCTATCTCAAAAAAAAAAAAAGCTTTTGCAAAATCACATGCACGTGAGGGTCTGAACCCTGGAGTGCGGATGCCCTCGGGGGCTCGCTGTGTTGTGTTCTCCTGAAACAGGAGTTCCTGGCAGTTGTGGGCTGCCTGACAGGGGTGCTGGGAATCAAACTTGACTTTTCTGCAACGTAGTATATGCTCTTAACCACCTGGCCATCTCTCCAGTCCTGGCTTTTGAAAACACTTCCATGGAGCAGATAGAGATAGAGTAGCTCATTCCTACAACCCCAGAGCTCACAGGCTGGAAACCTCGGGCTTCCGGCACTCAGTCTTGTGCCCTCTGCCCTCTGCCCTCTGCCCTCTACACCTCTTGTTAGCATCCGTCCCTACACAAGGTTTGTGGATGAGCTTGGAACGGGACTGGCCCACCCGCTCTCCACCTTGGGGGCTGGCTGTCTTTGGAGATTCAGTTCTAGACCATTGAGCCAGTTCCTGCATGGTGACCCTCAAAGTGGCCCTTCTACACTCCCCCCATCTTTGTGAACCATGTCACACAAGGGGATTGACTGCCTCAGGTTTGAGATACATAATAACTTCCAAGTCAGCCTGACTACAACCTGAGACTGAAAAAATAAAAGCAAGAAGGTGGGGGTGTGATCACAGTGTTGGGGGAAGGGTCAGGAGATCAAGCAACCAAAGTCAACCTGGGCTACCTGAGAACCCATCTCAAACAACAAAACAAAAATACTCGTGTGGGCTCCTGTATGTGTCGTGTATCCTTCTCCATCTTGGCTTTTTATGTAACTTACTTTTATTTTACGTGCATTAGTATTTTGCCAGCACGTACATCTGTGTGAGGGTGTCGGATCCTCTGGAACTGGAGTTACAGTTGTGAGCTGCCAGGTGGGTGCTTGAAACCAAACCCGGATCCTCTGGAAGAGTAGCCAGTGCTCCTAACGGCTGGGCCATCTCTCCAGTCCCTCCACCTTAGTTTTTGAGACGGTGAAACTGAAACTCACCGGCGTGCCAGCAAGCCCCAGGGATCCTCCTGCCTCCACCTCTCCAGCATGGGATTACAGGGTCAAGCTCAGTTTTTTATATAAGCACTGGGGATCCAAATTCAGGTCCTCGTGGTTGTGTGACAGACACCTCATTCCCAGAGCCATCTCCCCAGCCCCTTCTTTGTGGATCCTCTGGCTACCATATTCTTCTTCCAGTATCAAAAATTTGCATCGCTCCATAAGAAACCTACACACCCTGAGCTGTGGGGCTCCAGTATTGAGAACCAGAAGATACCAGCACTGCCTCCACGTCATGCTGTCCTCTGGTGGATAGTGCCTAACCATCTGTCTAATCCTCGCTCTGGGTTCTTCCCAGCAAGGCAGAGCCAGGCTCCTGTGCCCTCACAGCTGAATAAGTTCATGACTTCTCACACCAGCAATCTGCTTCTCCTGTTTCTAAATCTAGCATCTTGCAGCCCCTGCATGCTTTTGTCAACTGGTTCAGTACAAGGTACCTCTCCCAACACAGGGCACAGTGGCCAGAACACCATAGGACCACATGCAGCCCCTCTTGAGCCTTGAGTAACTCCCATCCCCCAACCCCCACTTTGTAGAAAAGGAGGCTCCGGCTAAGAGGGAAGGAAGAGCTGGTGCACAAGAAAGAGACTCCAGCTTGAGTTGGAAGATGGCACGGGACTGTGTGCTCCCAGATTTCCTGATCTTTCTCAGCAACCCTGCTCGAGACAGCCATCAAGCACCCCCCACCCCCACCCCGCCGCTCTTCCCTGTTCCCACCAAGACCCAGACTTCACCTCTTCCAAACACTTCATCTTGCCAGCAGTTGGGTTGGCTCGACAGCATCATCCTCTCCCACACTGACCGAGTTCCCATTACATACCAGGTGGGGAAAACAATGTATGCCAAAGTCATCAGCTTCTGAGCCACTCTGGGTGGTGGGTCCTTGTAAGGCTCCCTGAGATTTTTCTGTGGCTTGTATCCCCTGAGGATACAATACCCACCACATCTCCAAGCTATGCCGGAAACTCTGGGCTGCCTTCAGCCCTGTGCCATCTGCACCTCTAGTTAGAGCCTCCATCCTTACATGGGGTTTGGGAAGGAGCACGGAATAGCCTGGCCCACCTACTGTCCACCTTTGAGGCTGCCACTGAGGATTCCCTCGAGGTCATTGGGCCAGCTCCTTCATGAAGACCCTCAGGGTGGCCTTTCTATACTTTACCATCTTTTGTAACAACATAAAAAAATCTGTGAAAGGAAATTAACTCTTCGCTGTTCCTCTCCCTTGCTGAGCCTCTCCCCATCCTGGCTGGGAATAAGGAATTACCAAGGTCCAGTTAACTCCTGGAAGCTGCTGTGTATCAGGATGCAGGAGTGCAGGAGTCCAGCCTCCCAGCCTCTGGTGGCTGATGGTTATTATTAAGTTGGCATGAAGAGGCAAGTGGAGAAAAATCTAGATTGGATTGGGGTGGGAAGATCTACCCTCAGTGTGAGTGGTACCATTCCACAGGCTAGACTAAATTAAAAGAAGAAAATAAGGCCTGGAGAGATGGCTCAACTTGCTGCTTTTTATAGAGGACCAAAGCCCAGTTCCTAGCACCCACATCAGACGGTTCATAACTGCCTGAAACTGCTCACAAGTGCTCCAGCAGACACCCTCTTCCGGCTTCTGCGGGTGTCTGTATGCACACGGGCATGCATAAGCATGCTCAAAAACAAACACACACATAATAAAAAATGGGGAGGAGGCACCGGCATTCATCTCTCTTCTTCCTGACTGTGAGTGAAATACGACTGGCTGCCTCAAGCTTCCTGTGGCTCTGCTTTCCGCTCCATGATGGCCTGCACCCTCTAAGTGTGAGCCCAGATAAACTGTTCCTCTCTTAGCTGCTCCTGTCAACTGGTCTGTGACAGCCTGAGACAAATACCTGACACAGTGTAGAAATGTTGGTATACTCTGCTGATTTCTTGGTACCCCAGGAGTCCCCTCCTCTCCAGACTCTAGCTCCCCAGTTCCCATGGTAACTAAGGCCGGTCACTGCATAAGGGAGGAGACTGAGACCTGCCCTTCTGTCACAGTGTCATGTCCCTGACTCTTCACCACACCAGCCGTCAGGGAGGTGGGAATGGGATGGTCATCGGATACAGAATGCCATTGGTCCATGGGCACCCTTCTGGCCATCAAGAATTTGCCCCGCCAAAACTGCCACTGAGGACCCTGACGGCACTGCAGGTGCTTGGGCTGTCAGGTGCGGTTGCAAGCAGCCAATGGCATTCGCAGCCAGCCTTCTAGCCCTAAGGTACCGGGTACTGCCTAGACTTCCAGGAACTGTAATAGCCCTGAGCCAGGGCCTGAGCTCTAACTCAGTGGTAGAGTACTTGCCTGGAAGGCACAAGGCCGCAGGTTTGACCCCTAACATCAAATAAACAACTAAACAAAAGAATTTGAGGCCAGCCTGGCCTACATAGCGAGTTCCAGGACAGCCAAAAGTTTACAGAGAAACCCTCTCTTGGAAGAAAAAAGAAAGGGAAAGAGAGAGAGGGGGGGAGAAAGAAAGAAAGAAAGAAAGAAAAGAGGGAGAGAAGAAGGAAGGGAGGGAGGGAGGGAGAGAGGGAGGGAGGGAAGGAAAAAAGAACCAAACTAAAAGCAGCACACAGTGGCTCCATCCAGGGTCGAGGGTTACGTGGCTGCTACATTTCTTTTTCCCCTACAATGACGCTTCCAGCTGACGGAGGTTGGTGACGATGAGTCACAGAGCCACAGGCAAGGTGCCTGACTCACCAGGTGCTCAGCACCCTCTGAGGCCCTAGTTCTTTCTGCCCCCAGTCTGAGTACACTGTTCGGTGTGACTCTTCACAGGGGGTCAGAACACCGATCTGGAGACAGATGGTCTGGGCCAACTCCAGCTCAGCTCCAACTCAGGGCAGGCTAGTGCCCTCCCAGGCCTCTGTGTATGTGCCCACAAAACCAGAAGTGTGGCCTGGAGTTCCTCCAGGGTCTGCATTGGGCTGTGACATTTAAGATGACTCTGGGGGCTGCTGGTCCTCAGCCGTGAGCCAGGCTGACACCAGAAGGTGCGGGCTCAGCAGCTGATGAACTTCGCCCCCCCCCCGCAACAGCTGAGCTCCCCAGTGCACCCCTCTCATGCAGGAGTCACCTGGTGGCATATGTCTGAGCTGACCCTGGAACTGGGTCAGAGGAATTCCTGGGACCAGGACAGAGGGTACAGCTCAGGAGCACAGACTGGACTTTCACAGCCTGGGGGTCTGAGTGAACCCTGGACCCCTAAAGAAAGACAGGGCAAGTAGAGGTCCCCAGAAAGCAGGGGCAGCATTCAGTCCTGACAGGCTCCAGGTTTCAGGGAAGTGGAGGGTGCAGCCGTCCGGGAATGATAAGCAAGAGAGGGAGAGCCTTGGTGAGGGGTGACAAGATCAGGTCTCCCTGCTGTGTGGGGATACAGATCCTGTGGGAGCAGGATCTGTCCTAGGGCATTACAGCCACATGCCAGGGGCTACTGTGACCAGCAGTCCTCATGCCCTTCTCTTACATCTGAGCCTCAAGCCTCCATTTGTCAACTCTCTTTCTCTGTTTCTGTCTCTCCATCTCTTTGTTGTCTCTGTGTCTCTCTGTTTCTATGTCTGTCTCTGTCTCTCTGTCTCTGTCTCTTTCTCTCGCATTCCTCTGGGAGTTGATCAGGGCTTGAATGACACCCCCGTCCCCTCCTTGCTATTAATTCCCACACAGAGAATAGAGCCCTTGTTCCCTCCAGAGGATGGTCAGAGCCATCCCAAGAGTCCCCGACTTAACCCCTTCTTCTGACTCTTCCCTTACTTGTCCCTCACTGAAACCACAGAGCAGCAGGGACCAGAGTAGTCAGGGACTCTAGGAGAACAGGAGCTCCCTCCTTCCCAGGCCTCCTGCAATCAAGTCCCAGGGTGAGAAAGGAGGCCCAGCCCCGCTCCTCTGAGAGCCAGACCCCTGCTATGTACCCAAAACTCCCAGACAGGCCCTGGGGACAGAAGATCTCTACAGCCACACCTGGCCCCAGGGTCCTCAGCCTCCTCAGGGTCCTGATCCTGGGGGTACCTTCCTCCCAGCCCCCAGAAGGTCCTTTGAAGGGTAGGCCCTGGAGAATTAAGTAAGAAATAGGGCAGGACAACATCACACTGTCTGGGCAGGGCGCTGAGGGAAGGTGCTGCCTGACATTTGGATCCTCTAAGCCTGTGGGGACTGAGCAGGGACAGGAAGTCTTATTCACTCTGGACATAAAGGCTTCAGCCCCATCAGAAAGAGAGTGGGGCTTCAAATGCCACCTCAGCCAGTCACTTCTGTCTCTATGGGGAAACTGAGGCCCAGAAAGGGAGAAACACAGCCCCCTTCCCTCTCCCAGTGAGTGGTTGGCATAGTTCCAGGGACCTGGCTTCGGCTCCCCTTCCTCCTGCTCTCTCTTCGGCCCCCACTTCCCTCCAACTCTCTCAGATCTGTAGGCCTGGCTATGGGACCCCTGAGCAAGTTAGCCTGGGCTCACACAGGAAGAAGAGGCTCCCACATCTACCCCACCATCAGCATGGACAATCTTTGTTGCCCGGACAGGCCTGAACCCTCTAGCCCAGGATTCATCCAGGCTGCCCCTGCCTCCTTGCCTGTGTCCTGCCACCAGCGGACAGGAGTGTTGTGGGGGCCTGGGAGCCACATCCCAGGGCAGCCAGCAAATGGACCAAAGGTAGGTAGTTGAACCGGAAATCAGAAGAGGCAGCTCAGTGCTGGGCTCAGGCCAAGGGAGGGGCAGGTGACCCAGCACTTGCAGGTGTCCAAGAGAGAAGCAAGATGGAAACGTGGGCTGGAGCCAGGTGGAGAGGTTAAACTAGGAAGAGAGCCCCAACCCGAGGCCTGCTTCGTCCTTCTAGCCTGTCACCTCTCCCGTGGCAGTCTCATTTTTCCCAGAGTTCCCTAACTCCCAGGCAACCCCGCCCCCACCCCAGAGAAATGCACACAGAGAAAGAGACAGAGAGAAAAACAGAGACAGAGAGATGAGGAAAAGAGAGCCGGAGGGAGGGAATGGGACGCAGCCTAGAGGGAGAGAGAGGTAGGGACCTTGAAGACAATGGTGGACTGGATGAAAGGAAGCAAGGACAGGGAGACAGCCTCAGACAGACTGACCACTAAGAAAGGGAAACAAAACCAGATATATCGGCACACTGTTTTAATCTCAGCGCTCAGGAAAGCAGAGGCAGGTAGATCTCTGTGAGTTCAAGGCTAGCCTTGTCTACTACATAGGAGAGCCAGGATTACATAATGGAGAGACTTTGTACAAAAAAGGAAGAGAAAAGAAAAGAAGAGAAAAAAAGGAGAGAAAGGAAGGGAGAAAGAAAGAGAAAGAAGGGAGAAAGAGAAAAAAGAAAGAAAAAGAGAAACAAAGAAAGGAGAACAACAAACATCAGATTATGGCGTCAAGTAAGAGAGGCAGAAAAAGGAAACAGTAGAGAGAGAAAGAAATCGAAATGGAGACAGAGTCAAGAGGAAGAGATTCTAAGGTGGACCAAGGGAGCAGAGATAGCTTCAGGCAGAGCTGGGACCTCCCAGGCTCCTCTGTGCAGGACAACACACTGCTCCTGCAGCCTGAGTACACCGCTGCCAGCCCCTGTCCCAGACAGGACACAGGAGAGACCTGTCTGCTTGGTGGAAGTTTTGATGCTGGGCAGGGGCCGGGGCATGGTGGCTTTGGAAGGAGCATGCTCCAAAAATGTCCCTGCAACCTCCATCTTCATAGGTGAGCTTTTAAAATTACAGAGTTCTACCCAAATCTGTAATTCCAAATGGGTCCTGGGAATCTATATTTACAAATTCTCCAAAGAGTTTGTTGTAACCCCTGGTTTGGGGGCTCCCTTGGCAGCTAAAGAAAGTGGCAGTGGTCAGAGAAGAGCTGTACTCCACCTGAGATCACATAGCAATTCTCAGCAAGGCCTGACCTCCCAGGAAAGCTAGTAGATAGATCCCAGCCTGTCCTTCACCCTGCAGGGGGGCCCTTGGGGGGGGAGGGCAGCACCCACAGTGCTTCCCTCTGTCCCTCTATCAAGGTCCAGGCACAGCTCCAGGGGCTGCTGAGGCAGTAGCCACCCAAAAACCCAGAGAAGAAAGGAATGGGTAGGGATGGGATTTCTGTCCTGTCCGTGTCCCCCACCCTACCCCACTCTGTCACCACCCACGTCCTCAGAGTGCCAAGGCCTGAGGCTGCAAGCTCTCACCAGAATGGAGGTGGAGGGCGGGACAGGAGGGAGGAGGGGAAGACACAGGGGCTTCCTGTCTCCCCCCCTTGCCCTGACTCCCTGGGTTCAGGGCTGGGTCCCCTGGAGGGCGGGTGGCATCTGAGGCTGACAGATCTGCCCTGTTCTTCCTGATTGCTGGGCGAAGGGGTGGAGCAGGCTCAACTCTCTATCCCCTCCTCCCCTTGTTTAGATACCAGGGGCCTGGTTTCCCAGTAAGTTATGCCCCATTCCAGGGCCCCAAATCCAGGAAAAGAAGAGTTCAAGATTTGACCAGTTGCCTCCAAAACAGAAGGGACCCCAGAGAAGGCTGGTCACTAACCCTCGGCCAGCTCCTGGTTCCCCATTCCTCTCTCCAGGAGGTTTCATTGAGTCGCTAGTTTCGTTCCCTGGGCACCACCATGCACGAAGCACCACCACCCTCTCCTCAGGGGAGGATGGGCCACGTCTACAATAAACACATCATCACAAGATGCAATGTGCAATAAAGGGAAAGTCCCATGTACACCGTTGGAGGGGAGTTCTAGTACTGGAGGATCATGGGTTTGTCTGTAGACTTGACCATTATGCTGAGTGGTAAGCAAGGAACCACTTGGGAGGGCACGGTTGGCTCCTGCCCCACAGTTTGCAGGAATGCCATGACCCAGACCATGGGACAGGTCTTCAGGGAAGGGGGGGGGCAGAGGATTTTTAGTGTGGTATCTCCATGGTCAATGAGCTCAGTAAACACTTATGAACAGATGTAGTAGGCTAACACATTTAGGCCGGAAGCGGCAGTCTAGAGGAGACACAAAACCAGGTGAATGCTTCTCCCTGTAGGACCTGAAGACCCCCGATGTTGACTGCGACAGAGCACCTAGAGATGACAGAAGCAAGCTCTCTTCTTATAGGTGAAGGGGTGCACCTATAGGGCAGCTGACTTCCCCAAGGTCACACAGGGACCTTAACAGAGTCGGGAACAGTTCCTCTCATTGCACCTGCCGAGATACAGTCTGCAAGACTTGACTCTGGACCGAGGCCCACACAGCAGGCACTCAGTCTCTGGTTTCTCAACTCATGTGGAGAGACAAAAGACCAGAATCCATGAGGCTGGGGTGGGTGGGCTTCCTTCAGTCACACCACGTGAAGCACAGCTTTTTGGTATGTGCACATTCCCCTCGCGGGCCTCTCCCACAGACCCTGTTGTTGGCACAAGGGCTCTTCACTTAGGAAGGGACATGATCGTCCAGGCCTTTTAATGTAGCTCATTAGCTGCCGTGCCTGGCCAATGCTGGACACACTAACTCACATTCCAAGTGACCCAGAGACGGCAACACCCTGCCCGGGTTTGCCCCAGAACTGCACAGAGCACTTGCCGTTCCTTGCTCCCGTCCACCTTTGCAACAGTCTCATAAGACAGGTGTCGCCATCCTCATTTCACGGATGAGGAGACCAAGGCACAGGGAGATTAAGTGGCTCGACCTGGTAAGTAGGGCAGAGATCGCACTTGAACTCTGGTCTCTCTGGCTCTGCTGTCCCGGCCTCCATACCGCTCAGCTCCCTTTCTCATAACAAAGTGATCTCATCAAAGTCACACAGATGCCAAAAGCCCCTGTCACTTCTAGGGGACAGAGGTAAACCATGCGAGAACAAAAGTAATAAACAAGTGTCCTGGGCTCAATTCACACCCAGCCTAGTCCTGGGTGGGACCCTGGATGACCGAGAAAAGTGACACGGGATCCCAGGGCGGGAGCCGCCAGCTGCTCATCTCAACAAGCCCCTCGCCCAGCTGCTGGCAGCTGGCTGTAGACAGACTGAAACCTCAGAGGTCACATGTAGCCTCCCCTGTACGAACAGCCCCCTGTGTCCACAGCCATGTCTCTCTGCTCCAGGCCTCCGTCCCTGGTCCTTCCCTCCGTCTTCCCAAATCCCTTGCCATGCACATCTATCTGTACAATGTCACCTAAAAAGCATCTGGGGCATCAGCAAATGAACGAATGAAAGGAAAAGCAATCCCTAATAAATCTGTAAGTTCTTCCCTTACCCTCCAGACTACAGAGCCCTCCCTTGGGTATGTCTTCAGAAGACCTAGAGGCAAAAGTCACAGTGATGTCCAGTCCCATAATCACATGACTCCTGTCACCTGCTTCCCTTTCAGTGTGGTTCAGCGGGCTGGGACCCTGCTCCTGCTCTGTCTGGGTTAGCGGGAGCAGATTCAGGGACTCCTGGAGAAAGCAATTTGAGAGGACTAGCAGCAGTGACCACTGTGAAGCTCAAGATAACGGACAGTCACCTGTGGCAGAAGCTAGCAACAGTGACTGCCACTGACAGGCTCCACCGTGATCCAAGGACTGTCCTAAATGTGTACCAACACGATCTGCTTTAATCCCAACCTCAGCCTAGAAGGAAGCTAAGAGCCAGAGGCTGTAAGCCATCTGCAGAGGAAACACAGCTGAGAAGTGGGGGTGCAGGATTCAAACCCACAGCTGTGCACCCTGAGTACCAGCTCAGGCCTTCCCAGGCCCCCAAACGACCTCCACACCTACATGTAGGTGATTCTCTCTTTTGCTGTGGACTTTCCTCCTGCAGCCCCACCGAGGAGGGAAGCAGAACCCAGCCCAGAGGTCACAACCCAAAGACATAAGGCCCCATGAGTGGGCAAGCAAGGCAGGAGGCAGAAGACAGGCTGGCCTGTGGGGTGGGAGGGTGGACTTGGCTGTAGTGAAAGCCAAGAGCAGGGGTAAATTGAGGTCCATGGGTTGGGAGGTTGGTGTGGGAATGGGAAAGCTGAAATCAAATCACAGCCCTTCTTCTCCCCTTACTCTTGGGATGGGGGAGGGGGAGGACAGGAAGCAGGAAAGGGTCTAAATTGGAGGAGAGAAGTTGGAGGGAGAACAGAGGCATCAATCATGGGAAAGTGAAGGCAGTAGACAGGAGGGGCCCCCGAGTCCTGTGAACAAGGCCTGACACCCAGTAGTCACCCAGCAAATGTCAAAACAGGCAGAGCTGGGGAAGGCCGCATCGTGCTTAGGCACTGAGGTGCCTCCAAGGCCACGCTCAGCAACTCTGTCCTCTCTGGGATGATGGACCTATCATCCACCAAAACAGTAGTTAATAAGCAGAAAGGCACTGTGGTGCCTGCCTGTAACTGCAGCACTCAAGAGGCTAAAGCAGGAGGCAGTTAGTTCAAGACCAGCCTAGGCTACATAACAAACAAAACCTGGGCCAGCCTGGGCCACGTCAAGTGAGACCCTATTCCAAAACAACATAGACACTAACCCCTCCCCCCAAAAAAGGATTCCTCTATAAGTTCAAAGGCAGTCTGGTCTAAATAGTGAATTCCAGGACAGCCAAAGCTACATAGTAAGATTCTGTCTTGAAAACAAACCTAAATAAATAAATAAATTGAGGGTTTATGTTTTAAGTAAAAGGCAAGGCAATTTCTTAATTCTGGAACCTTGAACTTCCGACATATCATTAGAAACACATTACCACAGCTGTAGGGAAATGTGGTGTCTGACCATGACCCTGACCCTCGGGAGAGACCCAGGGATGTGCCGAGGTGCACAAGGGACAGGCACTGGGCTGAACACTGTCCTCCTTTATGAATCATGGCACGGGCTATCGGGGCTCTCATGATACCTTGCTACCCCTCATTTTACAAATAGGGAAACTAACCGGGCAGTGGTGGCACATGCCTTCAATCCTAGCACTCGGGAGGCAGAGGCAGGTGGATCTCTGTGAGTTCGAGGCCAGCCTGGTCTACAAGAGCTAATTCCAACGCAGCCAGGATTGTTTCACAGAGAAACCCTGGCTCAAAATAACAAAACAAAAATAAAAACAAACAATAAATAAATAGGGAAATTAAGGTCCAGAAAGAAAAGAAGGAAGCCAGGGCCACCTAGGCACCTGCAGCAGTTGAAACCTTTGGGCTCCAGCGGGGAGGGGTTCCAGTATATATCATCCGTGAAAGACTCAACCATGCCAGGTTCTAGGATTCCAAGCTAGTCTGATTAAACAAAGCCTGAACTCCAAAACCAGGCCTGCCACCATCACCTCCTGTCCCAGCTCCTGAGTCCCCCTGCCCTGCTCTGCCCAGAAGCAACTGAGCAGCTCGGAGCAGAAAGCAGGAAGGGCTCTCAGGCAGCTGGGTCTGATGACAGGAACGAGTAGTCTCTGTCTCTGAGGGCTTCTAAGAAGGGGGCAGAGGCCAGGCTGCCCCAGGCAGCACTGGGCACCAGCCCCAACTTCCTTGTTCCCGGAGAGGGTGGGGTTGGAAGAAGGAAGATTTGGGCCTCTGGAATGGCCTCCAGCTCAAAGAAGAAAGAGGGCAGGGCCAGGGCCCCTGTTGGGTCAGGTCTTGGAACAGATATACTCCTCCTGCCTCAGAGCACAGGCCCTCCACCTCCAGGAAGCCCTCCCTGAGTGTTCCAGTCCCTTTCTCTTTTCCTCCTTAGGAGCTCAACTCAAGGACCACCAGCAAAAGGCACGCTGGGCTGCAGATCAACCAAGACCAACAAGCCCTGCCCTCCGAGGGCTGCAACAGAAAATTATGGTCCTATTGACCACCAAGCTGGGTCAGGAAGAGAGAACACAGGAAGCACACACACATAGACATGTCTCCACTGGAGCACAGAGGGAAAAGAATTCTAGCAAAAATGCCCAGAAGAGGGCCTCTTAGCTGGGCTGCAAGCAAGGACTAGACCTCAGCACACAGTTGGCAGGCGATGCCCAGTGAGAGAACTCGGTGGGCAAGGTGAATAGCCCAGCCCAGCAGGAGAGAAGAAAAGATAGGCCCCTGTGACTCTGCCTGGGGTCTAGGGGCAGCAGACAGCCATGAGGACTAGACTGGAGAAACCAACCCCAGGTCTCATCACTTTCATAACTAGCTTGTTGCACATGGGCTCATCCCTCAGCCTTTCTGTGCCTCAGTTTCCCTGAAGAATAAAGATATCAGACTCAGGCAGAGGTTTGATCAGAGTATGGAATCAAACATCATGAGCCCTCAGTGATGGGCAGGTTCTCCCTCCCCACTTTAGTTATAGAGACTCTGGAAGCTGCTGCTACAGGGTGCAGAGTGGAGACCACACACAGGCAGGAGCTCAGCACATCCTCCCCTGGCCTGGACCTGGATTTGAGAGCCATAGGAGAAGTTCCTGAGGAAAAGGGCTGGACATGGGTGCTTACCTAGTATGTGGGAGTCTCTCAACCCTGGGTCCCCTTCCCCATTCCCTACTCCCTGGCACTACAAAAGCAAGCAGAGCCCGAATTCCCAAAGGTGGGTCTACAGCCAGGTGCCCGTGCAATGGGAATGAAGGGAACCCCTCACCATGTCTCTCGGCATTAGCCCAGAGCCTACCTTATTTTCTCTAGTGAACGCTTACTGTAATTACTAAGTAGATGTGTGTGTGTGTGTGTGTGTTACTTTTTCTCTCCCTTGCATACACACACTTTAAAGATATAAGCAGTAAATGTATGAAGCTGTCGACATTGTACAGGTAAAACCAAGTCCCAACATTCCTAGACTAGCCTGCCCAAGGGCCACATGGATATGAATGGTAGACCCTCCCTGGTGCCACATAACTTTCTACTACACAGCCCTGCCAAGATGGAGTGACCTAGAAGGTGTTCAAGGGTGCATACTCATCCCCAGACACCCCCTAGTGCAAGCTGAGGAGCCAAGGCACGGTTGGATGCCAGGATTACTCTTGACATCCAACCCTGACCCTCTGCCTCCCCAATGCACAGCCCTTCCCTTGCCACGCCCTCAAACTCTAGTGACTACAAGTTTGGTCACTGGCTCTCTGGCTCAGAGTCCAAGTTAAGTCTTATCCATTCTTCTTAGACACTTTGGATCTGGCAGGGGGTCCCTCCCAGTCTTGGAGTTGCAGGGGACCCTGGAAGGAAACCAGAGCCTGTCAGGGGAATTACAAAAATAAAAATAAAATATACCTGCCTCTGCTTCCCAGAAATTCATCCAAAACGAACCAGTATGGCGTAGAATCTGACATTTTTAAATCCAAATCAGCATTTGTCTTAACTGCACACAGCTGATATGGAGGTACACACCTGTAATCCTAGCTCCTTGGGAGGCTGAGGCCAGGGAATGGAGAGTTCAAGGCCAACTGAGGCTGCATAGTGAGACTTGTGTACCTTATTCCAGGCCTGAGACCATCCCTGGGCAGGTGCCAGGAAACAAACCTGGCAGGAATGCAGAACCTCAGGCTCCTCATGACTGAGAAGCATCAAGCTAGCCCCCAGGACCCAGGACAGCCAAAACATAGAGTTGGGAAGGCAGATGAGAGGGAGCAGGGATTCCAGGTGTGGTCTATACCTCTGTGATCAGAGGTGGCCCCCATCTGATCCCTTCCGTGTCCTATGAGGGAATTTGAAAGACAGATGACCTTACGGAAAACTGAACCTGAGGCAAAAGCTCAGGCTTTCCTGGAGCCATCCTAACACCTCACAGCTCCTGGTTCTGCCAAGTAGCAGGTTTCCCACTCTCTGTATATCCTCCAAGGCAGGGAAGGATGGCACTCCTCTGCCATGTGACAAATGAGAGGCCTGGGCTCAGGGTTGGGGATTATGGGTGAAGCCTGCTGCCAGGCAGGACAGCACCCCCAAAAAGGGTTAAGGGTTACTGTTTACTTAAGATGATCTGGCCTGGCAGTATCATCAGTGGACTTCGAGTCCCACTGAGAGATTCAGGTCCCTCCCAAGGACTACCTTCTGGGGGGATTGGGGACCATCTCAAAGGAACATGAGCTGCACTCAGGAAGCTTGTGATTAGCTTCTGCCCATGGCAGGAAGCCTGGATTCCACCACACGCAGGCCTTGGCCCTCTGCTGAAGAGCATACACCAGCACCACCCTCACCCATGGTGGGGAGGAGCCCTCCTCTCAGGGCAGCTTTGATAGGATGTGGGGTGTGGGGTCACGAGCATCCCTGGCATAGAATCAGGGATGGAGAGAAAATAGCCCCTCCCTTCTAGCTGCCAGCTGGGAAAAGAAGCAGGTGGTAGCCCTGGCCCTCCTGGCCACCCTGAGGTCCCTGAGGCCTGACATCGAAAAGCAGGGACCCTCCCCACTTTCCTAATTCCCTACTCTGTAGAGAAAATGGGGTCTTTGCCTTCTCCTGCTGGAGAGCACTGGGTTCCTAAGACCGAAAATGAGGCAAAAGCATCATGATTGCCAGTCTGGGGCTTACAGACGTCTTGTTCACAGGGGAATCCCTCAATCAACACATAATCCTTCCCCTGCCCTCCCCACACAGGCCTAGCTAGCCCCAGCAGCATCTCTCAGCAGGTAGCTAGGCAGGGTCCAAGCAAGTCCAGCACTCAGGAGAACCTGCGTGCAGGGACGAAGAAGAAACAGAGAGGGAGCACAAACCAGGTGTGACCCTCTATAGAGCCCCTCTCCCCCCCCCCACACGCACCCCTTACTGGCAGCTGGGCCCAAGAGGGTGGTGTCAGGGAACTGGAGAGGTCAGCGGCTGTGAGACCACCACCTCCCCCACCCCCAGCTTCCTATAATCCTGGGCCCACTCCCCCCTACAGCGCTCCTCCATGCCCCAGGGGTCTCAGGCTCAGCCACAGACAGAGAGCAGGGAGGATCTTCCCTCCAAGAGGAGGGACTGAAGGGTGGGGAGATGAACAGGGACCCACCGGGAGAGAGATGCCAGGCCGGCAGGCAGGCAGCGGGCAGGCAGCAGCGGACGTTGGAGACCGCTGCAGAGGAGCCGGGACACGACTGGCTGGATGCTTGTAGCTCAGTCCCTCTGTCCATCCAAGGCGGCTTCTCTCCGGGCGGTTCTGAGGCCGGGCAGGCGCTGTTAAAAAGCTTTTTATGTGTGTGTGCGTTAATCACATGATTGCCGTTCACCTGTATTTCGAACAAAGACAGCTCACTGTTTCAAGGCCCCGAACAAGAGTCTGGGCACAGGGAAGAGAAGGGAGGCGGGGGGAGGAGGGTTGGCAGCGCCGGGGGTGGCGTCGAGGAAAACTGGGGGGAGATTGTCCAAGGCCAGTGAGCGAGAGAAAGAGAAAACCCTTATCAAACTCCTAATTCACTGGGCTCTGCAGCCCCAGACACACTGGCCCAATTGTCTGGCTGGTTGTGTGTGCGCAAGCATGTGTGAGTGTGTGTTACCAATGTCTGCCACCCCCTCGACATGCCTTTGCCCTGTGTGACTATCTCATTGTGTTCCACTATCCACCCTGGGGCCGTCCCCAGTCATGAGGCCTTGATTCTCCAGACCCCAGTTCCAGCCTGACTCCAGACAGTACCTGTTTGGTGTGGGCCTAGGACCTTGCTCAGCTAAGAGAGACAGAGAAGCCACATATTGTCACTGGTGTGACCCAGGCTCCTCTGCTTGTCCCTCCGTGGGAACCCTAGTTCTGCATAGCCACTCAACCAGGAAAGGCTGCCTTTGCTGAGAAGAGAACGGGACAATAGCCTATGGAGGTGTGACCAAGGAAAGGGATGAGGGGAAGGGACCCTGGGGCGATGGGCAGGAAGAACAAAGGATGAGAGTGAGGGGCAGAGGAAAGGGGGGTCAGAGGCAGGGCAGTTTCTTTCTCAGTGTGGGACAGTGAGGGACTTCATGACATCTAGGGCTGGGACTCTTCCATTCTTCCCTGTCCCAGGAGAGGAAGAGATCAGTGTGGGAGTGAGACCCCAAAGTCCTCCATGTCCCCTTGAAGAGGACCCTCTCCCACCCGGCCTCAGCCTTCTGTGTCTCTCTACCTTGGGCAGGTCTACCTTTCTGAAGGCTGCTATCTAGAGAGAGGGAATTATGGATTGAACCTGGGTATATGTACGTACGGGACAAAGGTTGTTCAGCTGCGGACCTCCTTGTCAGGACCTCTGACTGTATACACTGAGAGAGAGCAGGAGAAGGTGACCCAGAGAGGCCATCTGGCAGCGGTCCCTAGCACACAGTGGGACTCAGTAGGATTTCTTAAATCAAGCAACACAGGCTGCCACCCTTTGAGATTACCAGCTTTCCTCACATCTCCCCCTAGTCCTTTGTCAATAGCCCATGCCACTACCTGCGGCAGAGGTCTAGGGTCCCAGGCAACAGGTTCTGACTGAGCCACCTGCATCTCTCCCTTCCCAGATGTAAAGTGCCCCGACTCTCACACCAGCTGCCCAAACCCAAGCTTAGGCCAGGGAGACGGGCCTAGGCAGCAGTGCCGGCAGGGCTTGGGGGGGGGGGGGGGAGCTGGGCAGAGTAGAGGCGTCCTGGGTGTTGGGGATGAAGGCAGAGCTGGAGGCTCCACCTTCTGCCCTTCCCTCCCTCCTTTCCCCCCTCCCCTCCCCCTCCTTCCTTCCCCAGCCGTCTGCAGCGGCTCAGTCGCTCAGTCAGTCTCGGGCTGTCCAGCCAGGGTGTTTGGTGGTGAGGATTCAGGCTCCGTCCAGACGAGGCTGTGGCCTGAGGCTTAGGGCCCCCCAGCCCCTCCCTCTCAGTCCATCAGTGTCAGCCCCCACAGCCCCGACCTGGACCGCACACCTTGGGACACGGTTTTCCACTTCCTCAGGACGAGCCCCAGACTGGAGGAGAGGTCGGAGGAGGTGAGTGCGCACCGCTCCCCTGGGCCAGGACTGCTATCATGGATCTGGGTCCCCCCAGTTTGGGGTGGGAGAGGCTGACACCCCACAGGCAGGCATGCTTCCCCCCACCCAGCTTCCTTAGACTGTCAGGGCAGACGAGGGGAAGGAGAGTTGAGAGAAAAGGTGGGAAATTCCAGGGGCCCGGATTAGAGTCGAATAAAGGGTCCGTTTTTCTTCCTTTCCATCAACAAACCTCCACCCAAGAGGAGGTTTAAGGAAAAAACCCACCCACACCTAGAGACGGTTGGGATCAGGGGGTGGGAAGACATAGAGGCAGGACGCACCCACTTAGGGTCTGGCATGTGCGCGGGCCCAGGCCCGAGTGGATTTAGCGCGGGCAAAGAGTGCCGCCACCTCGGGGCTACATCCGCGTCCAGCCTGGGGTGGCGCACGGCGCCTCTCCATCCCGCCCTCCTTCCTGTCCAGGTGGGCGTTGGGCTCTTCGCGAGGACCCCGGCGGTGGGCCTGGGGGAGGCGGCCGAAGCGGCGGCGGCCGGGAGCGACATGGCCGAGGAACAGGACCTATCAGAGGTGGAGCTGAGCCCTGTGGGCTCCGAGGAGCCCCGCTGCCTGTCCCCTGGCAGCGCGCCGTCGCTGGGACCCGACGGCGGCGGCGGTGGCTCGGGCCTGCGAGCCAGCCCGGGGCCCGGCGAACTGGGCAAGGTCAAGAAGGAACAGCAGGACGGCGAGGCAGACGATGACAAGTTCCCTGTGTGCATCCGCGAGGCCGTCAGCCAGGTGCTCAGCGGCTACGACTGGACGCTGGTGCCCATGCCCGTGCGTGTCAATGGCGCCAGCAAGAGCAAGCCGCACGTCAAGCGGCCCATGAACGCCTTCATGGTGTGGGCACAGGCGGCGCGCAGGAAGCTGGCCGACCAATACCCGCACCTCCACAATGCCGAGCTCAGCAAGACGCTGGGCAAGCTTTGGAGGTGAGCCCTGCCCCGCCCCAGCCCCGCAGGCCCTAGCTTCGTGGGCATTAGGGCTAGCCTGGGGC
Source organism: Microtus pennsylvanicus (assembly GCF_037038515.1). Classification (NCBI taxonomy): domain Eukaryota; kingdom Metazoa; phylum Chordata; class Mammalia; order Rodentia; family Cricetidae; genus Microtus; species Microtus pennsylvanicus. The sequence goes on from NC_134580.1 coordinate 8,379,281, forward strand.
CCCAGAGTAGGATTGCCCAGGCCCCTCTCCTAGGGGAGGCCAACCATCTCTTTAGAAGACCAGATTTGGTAACCTTGCCCACCCATCTACCCAGAGTGCTCCTGGGGGACTCCTCGGGCTGCTTGCCCTGGAACTCAGAACCCCAGCGGCCTAGGCTGGGCCTCCCCATCCTGAGATGGCGGGCGGGGAGGCGCCCCCTCGTGGCTGGAATTCTGTGGGTGGTGGGCAGGGAAGATGGCGTGGTGGGACACTCTGATGACCTCAATCCCACGTTCACACATTTGGGTGCCGCTGCCACCCCCACCCGTTTCAGTGGTCGGGAGAATGTGGGAAACTCTGGGAGAGAACTGATCTTGCTGTAGACGCTGCGACACTGAAGCACCCAGATGGACAACTTGTGGGGAGGAGGGGTTGCAAGGAAAACTAGAAACCCAGAGAAAGCAGAGTTCCCTGCTCCCACAGGGTCTCTGCTCCAACTGCCCTGGGAGAGCTTCCTGACCCCAACCTCTGCACTGAGGGCTTCCTTATTCCCAGGACAGGGCACACAAAAAGAGGCCTTCCCGTCCAGCCATGTCCCCGAGCCACCAAGCTACTCCCTCTTTTCCACTTTCTCCAGCTTTGGCGCCATCTTCCCTCCCTGGGCTCCACCCAATGGTTGAGCAACCTCTTCCCCAAGCTCAAGAACTGGAGCTGAGCACCCTAGCCAGGAGGAAGCCTGCTTCCTGCCAGGGTCCCTCAGAACCCTAGGCTGCCTAAGCTGGTCCTCAAGCCTCTGGGGCAACATTTTCCCAGGGAGCAAATTTGACCCTTGTGCTCACCTGGCCAGTCCCAGATGTGTGGAGCACCCCTTCACGCCACGGGCACCCTGGGTCAGGTTCAAAGGGAACAAGGGCTCCAGCAGGAGCTAGATTGTGAAGTCACCTGATCCCCACTAGACTTTCCAAGAGACAGGCCCAAGAGGCAGTCTTGGCTACCTGGGTCAGTCAGCGACAGAGTCCGGTCACCAATCCTTGTCAGAGGTATTCCCCACATTCTCTCTGGTGACAGAAGTCACACTTGACTCTCTGGAGTGGTCTGGAGTGGGCAGAGAACAGGAAAATGGAGGGGGCTCCATGCTTGAGGAGACTTGGGGTCTGTTAGAAGAGCCGGCTCCTTCCACTTTGTTGGTCTGGTGTGAAGACCACAGGCCTTGAAGTAGCAAAAGAAGCAAACCGTTCCCTAAGAACAGAGCCATCCGCAAGTAGCTTCCTGACCTGCGCTTGCCATGTGCTTGCTGAAGGTCTGGCACCCCTCCCCCCGCTTCCTCAGCCCTGACCAGGCAATAGCTGGACACCCAGCCACTATGAGCCCAGAGCCCAGCTCTGCTCAGGGAAGGCAGTGGCGGCTAACTCCTTTGTTTAAGGTCCGTCTAGGCGTGTAATAGCACTGAGAGATGGACCCCCCAACTCTCCAACCACCATTTGTTGCCAGGGTTTATGGAGTCCCTCCGTTGTCCCTGTCCCAATTCCCACTTTAGAACTCTCGACTGAGCCCCCTTCAGGCAAACTCATCCCTGGCTACCACTCAGACCGTGCCCACAGCGTCCCACCTGCAGGTGAGGCAGGAGAGCCCGGATGGCCGAAGACCACCCCAGGGATGGGAAGTGGCAAAACAATGCCAGGGAGCCAAGACTGTGTCAAGGGGAGGTGGCTGCTTAGGCCCTGGATGGGGGTCCTCAGGAACACCGGAATGTGGGCTGAGCTTGCCAGTTGCTCCAAGGGTTTGAACACACTTTTTCCAAGCTCGTGCCTCTAAGGACATTAGGAGCATGGATGGTTGGGTCTACAGAACTGAAGAGCAGCCTAAAACACAGACTGAGGAGAGAGCTGTGCATGAGTCTGGGATCAGTGCACTTGAGCACAGGTCTTGGTTGGCTGTGTGAGCACTTGGCACACTAAACTTGGCTGCCATCTGGGGAGGAACCATGACGTGCTGACCTGTGGGATGTTCGGTCCTGTTTAACCTGTACAGAAAGTACAGTCCAAGCCAGGAAACTGGGACCAGGCTGCAGCCGAACTCCTCCTATAGGGCCCTCATTGGCCTCTCCTGCCTCAAGTCGCACAGACTCTTGCCCACATGTTGGCCTGGCAGGAGGACACATAGAACAGCGGCCAGTGCCCCACTAGGAGCTGCCCACTGGGCTGGAAATCAGCCTCTCTTCTCCTTCCACCCATTACAAACCAAGAGGCAGGTAGAAAGAAAGGGAGCAAATGAGGACCAAGCTGGCCCGGGGTGGGGGGGGCAGCTCTGAATGTGAGGGTTTGTACAGGAGGAAAGGGTGGCTTTGGAGATGGTGTAGGGTGGATGAGGAGTCCTGCGCAGAGTTGGCTAAGATTGGCATTAGCACCGGCTCCCCCGGGTTTCTGTTAGGGCTGACTGGGTACAGTGCGGCTTGGGGGGTGATGGTAGACTCCAGTGTCGTAATCTTCCTGCACTTCTGCTATGTGGGGCCCTCTCCCACATTCCTTGCCACTTCTTGGTGATTTCAGGTTGGCAGCCAGGCAGGGGACACTGAGAAGGATAGGAGAGACTGTCCGGTGTCACCAGCCACCCCAGGAGCATCTGTGCTGGGTCCATGCTGACAGGACCCCACCATTCTGCTCTGTGGTTCTTTCTAAGGCCTAACTTGGGGTCTCCACCTATCCAGAGAGTGTACTAACTCTAATGGAGTCTGGCTCAGCTAGAGGGTCCCTTGGGGAATGCTGGCAGGGTGCAGGGCAAACCAGGAGGCTAAGCTGCAAAGGAATGCTGCTGCTGGCTAGAAAGTGCCTGGCATAACCATCCCGGAGAGGGGGCTTGGTCTTCTGTTGCCTAGGAGAAGAGGGCACCAATTGGGTGTGCTGGAGGGAGAGAAACCCTTAAAGTGGACCAGTGGTCCCTGTGTCTGGAGTCTATGGATCTGTTCTTTCCCTGTATTTAAGGTGCCCCACCCTGTCTTCCTTACCCTGGGGCAGGCAAGTCCCGGTACCCTCCACCCTTCAACTTTCACCTGAAGCTGGAGTCGAATGGGTGGGGGCACCGCTATGAGGGCTTTTCCATGTCGGGAGGGCTGGCCTCAGTCTGTCCCAGAGTCTGGGAAGAGACCCAAGATTCCTCTACCTTCTGTCACTCCCAGGTCCAGACACAAGATCTCTCTCTGGAGACAGTGCCCCCGTATTGAAGGGACTCACACCTAGAACACTCAGCCCCACCACATAGAAATTTCACCAAATCATTTTTCTGGACTTGAGGATCTACCCTTTGGCTGTCTCGTGCAGCTCCTCCCCAGGCACCGTCAGAGTAGCCCCTGTTTCCTCTAGGTCCCCGTCCCCAGGCCCAGGCACTTCATGTATTTATATATATATTTCTGGTGACCCCACACCCGGGTGAAGTAGGTGTTATCATCCTCGTTTTGTAGGTGAAGAAACCCGGACTCAGAGAAGTAACTTGTGCAAAGTCTGGCACACAGCTAGTAAGTAGCAGAGACTGGGTTCCTCTACAGCCGTGTGCTTCTGTCTGCACGCCTCCAGGTGTGTGCCAGGGAGCTCGCCCTTCAATGGGGCTTCAGTAACAGGACCGACTTCCCTCTGCTCGCACTGACACCTGCCCCTTGTAACTCCTTTTTGACCACATGCTCAGAGGCTGGTGGCTCCTGCTGTCCTCTAGCCACTGAGAGGTAGGGGACAGAGATGACAACCACCTCAGGCTGGGGCTCCTTGGTCTGACCTTTTCTGGGAGCTAACCACAGGGCAGAGTCCTACATTGGGCCTGCCCTCTGGGTTCCCCATCCCAGGAATGAAGTTCAGAGGGAAGATCGCCCGGGTGCCCCAGCACTCACTAGTTCTGGTGTCCTCCACCTCCAGGCTGCTGAATGAGAGTGACAAGCGCCCCTTTATTGAGGAGGCTGAAAGGCTCCGCATGCAACACAAGAAGGACCATCCCGACTACAAGTACCAACCTCGGCGGCGGAAGAATGGGAAGGCAACCCAGGGGGAGGCAGAATGCCCAGGCGGGGAGGCTGAGCAAGGAGGGGCTGCTGCCATCCAGGCCCACTACAAGAGTGCCCACCTGGACCATCGGCACCCAGAAGAAGGTTCCCCCATTTCAGACGGGAACCCAGAGCACCCTTCAGGTGAGTGCTGGGTCGGGAGCTACCAGTGTGCTGTTGGCAGAGCTGCAGTGGGGCTGGGAGAAGCCAGGCAATGGAGAGTTCCCTAGCCTGAGCTGAGATCTGGGAAGGGCTGGCCAGGGGTGCAGCTCCTCCAACTGGAGGACAGAACCCGGAGGCAGCTCAGTGGGGATTCTGGTGCTTTTGAGAAACGATTGATCAAAAGCCAAAAACCAAACAACAAACAAACAAAAAAGACAGGTGGTGGTACCTCTAATCGAGGCAGAGGCAGGTGGGTCTCTGAGTTTGAGGCCAGCCTAGTCTACAGAGTGAGTTCCAAGGCTATGCAGAGAAACCCTGTCTGGAGAAACCAGAGGTAAGAGGCAGGCAGGGTGAGTGATCAAACATGGGTGGAGAGGAAACCACTGCCTCTTCCGGCTCCTGCCCTGGGGCGATGCTGAGCACATGCCACGGAGGGGCCTACGTGGCCCGTTCCTATTTACTTCTCTCTAAGGATGCGAGCTGACACTGAGCGTGCCAGGCTGCCTTGCGTGTGTGGATCCCTTCCACCAGCCAGTCAGCCTGAAATGCCATGGTGAGGTGAGCAACTCCTCACCAGCGTCCTGCAGATGAGGAGACAGGAAAAAGAGCCTGCTCCTCAGCTGAAGTCTGAGCCCAGGTGGTGGGACTCTGCGGGCGATGTTTCGCTTGCGTTCCTCATGAGCAGAGCGCCAGTGTGATGCGCAGGAAGTGCTCAGAGTAGAGAGCTGCTCTGGCTTCAGCAGACAAGCCAAGTTCTCATTGTGTCAGGCACCAGGAGCCACCAGGAGAAGCCCATGGTCCCTGGCTTAGGAGCCTATAGTCTAGAGGAGGAGTAGGGATGGAATCGAGTGAATGACGTACAGGAAGAAACTAGCATAGGAAGAGCCTCTTTGAGACTCAGGCGGCAGGATCTATCTGTCCAGGAATCATACGACTCCAGGATGTAATCACAGTAGGCTCCCCGAGATGCAGTAGCTAGGCTCCCTGGTTTCATCTTCCCAAGATGCGGTACCTAAGCTCCCTGGTCTCATCTCTGCTTTACTGACAAGCTGCTTAAAGGAAGATTGAGGGTTTTCCCAGGGTCACACAGTGAATGGCAGAGCCAGAATTCAAGCCTTGGTAGGTCTCCTGAAGTCCGCAGCCCTTGGCTAATGAAGGACTTGGCACTGCCTCCAGTGTGATGGCCGAGGTGCAATCTGCCCCGGCAGCTGCTGGCCTTACAATGCTGTGCCGTGGATTTGCTTCTCTGTGCTGAGATGCTTGGTCCAGTCACCTTCCTTCCATGTGATCTCATCATCGGAGCCCCTTTGAGACTCCCCCAAATCCCTGAGACAGCAGGTGGCTTCCTTCTCTCACCCCCTCAGTCCTTTGCATGCGCCTTCACACAGAGCCCACTGCTCTAGAACCCTGTGGGGGCTCCTATCTCTCCGTGGCTGCAAGCTTTTGGAGACAGGGCCCGATTTTATTTCCATTTCTTCCTAGGATCTGGCACACCTGGTCTGGCACTTAGCAGTGCCCTGAGCATTTGCTGAGATGTGTGGATGAGAAAGTTAACAGACAAAGCCAAGGGGGCCAGCAGGGCAGGGAGTAGCCAGGCTTGGGGTTGTATTGCAGAGGCCACAGTGCTGCTGAGGTAGTAAGAGGTAACAGTCCAAAGTAGACAGGGAAAGTGACCAGCAGATGTCAAGGGTGCTCTGAAGAGCAGGCAGGGCCCAGGACGATAGCCCAGCATGACCCAGTAGGTTCAGCCGTTAGGCAGCATGTCTGGTCTTAGTGGTTAGCATCCTGTTGCCTGGAGATGAGCCACGAGGCCTTCTAGGGTCCATTTGCCTCTAACATGCTCATTCTCACCTCTCTCTCTCTCTCTCTCTCTCTCTCTCTCTCTCTCTCTCTCTCTCTCGTTCTCTTTCTCTCTCTTTCTCTCTCTCTCATCCAGGCCAGAGCCATGGCCCTCCCACCCCTCCAACCACCCCAAAGACAGAGCTGCAGTCCGGCAAGGCAGACCCCAAAAGGGATGGGCGCTCCCTGGGGGAGGGCGGGAAGCCCCACATCGACTTCGGCAACGTGGACATCGGAGAGATCAGTCACGAGGTAATGTCCAACATGGAGACCTTTGATGTGACTGAGCTGGACCAATACCTGCCACCCAATGGGCACCCAGGCCATGTGGGTAGCTACTCAGCAGCTGGCTACGGGCTGGGCAGTGCCCTGGCTGTGGCCAGTGGACACTCTGCCTGGATCTCCAAGCCACCAGGTGTGGCTCTGCCCACGGTCTCACCCCCTGGTGTGGATGCCAAAGCCCAGGTGAAGACAGAGACCACAGGCCCCCAGGGACCCCCACACTACACTGACCAGCCGTCGACTTCCCAGATCGCCTATACCTCCCTCAGTCTGCCCCACTACGGCTCCGCCTTCCCCTCCATCTCACGCCCCCAGTTCGACTATTCTGACCATCAGCCCTCAGGACCCTATTACGGCCATGCGGGTCAGGCCTCTGGCCTCTACTCAGCCTTTTCATACATGGGGCCTTCTCAACGGCCCCTCTATACGGCCATCTCTGACCCCAGCCCCTCAGGGCCCCAGTCCCACAGTCCCACACACTGGGAGCAGCCGGTATATACGACTCTGTCCCGACCTTAGAGGGGGCCCTGCCACCACCAGTCCCCACCTTCCCCCAGCCTGTGTGCCCCGCTCCCCATCAGCCTCAGGCCTGGCAGGGGCAGTAGGGGAGGCTGAGAGGCCGACAGCAGCTGGGAGGTTTCTGCCAGCTCCTGCCCTGTTGCCCTCCACCTACCCCAGCTCGGGAGGCCCAGCCCTGACTGAGCTGGCAGGGGAGGACTTGATGGCTGCCCCAGACTGAGGGTGAGGGACCACCTGCCCCTAGAAATGACCCTCTACCCCAGGGCCCGAGAAGTCCTGCTCACTCCTTCAGGGAGGTCGGAAGCATTAGGGTGGGAGGCCTCACTCCCGTTTCCTCCTTAGAAAGCAAGGGGCTCAGAGGCCCAAGCACCACTATGTCACAGTGCCTGAGAGACAGGCTGCCAGGGACCTGCCTCAAAGTCTAGAGCTGGCTGTCCTGTCCTGAGGACTCATTGGGGACAGCTCTGAACAGCTTTGTGGGGCATAGGCTGGGATACTCCCTGGAAGCTCCTGTCTTTTCAATGCCCCCCACACCTGGACACAGGAAGGAACTGGCAGAGGTCCCCAGATTCAATTCTGTGTCAATAACCTTGTCTATCTAACTGAGGAGAGCCCCACGTTCTTCCCTACCACCTCCCACACCTCAAGGCCCACCCCAAGTGAGGAGGCAGGGGCTCCCGGAAAGCCAGAGGCCACTCAGCCAGTCTTCCTCTCGCCTCCTGAGTGTCAGCCTCAAGTCCCCAGGCTGAGTTAGCGCTGCACGGGCCCTAGTCCCAGAGCCCAACACCCAGGCTGCTGGCAGCAGGCTGGATACTAAACCCCTGCGTGTACATTCCACCCTCGCCCTGTGCCCTTCGCTCCAGAGAGACCTTAATAAAGAACGTAGCTCTGTCTCCCCAGTCCACATGTAACACATCGCTGCCCTTATTTATCTGCATAGTCGCCATGCTCCCGCCCCTCCTCCAGCTACCCCAGTCCCCATTAACTTGCATTAAGCACTCCGAGTAATAAAATCAAAACTTCCGGTCGCCTGCTTGGTGGCCTGACCTGGCCTGTCTCTTGGTCTCTTACCCCCATACCTGTGCTTCTTCAAAGGTTTTCTGGGAGCAGCCAGGACAGTGCAAAGGTGAGCGATTCCTAGGGTCTTTCTCCCCTGACCTGGGGATGGTGGGTCCATAGAATGTGTGGATGGACCTTCTGTGGCCACACTTCTCTACCCATCGCCTCCCCCAGCGCACAGACACACACACACACACACACACACACACGAGAGAGAGCCCACGCTATCACAGCAGCAGGTTTGTCTAAGCCAAGCAGCTCCATCCATTTGTGCCCCCCCCAAGAGTTTGTCCTCAGTAGTGGCCGTGACCTATGCCACTGCCAAGCTCACCTCACCAAGGTCAAGGGGAATCTTTACCAAGTTGCTCTGACAAGAAGTGCCAATGGCCACACATCTCACAGCAGCAAAGCTCCTAGTGTGCCCCCAGTTGCTGGCTTTGCCAGGACTTATGTAAGGATGCACGTACATCCATTAGGCCTCTGAGGGAGTTGCTCCCGTTGCCTGATGCTTTGGGAAGCTGGTGCCCTCCCGACAGCACGTGCCCTGAACCACTCTCCAAGGTCTACTGTTCCACATCATCCCCCCATCTCCATCAGTCCCTGAGCGGGTGGGTACCGGGAACACGACCCACCATTCCATCTAGACACTGTAACCAGTAAGCTCTTTTGGTCACCTCCCCCAAACCGCTGGCTCCTTTGAAGCCTGGTATATGAAACCCTCGCTCTTTTTAACAATATCGAATGCAGCATCAGACCACCCAAACTACATGGAAGCTGTATTTTTTTATTGGGCTTTATTAGATCTTTACCTGTTGGACGATGTGACCCGTTGCTCCACCTTTATTAAATCTTGGGGCCTAGCTTCCCCTGAGCTAAGTCCGAGCATATGCATCTACATACTTGATTATCTTCACTGAAGGCACTAGGCTGGGTTACAAGGGGTAGGCTGGGGGCCTGCATATGCCCGAGTGCCCCTCCTCATCAGCACTCTTCCTCATAGACTACCTTCTTCACCCATCACAGGTGACAGCAGACTGCCGATTCCCTGGGGAAAACAAGGGCTAGTGATTGGGGCATTCCCTACATCTACCAGACCAGGAACCATAGACAAACTTCCTCTCCTGGCTGCAGGTTTTCATCTTATGATACCAGCACTGTCAGACATGAAACCAACTCCAACCAAGTTTTCCTGCTGACGCTCACTTGCCCCTCTACTGAAAAGCAGGACATTTGTCCACTTCCGGTCTACATACTGCATCTGCTCTGATGGGGAACTGTAGACAAGCTGGCAAGATGGAGGGGCCCATGGGGGGGGGGAGCTGTTAGCTCATGAGGTTGGTCATCCAGTCACCACTGGTGCAGGCAGCAGGGAAATGGCCATGGGGGAAGGCAAGTGGAAGCCAGCATTAGTGGGCTGTCCACATCCCTTGGAAGAGTTTGGATGCGCTCGGGCACAGCAAAGGCTCCAAAGCCAGGTGTTTCTTTAAATGGCCGAGGAGATGACCTTAAACCTAAGGAGACAGATTTGACAATGCAGGCAAGTGACAGACCCAGCCAGCTGAATGAGGTGCTTCCCAAGAGCAGAATTAAAAGGGGGAGATGAAAAGTACCCTCTTCTCTGTCTCCTTATACCCTATCCCCTAAGGGTTAACGCCCCCTCCTACCCAAGCTCCAGCTCCCTTTAATCACATCTGATACTGAGCGGCCCAGCAGGGAACAAAGGCACCATTTAGAGAAATGGGCCGAGAGAGTGACCCCGCACTCTGGGGTGGCTGCCTGGATGCCGGCACAAAGGCGGCATTTCAGGGCTGAAATTTCAGCACCCAGCTTGATTAAAGGATTCCAGAGGCTTGGAGGAGGGTGGTAGGGTGCGAAGTCTGTGACTCCCAGAATTAACCACCATCCAAAGCAGCAAGCACCCTCCTACTCCTGTGGCCACACATCCTTCCCACCCTGACCAGGTGCCCAGTCCCATGTGGCGTGCCATGACTCCTTGGAGTTGCAGTGGACCAGAGGTCTTCCTTTTAATTATGCCAGAGTCCATGCCTTCTTTTAAAACAAATTCTTAGACAAGTCTCATGTAGCCCAGGCTGACCTTGAACTCACTCTGCGAGCCTCCTGCCTCCACCGTCCTGATCCCTAGCTCCACACACATCTCTGCCACAGGATGTGAAGGAGTGGGAAGTGGAAGACAGAAGAGGGACCCTTGCGAGTGAGCTCAGGCTGAACCCAAGAGCAAACACATCATCCTAGCTCAAGTCTGAGAAGCAGAGGCACAAGGTGGCAGAGCAAAGAGATGGCCATGGAGGGCACTATGTGAACTGGCCCGGGACAGAGCTGGACAGGTGCTTGGTCCTTGTTCCAGTTGCTGACTTGCCCAACAGGGCTCTGCCTGGGGACAGTGGGGGAATCACTGCACCCCCACACTTCCTGCTAGGGCACCACTCCTGAAAGGGGATCTGAGTCCTTGATAAGAGCTCCAGGCAGGTCCCTAGGAACAATGGCTGGCTTGATGAGACCTGCTCTGTGATACTCCTGAGAAGGGAGAAGCCCCTGCAGCCAGTCCCCACTGGAAAGGAAATTGGGGGTTTCCATGGCAACCAGCTCCCTGGGCACAAAGACTCATCTGTCTGCTGAGAAGGCAGCTGAGGTGTCTCCCCTGCAGCAGCTTTCACTCTGGTGCATGGGGAGATAGAGGGAGGGATGGGAGGACCCACGGGGCCAAGTCCCTGGTGCTTCAGAAAGAGCTAACAGTCACAGGGCCACCTCGATGTGGGCCCGCTCTCTGCAGCAGGTGGCAGCACTGCAGACAGCAGGCGCAGAGGGGTAGGAAGGGCAAAGTTTATTATTTACATGTATAAAATGGGCATAGAAATGGCGCCCGGCACAGTCCAACAACGCTGCTCAGTCGGTGATGATGAGCTCGTCCACACCCCAGTCTTCATAGCTCCCATCTGGCAGGTAACGGCGAATGATGATTGGGATCTTCCGGGCCCTGTGGTGGGAAAGTCACAGGACATAAGGGCGGGTGCCCTGGCTCTGCAGCAGGGAACAGGCGGGAGAAGCACATGTCACAGAAACCCCCTCCCTCATCTCGGGGGCTTGACTATGAAGGAGCCAGAGATCTACAGGATCAAACACCAGCTTCCACAGATGAAGAGGCCGAGAGTTGCTGCTGCGCTCTGGAGGAAGGACCCCTGTCTGAGGGACTTACTTGAGTTCCTTCATGGCGATGAGCAATGGGTCTGTCTCCCCCTCCAGCTCCACCATCACAGGGGCACACATCCTGCAGGGACAGACATGGGTTGGAGAGACAAGAAACAAGGCTCAGAGAAGGTGACTATGGTCCTGCTCCTCATCCAGCAAGGTCACCTAGGCAGGCAGCTGTGGTGGCAGAAGTATACAAGGAGCTACCACTAAGCAGAGAGAAGACCAGCAGACTGGATTAAATTGTGCCTCCAAAGACAAGCCACTAGATTTCTGTCCACATCCCAATGGTCTCATTTATTTATTTATTTTTAAATATTTATTTATTTATTATGTATACAGTATTCTGTCTGTGTGTATGTCTGCAGGCCAGAAGAGGGCACCAGACCTCATTATAGATGGTTGTGAGCCACCATGTGGTTGCTGGAAATTGAACTCAGGACCTTTGGAAGAACAGGCAATGCTCTTAACCTCTGAGCCATCTCTCCAGCTCCCAATGGTCTCATTTAAAAATGAAGATAATCCCTGCCTCACTGGAAAAACCGAAGACTAAAAGACTCCACGCCACTCACTGTTCTCCACCTTGACATTCTCTGTTCATTTGAGGGGAGTCCCACTTTGACTTTTTTCTGGTGAGGAAACTGAGGTCCAGAAAGGCGAGTAACCTACTCAAGGTTCAAACACACAGAGGCAGAGAGGCAGAGTCTAGATGTGTTCCTAACCACTGTGCTATGACGTGTCCTATGAAACACACTCAAGTCATCTAACCGTAATGCTCCATCAGAAGAGGCCCTTCATTCTTACCACATCAGTCAAACCCACAGCCCTTCACAGTAACAACCCCAGAAGGGTCACATTCTCCCAGCCTGGCCCCCATCCACACACCCAAAACAAACTTTTATGCCTCCCCGCTCCCATGTTCTTGAGTGTCCCCTACGTTCTTAAGTTAGCATGATGATAGTATCAGACAGAGGAGGGGCCTTTGTCCTGAGGGTGGGACCACTGTGAAGGATTTATAAGAGGAAGAGAAACCCAAGCCAGCTTATTTGGTCTCACCATGTGACCCTCTACCATGCTATGACACAGCTTGAAGTCTCACCAGGTGCAGGTGTCATGTTCTTAGACCTTCCAACCCCCAGAACTGTGAGCCAAATGTACGGAGCGAGGAACCTTCCCCAAGGATTCTGTCACAGCCACAGAAAAGAAGCTGAGGCGCCTGTCCATTCTGCACCATCTCTCCATAGCCTGAGGGCTCAGGTGTCCCCACTCCGGAAATGACAGTCTTCACTGTAGTTTACATGTGCCATTCATGGCACCAAAGACACCAGATTACTGTCCACAGCAGACCATGAGCTGCTGGTGGCCCAGGACCACACATGGCCACTGTGAGGGCCCAGTCCCCAGCCAATGCTTGGCCCAAGCAGAGGCCCCAACACTAAACAAGGGGATGGCACCTCCAGTTCTGTGCCCTAAGAACAACTCCCCTGATTACCCTGGACGGGCTTATACCTATAAATCCAGGGCTACTGAGAAGCACACCAAAGCCAGGGCCCACGTCTTCTCTAGACCATCAGGACATACTTTTTTATTTATTTGTTTGTTTTTTCAAGACATGGTTTCTCTGTGTAGCCCTGGCTATCCAGGAACTCACTCTGTAGACCAGGCTGGCCTCAAACTCACAGAGATCTGCCTGCCTCTGCCACCTAAGTGTTGGGATCAAAGGTGTGCACACCACCATCACCACCCAGCTTGGAACTGGACGGATAGATAGTGTGAGCCATCATGTGGATGGTGGGAACCAAACCTGTGTCCTCTGCAAGAGCAGCAAGTGCTCTTAATTGCTAGGCCATCTCTCCAGTCCTAGGAGAGACTTTCTCAGAAAGGGTTCTGAGGATTGTACCGTTAGAGCTGCCAGGTGACTCTAGGGCCAACCAGTTTGAGAGCAACACTGACTAGTTCATTACTAAATATTCTCATCTCTGCTACTCTCAAAAGCCTGAAATTTTTCCAAGAGCAGAAACCAAATGTCCTTCCTGAATAACAAAATGTCTCCAAAACTTGGGGTGTAGTTTGGCAATAGAACGTAAGGCCCCGGGTTTAGTTCCTAACACCAAGAAAACAAAAGAAACGCCCACTGCATACAAAGCCTTACAGAACATGTACGGCTGTATTGACCTGTCTGTAACACCCATTGCATATAAAGCCTTACAGAACATGCATGGCTGTATTGACCTGTCTGTAACACCCATTGCATATAAAGCCTTACAGAACATGCATGGCTGTATTGACCTGTCTGTAGCACCCATTGCATATAAAGCCTTACAGACATGCACGGCTGCCCTGACCCGTCTGTAACGCCCACTGCATACAAAGCCGTACAGACATGCACGGCTGCCCTGACTGTCTGGGCCTGGTCTCCCCATACATAACAGGAGCACCTGAAGGGCATCTGTTCATCAGTGTCCCTATCTATAGACATCAAGTGCACATGTGGGCTTCAAGTGACTGTCTTGTGCTGCAGCCACTACACATCACCCACCCAGTTAGCAAGATGTGAGCGAATCAGCCACCAGGTGGTGCTAGTGGGCCGGACTGAACCCCATCAAAAGCTATCCAAGCAGGCATTTCATTCAGCACCTAAGCAAAGGTTACCCATCCAGTGCGGATGTACAGGATCCAGCCTGGCTGTCCCTCACAACAGGCAGAGTGCCACCAGAGGGCATGGACCCCTCAGGGGAAGGTGCACTAAAGCCCCAAAGAAAAATATGACAGTCGGGTTGTCTTGGAGCCACAGAGATGCTCCTGACTCCTGAGATGCGTCCACTATTGGGGGGAGGGGGTTGCTTTGTTTTCGTTTGTTTTGGTAGGTTTTGTTGTGGAGGTGGTGGTTTGGGGCTTTTTGTTATTGTTTTTGAGATGGCATCTAACTGTGTAACCTGGCTGTCCTGGAACACACTCCGTAGACCAGACTGGCCTTGAAGTCACAAAGATCCACAGGCTCAGCCTCCTGAGTGCTGAGATTAAAGACATGTGCTATCTCACAGGGCCAATTTTTTAATTAACTAATTAATTTAAATGGCCATATGGAGACACTGAGTGCCATAACGGACAGTATGGGCCAATAGGACCGTAACCCCTGAAGGTGGCTCTAACTTTACTCAAAGGAGCCAAGAGTGCAACCGTGCTAGAGAAAAGAAAGGTCCATTCCTGAGGAATGGCTGAAGACCACCTCGTCCACACACAAAACCCTTTATCAAGGCAACACCGCAGTTATCTTTCCCCAGAGCTGTGTGAACCAGTGAGGGAATGCAGACAGCTCTATGCCTCCAGCATGCAGGCCTCCACATACCCGGTGGTAGAATGCTCCGTTGGCTGTGTTTTCTCTAAACTCCCAGGTATGTCCTGCAGCATCCGCCATTCTCCCATACCACCATGTCAGAAGTCCAGCAGCTTCTCTCAGGCTCAGGTCTCCCACTAGAGTTCCACTAACTCTGCCTCTTCCAGGTTACAGCAATCACTGATTGCCTGAGTCTGCCTGCCTACCGTCTAGACCCCAGAAGCCACTGCTGCTCTTAGGCTTTCCCAAGTGAAGGGCCCTCCCTACCTCACTGGGCTGGCCAGTCTCCCTCCTAACAGGAAGGGGTACAAGCCTGAAGGGCTACCATGGCCTTCCCTGAATTCATCCTTATCTCACTTCAGCAAACTGACAGGAATTATCTGAACTCAGGGCCTCACACGTGCTAGACAGACACTCTGCCACTGAGCTATGTCCCCAGATCCCTTTTCACTTCTAGCTTGAGATGGGGTCTTGCTAGTTGCCCAGAGTAGTGTTGAACCCATAGTCCAGGTGGGCCTTGAACCCATTCTCCCACTGTTTCTGTCTCCTGAGTGTCTTCAATTACAGGTCTGTGCCACCAGGCCTGACTAGGGTTCTTCCTGACACTTTCTTCCTGTGTGGTTACTTTTCATGGCCTATTTTTTACATTACACCACAGGATCCCTAAGCCCAGCACAATGCCTGGCACACAGGGGCTCACGTGAGGACAGCAAAGGGCAACACTTACGCGATCTGGAGTGCCCGGGTGCCCAGCACACGGGCTCGCTCGTACTTGGTCATGTACGGAGTGGTGATGCGCTTCTGGTTGGCCTGTGGTCGCTCACCAGAGGGGAGAATCTCAACATTCTCCTGACCTTCCTGGATAGAAGAAAACAGAGGGGACATCTCAGGGTGAGTTTTGGGTCAGAGAGGAAGATGATGACAATGACACTCACCACCCACCATTAACGCTTTCTGTACATCCAAGCACATTTACTAACGCCCCATTCCTTACTACTCTGTGAGGAATAGGTGGGAATCATGGTCCCTATTCCAAGGGCTTCAAGAGCCAGCCAACCTGCCAAATTCTCCAAACCAGCAGTAAAGAAGACTGTGGTCAGGACTCCAGAGCCAGCTGCCCCACCGAAAAGAAGGCTGGTCCTGTAAGTGATGAGCACACCCTAAACGGGAAGTTGCACAAACACCAGATCTTTCACGGGTGACAACTGAGTCAATGGGTCGAGTGGCAAGGACAGTCATGGTAAGAAGAAAGAGTCACCACCCATACCGAGCAACAACTTGCCACATATCTGTCCAGGCTAGCCCTGGGTTCCACCCTCCGCTCCACACACACACACACACACACATGCACACACACAAGCACACACACACGCACCGGGGTTTCACCCTCCGCTCCACACACACGTACGCACGCACACACACAAGCACACACACACCTGGGTTCCACCCTCCGCTCCACACACACACACACACACACATGCACACATGCACACACACAAGCACACACACACGCACCGGGGTTTCACCCTCCGCTCCACACACATGCACGCACGCACACACACAAGCACACACACACACACACACACATGCACACATGCACACACACAAGCACACACACACGCACCGGGGTTTCACCCTCCGCTCCACACACACGCACGCAAACAAGCACACACACACATCTGGGTTCCATCCTCCGCTACACACACACATACACCTGGATTCCATCACACACACACACACACATACACACACAAATAATAATCCGCCAGAACAGCCACAGATGCTAAGGTACTAAGCAAAGGGTTTCTGATAGCAGAGTCTTGACCTAGAGGAGAAAACAGAGGCACAGAGCACTGGCTGCTGCCAGGATCGTGCACAGCCTGTGACGAGAGTTTACAGGATTCTGAAACCAAGAATTCGAGCTTAGGGTATGGCTCAGACAGTAAAGAGCTTGCTGCCCAAACTGGAGGACCTAAATTTGGATCCTTAGTCTCCATGTAAGACTCTGGGTATATAACAGTGTGTGTATTTAACCACAGAACCAGGAGGGTAAGAAGAGAAAGATTTCTGGGGCTTGCTGACTGACAGTCTAGCTGACGCAGTGAGTCCCAAGCTCAGGGAGATCCCGTCTTGAAAGAGAAGGTGAACACCGTAAGAGGATGACAGTTGACAGCAGCCTCTGCCCCGCCACCGCACTACACAGGTGAGTGTACCGCACACAGACACGCAAGTACACATGCACGAAAAAACTATTTTTTTTAAAGATAAAAATTGTGGGGGCTGGAGAGATGGCTCAGCAGTTACGAGCACTAGCTGCTCTTTCAGAGGACCCGGGTTCAATTCCCAGCACCCACATGGCAGCTCACAACCATCTGTAGCTCTAGTTCCAGGGTAATCTGACACCAATGCACAGAAAATAAAGTTAAATAAATTAAAAATAATAATGATAATAATAAAATAAAAACTGTTTGCCGAGTGCTTGCTACAGGCCCCAAGGTATTCGAAGTGTTTGGGGTAGAGCAGCAAATGAAAGGGAGCAAAACTGCTTCCACCTGGGCCCACGCCTTTAATCCAGCATGCAGGCGGCACAGGCAGGCTGGTTGCTGTGAGCTAGAGGCCAGCCTGGTTTAAACAGCTGAGTTCTAGGGCTATCTACCAAGAACAAGTCTAAAAAAACCCATACATAATAAGATACAACAATCCCAAGACCAAGCTAAGGTCTAGCTCATGCAAAGGCTAAGAGTGTATCTGTGAACTGGGTAGTGGTGGCGCAAGCCTTTAACCCAGTACTCAGGAAGCAGAGACAGGCGGATCTCTGTGAGTTCAAGGCCAGCCTGGTCTACAGAGCGCATTCTAGAACTGGCTCCACAGTTACTGAGAAACCCTGCCTGTATCTGTGGGAGACACGTCCCTGGCAAAGGGAACAGCGAAACCGTTCGGTAACCATCACCCACCCCGCTGTCTAGCGCCCGGGCTGCAGTGCAAGAAGTTGAGGGCTGAGGGGGGCTACTGACCTCCTCGGCATTTTCCAAGTCATCTAGTCCTTCGTCCTCCTCCACATCGTCAAAGTCATCGCCATCAAAGCTAAGCCAGAAGAAACAGCTGGTTAGAGTGTCACCTGCCAGAATCAGAGGCACAGCTCAGTGTATCGGGTGTGACGTAGGAGGGACCGCAAATCTCAATGAGGGAATCTTCGCTGTATGCCTTCAATCTTGTCCCATCTGCCCCCCAATTTTGCTAGGACTTGTTTACCACTGTTTCCCTCTCTATGAACTACTGTGGTCAGCCTGTAACATGTACTTTTCTGGTCTGAGGACTTTTTTTTTTCTTCGGTTTTTCGAGACAGGGCCTGTCCTGGAATTAGCTCTTGTAGGCCAGGCTGGCCCCAAACTCACAGAGCTCTGCCTGCCTCTGCTTCCCTATGTGTTTGTGAATGTGAGCGTACGCACGAGTGTGCAGATGCCTGTGGAAGCCAGAAATGGGGTGTCAATTCTCCTAAAGCTGGTATTGCTCAACACGGTACTGGGAGCAGAGCTTTTACTCCCTGGACAAGCAGCAGTGCTGGCAATCACTAAGCCATCTTCCAGTCACCAGCGCAGGACGAGCCCCATCGGAAGGGGGAAGCTATACATCTGTGAGTGTGATGCTACACTCCCATACTCCTAGCATTTGGAATGGAGGAGGAGACGCAGGAATTCAAGCCCAGCCTGGGCTATATAGGGAGATGCTGTCTCAAGAACAAAAAATTTACTTCAGGGTTGGAGGTGTTGCTCAAAAGTAGTGTATACACAGCATGCACGAAATCCCCGGGCATTAATTCCCAGCAGAGAACATTACCACCATCACCCTACCCCTGAGGTGACTGTGAAGAGAAGATAATCTAACCCAGGTAAGACTTCCACCACACCCCAAGCTCTGCTCGCTGATTACCTTTTTTGTTTTGTTTTCAAGGCAGAATTTCTCTGTGTAGCCCTGGCTGTCCTGGAACTCCCTTTGTAGACCAGGCTGGCCTCAAACTCAGAGAGCCGCCTACCTCTGCCTCCCAGGTGCTGGGATTAAAGGCAGCACCAGTCAGCTTCACTAATGATCTTTTCCTTGCTAACTCCTTCCCACTCTCACTCATCTTCATCCAACAGCTGGCACATCTGGCTCCTCCCTCCTGCTTCACACTCAGGGGGAGCGCCTCCTCAGCCTTTCCTGGGTTCCCCCTTTTCCCCAGTCACTCACTAGCCACCTCCTCTCTAGGGGTCCGCACAACCCTGGTCGACACACACGTCTCTGCTTTCACTGTATTTTTCCTGCGTTTTGTCTGCTTGCTTCTGAGACAGCATCACTCTGTACACTATGTAACTGAGGCTGGCCTGGAACTCGCTACGCAGCACAGACTGACATCTGTTCAAAGCAATCCCCCTGCCTTAGCCCCCCCAGTGCTAGGATTACAGGGGTAAGCCCACCATATCCAGCTTCTATTTCTGAGTTTTGACAGCTACATCCATTTTAGGACTCCCATAGTTTATCTTCTCTTTTGACCTAACACATGCAGCCATCAGGAAATCCTCTTGGCTCTATTTTTAAACTGTATCAGCAGCCAGGCATGGCGGCACACCCCTATAATCCCAGTGCTCAGGAGGCAAAGGCAGACGGATCTCCGTAAATTTGAGGACAGTCTGATCTACACAGTGACTTCCAGGACAGCTAGGGCCATGTAGACAGACTCTCTCAAAAAAAAAAAAAAGTAAAATATATCCAGGAGCTGGACATGGTGACATAGACCTATAAATCCCAGTGTTTTGGAAGTAGAGGCAGGTGGATTTTTTTAGGTTTGAGGATAGCCTGGCCTACACAGTGAGTTCCTGGACAGCCAAGGCTACATAGCTGAGACTCTCTCTCTCTCTCTCTCTCTCTCTCTCTCTCTCTCTCTCGTGTGTGTCTGTATGTGTATATGTGAATACCATCTCTCTCTCATATATGTCTGTGTGTAAGTGTGAATACCAGGGGCCAGGCATAGTAGTTCACGCTTTAATCCCATCATTTGGAAGACGGATTACTAAAGTGGAACCACCTGGTATACAGTGAGATTTGGTCTCCAGATAAATAAAATAAATATATACCCGGAGTTCAGCCCACTTCTGGCCACTTATGTTACTAGCCCGCGCCTGCTCTCAGCCTCCCAGGCCATCTCTGGATTGCTTCTTCCTATTTCTACGACTACACAAACTACTCCACCGGCATTCCCTTCCCGAAAGGGGGTGCCCAGAGGGCTTAACTCCGCACTGTCCCGGGAGCATTGCTCCGCGGAAGTAGGAAGTTCTCAAGACTTTACCCCCACAGACCCCGTAGCTGGGCTAGCCTGTGCTCCAAGGGCCCTGCTCGCACCACAAAGTCCTCCCCTCCGAGCCCGCGCTCACTTGTCTTCGTTGTCTGACATGATGCCTTCACCGCACTGACGGCTCGGGACCGCACAAGAGTGAACCGCGCGCTTCAGTCGTCCCCCGGCACTACCCGCGGTCTGCGCCTGCGCCGTGACCCAAAAGCAATCACTTCCGGGAGCCAGCCAAGAACGAGACGGGAGTGCACATGCCCCCCCCATGCGTGGGCGTGTACGCTAGTTACCATAGTAACCAGATGCGCTTGGTGCGGGCCCTAACACACTGGCTTCCCCGAGAATCTCCTTCAGGAGGGCGCTGCCACGCTTAGGGTGAGCGCTCCGCCCGGGACCGTCCCGATGGGGACTGTGTTCACTGCACGGTCCGGAGCCGAGGGTTCGGGGACCAGCTTCTCAGATACCCAGGGTGCTGGTGATGAGAGGTCGGGACTGCGACGCAAGACGAGGGCTGGTCATTGCTTCTCTCCCTCCTAGGGCCCTCCCATGGCTTCACAGGAGAGGGTGGGCGCAGTGTCCAAAGGAACCGGGTTCCGGCGCTGCCCTAAGCAGGTTTACACGCCGGGCACCTGCGAGCTGCTCAGAGGTCAGTGCTTCACAGGAACAACGACAGGAGTGGTGGTGGTTTCTTTAAGAGACTAGGATTAAGAAAAGTTCAGGAGAGGACCAAAGTCCAAAGGACGGAGAATTTTGGGGTGATTAGCTCATCTTTTACATTGCACGTTCAATGAAACCTAACTTCTCACCACAGTGAAAACTTCCAGTACCAAATCCAATTGCCTTCCCTGGGCTTAGCACAATATATAGTCAGTCTTATAGGCTTTTGGTTTCCCAGATTCCCAGATATCACCTTAAAAAAAAAAAGATTTATTTATTTATTATGTATACAACATTCTGCCTCCAGGTATGCCCGCACACCAGAGGAGGGCGCCAGATCTCAGTACACAGATGGTTGTGAGCCACCATGTGGTTGCTGGGAATTGAACTCAGGACCTCTGGAAGAGCAGTCAGTGCTCTTAACCTCTGAGCCATCTCTCCATCCCCTCACCTTTTTTTTTTTAAGATTTATTTTTTTATTTTTGTGCATTGGTGTTTTGCCAGCATGTATGCCTGTGTGAGGGTGCAAGATTCCCTGGAACTGGAGTAACAGACAGTTGTGAGCCCCGTGCAAGTGCTGGGAACTGAACCCAGGTCCTCCTGAAGAGCAGCTGGTGCTCTTCACCGCTGAGCCATCTCTCCAGCCCCACAACCAGCACCTTCTAAATGGTGAATGCCACCAGGCAGAGAAAGTGCCTGTTTCTGCTCACAGTTGTGGGGCCAGCCTCTGATACATGGATGAGTGTATATATATATATATATATATATATATATATATATACACACACATTCATTTATCCAACAACTAAAAACACCAGATATGTGATTTTCATATTCTCCTACGTACTGGAAGTAAAGTGTTAGGGAATTGCAGAAAAGCAAACAATTCTTGCTTCCATAGAGCTAACAGTATAGGAGGTTAACAAGAAAAAATTACAAAGCTGGGGTGTAGCTCATTAATATGTATGCTAGGCATACATGAAGCCTGGGTTTCAATCTCAGTACACAGCACACAAAAAAGGTTACAGTTGGAAAAGTCGGCTCGGTGGTTAAGAACGTGTATTGTTCTTCAAGAAGACTAGAGTTCCCATATTAGCCACACACAAAAAAAGATGTATGTCTTAGGCAGATATAATGATATGCAAGTTTTCTGCTTGAGAGAATTGCCTGAGGAAAGAAAAGTCTGGATAATTAGATAAAAATAAATAAAATACAATAAAGGCTGTAGAGATAGCTCAGAGGTTAAGAACACTTGCTGCTGTTCTGGAAGATTCAAGTTCAATTCCAACAACCATGTCAGGTGGCCTGAAACCATCTATAGAGGTTCAGTGCCTTTTTCTGGCCTCCACAGGCACCCATACACACAAAATCTTAAAGCCGGGTGGTGGTACACGCCCCTAATTCTAGCACTCGGAAGGCAGAGGCAGGTGGGTTTCTGAGTTTGGGGCCACCCTGACCTACAGATGGAGTTCCAGGACAGCCAAGGCTACACAAAGAGACTCTGTCTTGAAAAACCAAAATAAATAAATAATTAAAGCCTTTAAAAAAAACTTTTTTAGGTGGGCAGTGGTGGTGCATGCCTTTAATCCCAGCACTCTGGAGTCAGAGACAGGTAAATTTCTGTAAATTCAAGGCAAGCTTGGTCTACAAGAGCATATTCCAGGACAGCCAGAGCTGTTACACAGAGAAACCCTGCCTCGAAAAAACAAACAAACAAAAAAAGACTTTTTAAAAAAAATCCATAGGCCCTTCCAATAAATAAATAAATAAATGGATAGATGAATATATAGAAGAAAAAGGAAAAAACCTAAAAATGTGACATGTACTAGAGAAAATGAAGCAGGCAGAAGAACATGCGTGCTTAGTTGGGAGTTGGGGAGCAGTGCTGCGGTGTGGAGTTTGGGCAAGATGAGACATGCCGAGACGTGGGGGAGATGCAGGGTTCAGCTACAGCTCAGGAGGTCTCACGCCGAGACGTGGGGGAGTTGCGGGGTTCAGCTACAGCTCAGGTCTTATGCCAAGAAGTGGGGGAGATACGGGGTTCAGCTGCAGCTCAGGAGGTCTCACGCCGAGACGTGGGGGAGATGCGGGGTTCAGCTACAGCTCAGGTCTTATGCCGAGAAGTGGGGGAGATGCGGGGTTCAGCTGCAGCTCAGGAGGTCTCACGCCGAGACGTGGGGGAGATGCGGGGTTCAGCTGCAGCTCAGGAGGTCTCACAGAGTGTTTTATTTTGTAGTGATGATGAAGGAGTCCAAACTGACTAACTTCCAGCAACGACACATCTTGGACACCATGAGAAGTAAGGACAGTCACTCTAGAGACTTTCTGAAAAGAGGACCAGGGATATATCTTTAATATTCCTCTATATGAAAGGGAAGGGGAGTTCATCTCAAAGGACAGAAGCCAGACATGATTATATACACTTCTAGTCCCAGCACTTAGGAAGCAGAGGCAGGAGGATCACCAAAAGTTCAAGGCTGAGCCCGGCTGTGGTGGTGCAAGCCTTTAATCCAGCACTTGGTAGGCAGCGGCAGGCAGAGTGAGTTCCAGGATAGCCAAGGCTACATAGAGAAACCCCATTTTGGAAAAAAAGTTCCAGGCCAGCCTGGTTTATACAACAAGGTCCAGGCTGGCCAGGGCTACATAGTGAAAAAAAAAAGGTTTGGGGAGAGTGAGGCAGGCTGGAGAAGTGGCTTAGTGGGTAAGAGAAGGCTCTTGTAGAGGCCCTGAATTTGGTTCCCAGCTCCCATGTCAGTGGCTCAGGGCCATCCCACATCTCTGGCCTCTGTGGGCACTGCAGTCATGTTCACAGACACACAGGCATATACATATCTAGAGTAACTTAAAATAATATATTTTTTGTTTGTTTTTCAAGACAGGGTTTCTCTGTGTAGCCCTGGTTTTCCTGGAACTCACTCTGTAGACCAGGCTGGCCTCGAACTCACAGAGACCCGCCTAACTCTACCTTTCAAGTGCTGGGATTGAGACATGCTGTGGACAGATTATTCCTTGTGCTGCCAGCTCACAAACTACACAGAAACTTAATCATGGAAGTTCAGCCAAGGGCTTGGGCTTGTCCCTCTAGCTCTATTCATCTACGACTTGTGCCGTTTACCTCTCCTCTGCATCTGGTTGGTGACTCTGCCCTCTTCTTTGCAGCTCTTTGTCCAGAAGTCCCGCCTATACCTCCTGCCTAGCTATTGGCCATTATCTTTTTTGAAACCATTCACACTGACACATCTTCACACGGTGTAAAGGAATACTGACCAGCCAGTGGTAAAGAATACTTACTGCTCTTGCAAAGGTTCTGAGTTCAGATCCCAGCTCCTACATGGTGCCTCACCCCCATCTAAACTCCGTGATCCTCTTCTGACTCCTGTGGGCACCAGAATAGGTTCATATATGGTATACATTGATATATGCAAACATCCATAGACATAAAATAAAAATAAGTACACCTTGAAAGACAAGGCTTCCTTGAAGCTATTCCCTAGGAATTCACTGTCTACTTCTCCTTAAGCAAAATATTGTTTCATAGCTTGGCTGAATCACAGATCCCTCTCCCCGACATGAATGTCCAGCATCACTGAGGCTGTAACTATTTGCTTGCTCAGCGTGTGCTCAGGGGAGAGGCAGACCTGGGGCATGGGATCATCCCAAGAATGGTATCTGCTTGGTTCCACGAAGGGAAGGCAGTGGGGAAGTGGGGAGTAAAGGCAGGCACACACTTGTAAGTCCACAGCACAGAAACCCAGTCATCCTTGACGGCCCTTGTTCTCCCTCCTACCTGGTCAACAGCCCTGCAAGCTACAACCTGCCCCTGATAACCTGTCTTCTCTGCCCCTCACCAATGCTGCATGTTATCTGAATAGCTGTTTTCCTTGACCCTACCCGTAGCCATGAATGGGATTGTCAACAGCAGAAAGGGTAACTTTTCCCCAAACCCTCCAACGGCTTGCTACGCTGTAGAATAAAATCCTCTTTCCAGAAGCTTCCATAAGTCCTGATCTCTGTCTCCCACCCCATTAGCTGCTACCTAGATACCTGGGTACACAGTGCCTGAGCACCTTCACCCCAGCTGTTCTACCTGGAACAGTCTTCCTCAAAGTAACTGCAGGTCTGGCTCATCACCCTTCACTGTTTGCTCCAATGTTACCCTTTTACAAAAGCTTTCCCTGTTACAACCACAATCTGGGTTGCAGTTCTGGCTCAGTTGGTAGAGCCCTTGCCTCAGATGCACCAAGCCCTGGTGCATTCCAGCACCACAGAAACCAGGTATGGTGGCAAATACCTACAATCCATGCACTTGGAAGATAGAGGCAGGAGGATCAAAAGTTTAAGGTCTATATGGAGTTGGGAGGCCAGTCTGGATAGACCCTGCCTTTAAAATAAGCAAAAACTGCCAGGTGGTGATGGCACACATCTTTAATCCCAGCACTCGGGAAGCAGAGGCAGGTGGATCTCTGTGAGTTTGAGGCCAACCTCATCTACAGAGCAAGTTCTAGGCCAGGCTCCAAAGCTACAGAGAAACCCTGTCTTAAGAAAACAAACAAAACAAACAAAAAACAACATCAAAAAAGCAAAAAACAAAACACAGGGCTGGTGAGATGGTTAAGCAGGGAAAGGTGCTTGCTGCCAAGTGTAACAATCTGAATTTGATCCCTGGGACACGCATGGTCAGAGAGAACTGATTCCCTGACCTGCACACATACACAGACATGCATGCACACAGCACATTAAAACAAAAACCACACACAGAGAAATAAAAACACCAAAGACTCAGTGTATAAGAATGTTTATTGCAGCATTGTCAGAAGTAGTAAAAATCCAACCAACATAAACAGAACAAACCCAGAGAGAACCTGAATGACTAGCTGAATAAATAGTGTAATCATTCTAACAACTAGTAGATTACTATAAAAAATAAGTTACATATAAATGTGTCTTTATGGAAAGTTGGTCGTGATAAATTGGTAAGTGAAAAGGTGTGATCCAGTGTTTAAGAACTGTCTGTGTACATACCGAACAAAAAACATCCTTGAATGTGTTTTAGAAGCATCAAGAACGAGGAGCAACCACCTAATTGTTAGCACAGCCTGCAGAGGAGCACGCTCAGAGGGCTGGACTGTCCACACTGTTTGACTTCTATTTGGTAAATACCATTTTTCTTCAAAAAGAAAGACAAACAGGTGCCGTCACTTGACCTTTTTGTTCCCAGGAGGAGCCCCTCTGCCCCTGCAGTGCAACCCAACATCCAGCCAGAGGGACTCTCCTTCCAAGAAGCCAACTACAACCATCTACCTGCCTCCCATCCTGGCTACCCACTCCCACCTCCGGCCTGCCAGCATGTGTCAAGCCAATGGGGCATACAACCGTGAGCAATTCAAGCCCCAGGCCACCAGTAAGTGATGGTCTTGGGCTAGGGGCTCTCTTCTGTCTTCTGGGGTCACAGAGGCCTGGGACAGACAGCACCATTCCAGTAGTGGGTAACAAACTCAGACAGATGGCCCTCTTCATCCTATAGCTTTTCTGAGATTAATCCAGTTTTCCTAATCCTAATCCCAGAGGGATACATGGTCCCTCAAGTCCATCTCCTCTGTATTTGAGCCCACATCTGGAAGCATGCCCCAGCATCCTCACAATTCCCTACACACAGGTCACCTCGGAGGTCTGCATTTCTGGATTCTCTGTTAGCTCTGCACTGAAGCTTTTTCTTGGTTGTCTCAACTGCTAACCTGCCATGTTCTGCTCTGGAACAGCCAAGGGAGGTGCTGGGTCTGCAGAGCCCACTCCTCTCAAACCCAACAGACTGCAGCGGGGTTAAGAGGGAAACGACTGCTCTTCCCTCTTAACAAGACTGTCTCTGGGCCCTACAGGAGATCTGGAGAAGGAGAAACGAAGACTCCAAAATATCTTTGCCACTGGGAAGGACACAGAGGAACGGAAAACGGCTCCACGTATGCAGCAAGAGGACCCAGCTCCCGAGGTGGACCGGTTTGAAGAATGTGAGTGTGTGTGTGTAGAACTGATGGGGCTAACGAGAACATGACTTGCTACAGACCCCCTCCCCCACCCCGCCCTGCTCTCCCTCAGAGGCCATGTGCTGCCTGGGCCCCCGTGCACTCCCACTGTCCTGTGCACTGATGGCCCTCCCCTCTGTGCAGTGGTGAAGGAAGTCCAGGACAGGAAAGAATTCTTGGCTGCCATGGAGGCTCTGGGACAGGGCAAGCAATACCGAGGAATCATCCTGGCTGAAATCTCCCAGGTAGGAAAGCCCAAAAGTGGGGAGGAGTAGAGTCAAATGGGAGGAGCCCCAGCCAGCACCACAGCTGGCCTCTCAGGTGGCAAGCTCCCACCATGGTGTCCAGCCATGACAGCCATCTTCCTCGTGGCCCTTTGCAGAAAATAAGGGAAATGGAGGACATCGACCGCAGCAGAAGCGAGAGGCTTAGGAAGGCTCTGGCCACCACCTAATCCTAGACAAGGGCGGGCTAGCCCAGTGCGAGCACCAGAGCCTTCGCTTCGCCAAGCAGTGTCATCCCCAGGTCTGCCCATCCTCAGAAACCACGCCAGATCATGATGTGCACTGCCCAGGGATGCAGAGGCCTCAGTGACGCCTCTGAGTCACTGTCACAGTCACAGTATTGGCACCTTCTTCAGGAGAAAGAGCCCAGACACACCATGGACATCTGCCTAAGGGCACCCTCTCTCTGGCTCTTCCCACGCCACAGCTGTCCTCCAGGTGCTCTGGGAACACGATTCTGTCCTTCCGGTATCTTAGGATCTATTTCTTTGCCTTCTTGTAGCCTTGGGCAAATGTTTGACCACAATGATTAATTGGCCAATAAAACACATTTAACTTGGCCATGACATGTGCTGCCTTGTTTACACAGGAATAAACACATTTAATCGGTTCAGAATCAGAACCCGTCCAGCGCACATGGGTTCTAACTGCTGTTTGCACATTTCCAGAGGAGCAGGGAAACAGATTCCTGAGCAGCCTGTCGTCAGTGCTAGCCCTCAATTCTGCGGTGTGAACACCCGGCTCACTAAGACACTCCATCCAGGTAGTTACTGCTGAGGAGCCCACTCGGGGTTAAAGGTCAGCTTCATGACTTCCACCAAATGAAGACTAAGGAAAGAAACATAAAAGGAGGGATCCATACTAAAAGGGCTCTGGCAGGTGCCACAGCCTTGGTTCCAGTTCCATTCCCGTGCTCCCAAGGTCCCAGCCTGAAGGTCAAGGAACCCAATAAGGAAACAGCCCTGCTCCCACCTGGTATGCCCTCGCTCCCCACAACTGGTTTACTGCACAGCAGTGTCCTTCAGGCTGTGACTCTGAACAGCCTGACCTTCACTAGTATCCCATCATGCCCGTCTCTAGAAATGAAATCCTTCCTGCACCTGCTACAAGTCCCATATCTGTCTTCTTATCGAAGAATAACCATGGCTATTACACAAGAGCCAGCAGATAGCATCAGTCAGTAGGGACACAGCCTCCAGCCCAGGCCTAGCACACTGGAAAAGCCAGGGCAAGTGCTGCCTACAGTGGCAAACTCAAATAGATGGCAACATTTACAGATTACGCCTGTACAGAAACTAGATTCTGGGTTTCTTTTGAAAAGTGAGCAAGATGTGGCAAGCCTGTGCCCACGTTCACAGGCAACAGGTGACTTCTGTGAGGAGGGCTGGTCCCTGGAGATATGGAAACTATGCTTGACACTGAGACAGCCTGGGTTACAGCAGCTGGGTCACAGGACCCTTCTGAAAAACCTGAGGTGGTGGCCTGGGCTCCAGGTCAACAGCGCATCTGGAAAGACTGCCAGGGGCTATATGGGAGTGCAAGCACCTCTCCCCAAACAAGAAGGGAATCCTGCCCCATGGGAGGCACTGTGGTCAAGTTCCCAACTGCGTGGACAGCCCAGCCCCTCCTGGGTGGCCAGACACCTGGCCATGAGGTGGAGCACACACAGGCAAAAGGGCACAGATGTGGCTGTGGCCAAGGCTACTGGGCACTAGCAACTGAGAGACAGTGCACTCCTTCCCAGTATGCAGAGGGAGGGGCAGGCACTGAAGACGCCGAGAGCAAGAACAGTGCTTGGACCACAGGCTGCCTGGCATATTCCCCAGGGAAATGATGTACCCCCAGTACTGTTCTCCCAGGGCCATCCAGGGGTGAATGCCACCAGTCCCCAGAGGGAACAGACAACCACAGAAAGGAATGGGTCCATCCCCTAGGTATGGGGTGGGCAAAAACCTTGCATCAGAGGTCAGATCACAACACCTTAGAGAACAAAGGTTAGCACCTACCCAAATCACACCTTTCTAGGCTAGTCTGAGTCACCACCTCAGCACAACCACCAGGTCCCCATGTTGTGGGTGAGACTTCCCATGAACCAAGAGAGGTAAGGGAAGAGCTCCCTACAGCTTGGGAGACAGAGGAAAGCAGTTCATTCCCAACTGACACAAAACAGCACTCACTGAGGGTCCAGAATCTGAGACTTCATAGAGCTCCTGAGTGAGGGGACATGACTTTCAAGGGCACATGTGTTAGACAGGAAGGCAGAGACTAAGAGTCAGGGCTGAGAAGGAAGAAGTTAAGCAGCCAGCCTTGTTGCTGGCCTGCTGCAAGGTGCACATGTCGTGGCCAGAGCCTGCCTTGGGCAGGACTGACAGTGAAGACTCCATCTGGCCTGGTTCAGAAGTACAAGGAGAGTTACTGCCTCTGCCTAGTCCCTGCATCCCTGCTTGCCCCTGGGCCTGTCACAGCATGTGGAGTCAGAATGCAAGTGGGCAGGGCTAAGTCACAGCTGTCTGGGACACAGGGAAGAAAGAGGGAAGAAAACTTTAGCCCAAACCAGCTGGAGACTCCCAAGGAGGCCAAAGCTCACCCAGGGACTCCCTCCCAAGGTCACTGTCCCGCTTGGCAGGTCTGAGGGCAGCAGAGTGCTGTTCTGGCCTGGAGACTCCAGGAGAGGAGAGGAAGTCTGCTTCCCGTGCTGTCTGTCAGCTCTTGTCCCCAGGGACCTTGCTTTTGGTGTCACGCTTGTTTCCCAGCAGCTTCAGCACCTTCATGGTCTTGAACTTGCCTTTCTTCTTACCCTCGGACTCAGTCTCTCTTTGGAACTCTGCAGCAAAGAGGGACCATCAGGGGCAGGATGGAGCAGTGGCCAGCGTCACTGAGCGGCTTCAGCCCACCCATGCACCAAGTCATGTCACTATGCCTAGTTCCCTTTTCTCCCTGGGATCCACACCTGGGAGGACAGTCTGGAGCCTGAGACGGTGGTGCTCAACCTGTGGTCGCATATTCTACATATCAGATATTTATATTACGATTAATAACAGTAGCAAAATTACAGTTATCAAGTAGCAAAGAAATAATTTTATGGTTGGGGGTCACCAAAATATGAGGAACTGTACTAAAGGATTGCAGCATTAGGAAGGTTGAGAACCACTGTGAGGTATAGCTCACGTTTTAGTCAATAGCTCCATCACCTAGACTGACGTACATTTCTCTGTAGGCTACAACAGAAATCTCAACTGCCAGGACTAAGGAACACCTCAGAAACCATCTGCCCAAACCTCAAACTCTCAAGAGGAAAATGTGTGCCTTTGAGAAGAACCAACACCAACCATGTGCTTGTAGGTGCCTAATCCCAGACTGGTGCTTTGCACCCTTAGCTCCATAACCCTCAGCCCACACTGGGGAGAGGCACCATGGCAATGGGAGTGAAGTGAGGGCTGAAGGAACTGGCTCAGCCACCAGCTCATGTTAGAGAAAGGACCAGCAGTCAGTCTGGCTCCAGCCTCAGCCAAGATGTAGCCATGAGGCCAAACAGTGAGCCACAGGTGGGACTAAGGTCAAACCCCAACCCAAACAGCTCTCAGGGAGCAACTCCAGGCACTCTGATCCTAGCTCTAGATTCCCATACTCCTAAGCCAACCCGCAGAGCTCTGGAAAGATAATCTGCTCAGAGCAAAGCCTCCTGGGTCAAGGCCCCCTGGTGGATCACAGTTCTCCCCTCCCAGCCTGAACCAGAGCCGCATGGCTGTGACTGGCCTCACTACACTTGGCTTCCCAGCAAAATGGAGCCTGGAATTTGCATTATGACCAACCGTCCCTATGGGGCCTGTTCAACCTTCTATTTCCAGGCTGCAAACATAGGCTGGCGCTCACAGGTAGGTACTGGTCCCTCCACAAGATGAGCCTCACCTTTCTTCCTCATCATAGCTTCCAACATCTTGTCTTCCTCTTCTTCCCTGGGGTGGAAATGACAAGCTGAGTGACCACAGCAGGAAAGAGCCAGGTCACCCGTGAGCCCCTTCCAACCTTCAGGCCCCACAGGACTTGTCAAACATGAGGGAAAGCTGGCAGTGAGGGCAGAGCTCTGCCAGGAAGTGGCTCCACCTATGGGGTCCCAAGCATGTCACCTCTGCCGGTCCTCATCCAGGCAGTTGACAATAGCATTGCGCTGCTCGATGAGGGTCACAAGCTCCTGCATCAGCACCTTTTCTCTGGCCCGATCCTCCTCTGTCCAGTCCTTTTCTGCCAAAGGAGAAAGCCAGGGTGAGTGGTGGGGACCCTCTTCCTCACAGTAACAGGACACACCACCTGACTTCCCGGGAAGACAGCAGGTAACTATACTGTGGAATGAGTGGAAGGCCCAGAGTTGACACTCACAAGCTCTTAGAGAGATGGAAGCAATTCTAGAAAAAAACAAGGACACCCAGAAGCCCACCAGAAAGCCTTCAAAAGATGCCCTGTAGAGGCAGAAACCCTCAAGGGCTTCCTGCTCACCAAACGCGTCATTCAAGGATACCATGCAAGGCCAAGGTGCCCACCAAACACACTGTTCAAGGACATCATGCAAGGCTAGCAATTCTCATGGGCTGGAGAGATGGCTCAGAGGTTAAGAGCACTGACTATTCTTCCAGAGGTCCTGAGTTCAATTCCCAGCAACCACATGGTGGCTCACAGACATCTATAATGAGATCTGGTGCCCTCTTCTGGCATGCAAGCATACACAGAAGGAATGTTGTATACATAATAAATAAATAAATCTTTTAAAAAAAAAGGCTAGCAATTCTCAAGGGCTTCCTGAATATCAAACCCACTGTTGAAGATACCAAGCAGGCCAGCACTCCCCAAAGCCTTCCTAACACATGTGTTGGTGGCATCTTGAGAAAAGCTATTGGACTGGCTTGAGAGGACAGGGGTGGGAATGACAAGGAACTTCCAGAGGTCCACTTGCAGAAGCAGTATGGTCCCGGTCACACAGAGGAACATGTTCCCAAGGCCTATAGGAGGGCACTGGGATAGGAGCCCAGTCATGAGGATCCCTGGTGTCACTTCCAGCCTCTTCCCTCTTCTAGGCCCAGGACTGCCTCACAAGACCACCATCAGGGGCGCACTCATGTCTGGTTCCTCTCACCATCTCCAGGCTCCAGGGCACCCACACCTGGTGCCCCTCATGTGCTACACACCTAGAAATAAACCTCCTGAAGCTCCAGGAACTGTCCCCTTCCCCTATGACCTCACTTTGCCAAAACTGAGGGTCAGGCAGTCCAGCCCAGTTCTGGGGACAGAGTAGGGCTTCACAGTCAGCACCCAGGTTCCAATCCTGCTCTGCCTTTCTTCATCTAGAGCTTGGTAAATTATGCTTCTAATCTACATGGAGGGAAACTGAAGCTTTGGAAAATGAAGCCTTTGGCCAGCAATGGCCAGAGACTGTAAAGCCAAATTGAACACAAGCAGTCTGACCTCCTATTTGGTATCTATGGACCGAACTCCCTCAGGGTCAAATAAACCAGCTTTATCTTCAAAAGCAGCATCAGGGGAAAGCTAAAGAGGACAGGGTGTACAGCCACAGCCTTGGGGCTGATGGCTCATACCCACTCTCTCACACTGGGCTCCTGAGTGCTGGCCACACCCCCAGCTCCTGCTGACTTGGAAGTGACTCATGGTTGGCAAAGGACGCCTAGGACATTCTGTGACATGGGGGTACTCCAGCGTTCCGAGTTCCCCAGTCAATGGAGAGGAAAGACAGAGAGATGGTAGACTGGTGTTGAGGACCTGCACAGGGCAAAGGCAGAGCTAGTAGCTACACAAACGAAGAAAGCCCAGCCTCTGGGTCCATTTCTCTCTCTCTCTCTCTCTCTCGCTCTCTCTCTCTCTCTCTCTCTCTCTCTCTCTCTCTCTTTTTTTTTTTTTTTTGATTTTCGAGACAGGGTTTCTCCATAGCTTTTTGGTTCCTGTCCTGGAACTAGCTCTTGTAGACCAGGCTGGCCTCGAACTCACAGAGATCCGCCTGCCTCTGCCTCCCGAGTGCTGGAATTAAAGGCGTGCGCCACCACCACCCGGCTTCTGGGTCCATTTATAACCTCAGCTGTGAAATGGCAATGAAGGTCCATCACCCGAGTCTGACATGATGTCACAACGTAGGAAAGAGGCTGGAACCCTGTTTCCTTCCATGGCTCTGTGGACTCTACTAGCAGCTATAGATCAGTGCACGCCACAGCCACAGACATGACGGTCAGTGCACGCCACAGCCACAGACAAGCTCATCACAAATGCATAGGTTTTAAGAGTCAAACTTGGATCCTCATACTTATACAAGCACTTAGTGACTAAGTTACCTCCTCAGACCTTCATGGGTTCATTTTGTTTTTCAAAACAGGGTTTCTCTGTGTAGCCTTGGCTGTCCTGGAACTCACTCTGTGGACCAGGCTGGCCTTAAACTCAGAGATGCACGTACCTCTGCCTTCCAAGTGCTGGGATTAAAGGCATGTGCCACCACAACCAGCTACTTTTCAACTTTTTTGGTTTTTTGAGATGGGGTTTCTCTGTGTCGTCCTGGCTGTCCTGGAACTCACTCTCTAGACCAGGCTGGCCTCAAACTCACAGAGATCCACCTGCCTCTGCTGCCTGAGTGCAGGGATTAAAGGCATGTGCCACCACCGCCCGGCTTATTTTTCAGTTTGTAAGGCAGGCTCATGTAGCTGAGCTGGCTCACCTGGCTTGTTGAGAAGGCACCGCAGTTCATATTCTACGTCAGCCTGGCGCTGCTCCAGGTTCTGCTGCTTAACACTAAAGGGTGAGATGAAGAGGAAGTAAATGCTCTGTGCAGTGCCAGCCACCCACACTGAGCTGCCATGGCAGAGTGTGCAGGCTCCGAGTCCTCCCCAGACTCCAGTGGGGAGCAGGCAAGGAGTCAGGACTCACACATAGATAAGCTCTGACTCTCGCCGCAACAGTAGGTGCTTCTCGTGAATGAGCTTGAACCAGTCCACCAGCATGTTGTCCTCGCTGCCCTCTGGAAGCCAGATCCCCACTGAGGCCAGAGCTGGCACCCGTCCCAGCTCAGCACCCCAGGGTGAGGGGCTCCCATCAACCCACAGCCCTCAGCCATCTCTCGGCAGCTCCCGCACCATTTGCTCCTCCCCGCAGCTTCTCTTCCAGCAGAACGCCACGGTGTTCCAGGGCATCCAGCTGGCGCTCAATAGTGTCCATCTCACCATAGATGTCCTCCTCAGGGATATACTGGTCAGCCTGGACCTGCCCAACAATACTCTGGTCACCTAAAGAGCAGTGGCCTTCCCCTCCACCTGCTCCAGTCCAACTCACAGGGTCCCCTGGCCACTGCAGGCTGCAGGAAGCCAAGTCCTGTCCCACAAGGTAGCATGACAGGAAGGCAGCATAGGTGTGGAGAAGGGGCTGTCCCCTCCCTACCAAGGGTCTGACAGACTCCCAATGAGAGGCCAAGTTCCTGCTCCAAGAGAAGCCTCTCCCTTCTCTGTCACTCAGGAGGAGTTCTTTGTGGGCCAGACAGCTAGTGTACCAGGCTACAGAGCGCCCTGGGGCACCCTTCTGAGAAGCACACGTTTCTCCTAGTGCTCCCTCTCTGCACTTGAACTATTGTTAGAAACACCCACTCCCTCTGCTCCTGGCTACACAGGATCCCTGGGTTAAATTCAACCTTCCAATTGGGCCACCCACAGGTCCCAGATGCCTATGGCTGCTGCGGGGAGGGTGCTGGGGTCTCTCTGCTGGCACCTTGCGTTTGATGAGTGGAAAGCCATGTCCGGGGGCAGGTGGCCTCATGGGCTTGGCTCCTTTGGTGGCCTTCCTTACAGCTGGAGATGCAGAAGGAGATGGCTTCCGGTTGAAAGGATTCTCTTTGCAGGAAGACTGAAAGAAGACATGACGGATGGTGGAGTCTGAGAAGTTTGATCACACAGGGCTAAGGAAAGCAGGCCAGAACCCACGTGGCAGGAGGGGAGGGTTCAGGCAAGAACAGAATCCCCCAAGTTCCAAATGGTTCCACTTCCAGAGTACTTCCCCAGTGTCAGTTCCACATCTTACACACGTTCTGCTCAAGGGCACGGCTGAGGGAAAAGTCTTTGAGCCCAGTGTGGTGGCACACACCCCTTTAATCCCAGCACTCAGGAGGCAGAGACAAGCCGATCACTGTGAGTTCAGGGCCTGCCTGGTCTACACAGTGATTTGTAAGACAGTCAGGGTTATTAAAAAAAAAGGGGGGGGGGGAGGAAAGGGGTTATGTGTTAAAGGGTTAAAGGATAGAGCAGGAGATTAGAGGGTAGGGAATTTATCAGGATGCATTTTATAAACCAGGCGGTGGTGGCATATGCCTTTAATTCCAGCACTTGAAAGGCAGAGGTAGATGGATCTCTATGAGTTCAAGGCCAGCCTGATCTACAAGAGCTAGTTCCAGGACAGGCTCCAAAGCTATAGAGAAACCCTATCTCGAAAAACAAAAACAAAGCAAAACAACAGAATACATTTTATATGTGTAAGATATTGTTCAAAAAGCAAAACTAAATGAAGATTAAAAAACAAAATGATGGGTCGCCTAACAAGTGCAAGGCCTTGGGCGCTAGCCCTGGTACTCAAGCACACAGAGGCCTCACTCACGCTCACTGCAGAGAGGTTGGGCACCCAGCTCCAGGCCACCCACTTCCCAGAGGTCCAGTAGCATCCACCACAGGTCAAAGACCCCACATTTGACTATACAATTAGTCTTCACGGCCACACTTTCTCCAGTGGAGACTCAAAGGTTCAGAGAGGCACAGCTCCCCCATCTAGAGTCACCCAGCCAGGAAATGCAATAGCAGGAATCCCACCCTCCCTCTACCTGACAGACAGAGGGGCGATTCTCCCCTCCCTCCCCTCTCCTGCCCACCACAGACACACTCAGACCCTGGCTCTTCATCTTTCTGTCTCTCTAGAGACCCCTGCCCACTCTGAGACCAGGATCCTACCTTCCCTACAGTGCCCCTCGGTTTATGGAAAGCAAGCATCACACTTGAGGCCTCAGCTTCCCTCTACTGATGGGGGGTGGGAGGTGGGGGTGGGAGCAGGCCCTGCCCTTATCCAGTCAAGTTCCAAGCTGCGCAGTGGTTTCCTGAAGCAGAAAAAGCGCCTAAGCCAGAGTTGAACATGGCAAGACTAACGTCTCTGCCCGGGACAGAGACACTGTGGTCACCTATAACCTCAACATTCTCTCCTAATCCAGAGGTAAGAGTGAGACTGAGTCCCTTAGGACAATCCGAGATTCTGCCTTTTCCCTCTCTGTATCAACACCTAGAGCGAGTCCAGGAAAGCCCAAGTCCTTCCAGGCTTTTAAAGCCACAGAACATTCTCAAATCAGTCTCCCATACAAGCCATGCTTTCATTACAATGGAGGTGGGCAGGCTGCAAAGATGGCTTAGTGGTTAAGAGCACACATTGCTTGTCCAAAGTCAGATCCCAGCACCCACATCAGGTGACCACCAGACCCCTATGACACCCCCTCTGCTGGCTACCACAGGCACTGCACTCACATGCACAAACCCATACACGGATACACATATTTAAAATAAAGAAAAACTAAAACATATAAACAAAGGACCTGGAACGGTTCTTTAAGCTACCCCAAGTCCATCACCTACCACCATCTAGATACCCAGAGGCTCTTTAGAACATTCTGGAAACTTGGCACTACCCAGTAGCTTACTGTCAAAAGTAGGCCTTTTCAATGTCACACAATAGATAGCAGAATTGGAAATACCATACCTACATGAGTCACTGTGGCCCAGGAAGGATCAGTACAAGAAACAAGACAACCCAGAACTACAGAACCTGTCAAAACCCAGATTCCCGGATAGGGGCCCAG
This sequence comes from Microtus pennsylvanicus, assembly GCF_037038515.1. Classification (NCBI taxonomy): domain Eukaryota; kingdom Metazoa; phylum Chordata; class Mammalia; order Rodentia; family Cricetidae; genus Microtus; species Microtus pennsylvanicus. Next base: position 8,415,844 of record NC_134580.1, read on the forward strand.
CTAGATCCTCCTCATGCCTGCTTTACCTCTGAGAGAAGACAGAGCCTAGCATGGGTCTAGGGTCGGGCCTGGTTTTATACCCCATAACCGTAAAAGAGGAACCCAGGAAGGTGTGCATCTGGTGCCCTTTAGACTGATGGGTACTAACCTTGGCTCCTACAAACCAATATGGCTACCTGTGGGAGTCATTTCAGAACCTGCAGACCAGACAATGACAATGGGCCACTCAAGAACAGAGGCCACTAGGCCTGTGTGACATCCGGAATCCAGGTGTCCCATACACACAGGAGGTACCCTCCCCACTTCCTGGTAAGAGCTGCAGTGTCTAGTGAAGGAGTCCTCTTTCTTATCTGTGCTGCACTCCATATTACAACAATCATATACGTGTCTGCCCATGGAGATGGGGTGCCCCTAGAGGTTAAGCACAGGGTCTTAATGAACAAGCCCAAGACCTGGCATCAGTGAAGCCAGCAGGTGGTGGGGTAGAAGAGGTGTGGGCAAAGGGTACAGGGGCGAACAGATCCCACCGTATCAGAAACAGGCTGGGAGCAGACAGACAGAGGGATGGAGAAACACAGACCAGGGCCTCACACAGGTAATAATGGGTGTGTCCACTCGAGATCCCAGCCGAGGACCTCCTTGCCCGCAGACAAGCCACACATATCCACTAGCTAGAAGGCTGCTTCTGCACTTACCTTGATCTGCAGCTGTGGGGATGAACTCCCCCGGGAAGGGGCAGGGCTGCGGTCTCCAGCTAACAAGAAGGGCATGGGGGTAGCACCACTGAAGGGCTTGGTGGCCTGGGTACCTGGGCTGCCCCTGGTCCTGGCCTGGGGTACTTGTTCACCACCAGGCTGTCCTAGCTCCCCAGAAGACGATAGGGAAGAGTTGGCTGAGGGGGTGACGGAGTTCTCAGCTATGCCAGGGGTACCAAGCACGTGCACAGCAGGATCTGAGGAGCTCTTGGGTACGGCAGGCGTCTCCAAAGGCTCTGCACTGGCAGTGTGACTGGAGCTCTCGGATGCCAGGCTCTCCACACTAAGGGCTGGCGATGGCGTGGCGGAAGGAGGTTCCGAGTGTGACGGGCGGGAGGCATGGAGAACTGTTGAAGACGAATAGCAGTAACATTCAAGTGGTAAGCAGGACTTCTGTCCTCCCCCAACACATCCTGCTCCCAGAGCTGGGGGTAGCCCTGGACACCAAGCTTTTCCCATCTGGATGGGCAGGAGGCCAGAGAACACCAAACCCATGCCAGGACCCACGTCACAAAGGCACTAGGTCATTGTACCCCTGATGCACTAGTGTGCCAACTTGTGGCACATTTATGGCCCTAACTTCCCACTCAGAAAGACAGCTGCCTTCCACTTCCCCACATGTCCCACGATCCTCCCACACCCAAGCCCACTCAAGGGCAAGCCACGGGGCAGATGGAGGCTCCAGTACAGGGAAGGCAGGGGAAATGAGGCTGGTCTTCGTCTCCAGCAGAGACTGGAAAGAAAGCAACAGCACAGGGTGGGGGCAGCACTTGCTGCAGCCAGAGCTGGGCCAGGCACTGCCAAGCACAGCTTTCCCCTTCTGCAGATGACATGGACTCTGCCTCCATGTCCACCATTGTACTTCCTGGATGAAGCTGCAGACTCAGGGAAGGATCCTCCCTAGCTAGGGTCACCCTTAAACACAGCTCTGTCCAACTTCAGAGCTCATGCCCCCATTACCCTGAACCCAACCAGCAAGTGGACCCAGGGCATACAGGACTGAGAATTTGCCTGTAATTGCTCCCAGCAGGTGCTTGGTCCCAGAACTGCCAGCCACACCCCTAGGAGTGGGATAGGGGACCAAGAGTTGAAGACAAATCTGAGGTAAAAACAAAACATACAGCGTGCTAGGGTGAAGGGACCTGGAGCTCACCCCCATCTCACACATGAGGAGACTAAAGACCAAGTCCTACAAAGGTAGAAGTCAAGCTTCTCAGTGGTTGGAGAGACAGACACAGGGGGCAGGGTTCAAGTGAACTCCTGCCTCATGCCTTTCACAAGTCCAAGGCTGTGCCAAGTATTCCCTGACTCCCAAGCTGAATTAGCACAACAGGAAGTGTTAAAAGCTGGAGCTCAGGGGCTGGAAAGATGGCTCAGTGGTTAAGAGCACTGGCTGCTCTTCCAAAGGACCCGGGTTCAATTGCCAGCACCCACATGGTCGCTCACAACTATCTGTTGTTAGTTCAGGCATCTGTGCTGGCCTGACCTTGGGGTATACGTCCTCAGCTGTAGCCAGTAAGAGCACCTCCTGTGCATATTCACCATGTTCCCCTTTAAAAGGGCCCTACCCACCTCCCATCTCTCCCTCGTTCTCTCTGTCTCTGTCTGTCTGTCTCCCTCTCTTCTCTTCTGCCACTCCTGTCCCCAGAGGCTGGTCTCCATCTCCCCTTTTCCCATTCACTTTTCCCCAATAAAAAAGCCCTCCACCTTAGCTCTGTCACATGGTATCTCTCTCTCACATACCACTTTTTCCAAATTATAACATCTGTAACTCCAAGATCTGACACCCTCACACTGACATATATGCAGGTAAAATACCAATGCACATTAAATGGATGGATGGATAGGTGGATAGGTGGATGGATGGATGGATGGGTGGGTGGGTGGATGGATGGATAGGTGGATAGGTGGATGGATGGATGGATGGATGGATGGATGGATGGATGGATGGATGGGTGGATGGATGGGTGGGTGGGTGGATGGATGGATGGATGGATAGGTGGATAGGTGGATGGATGGATGGATGGATGGATGGGTGGATGGATGGGTGGGTGGGTGGATGGATGGATGGATGGATAGGTGGATAGGTGGATGGATGGATGGATGGATGGATGGATGGATGGATGGATGGATGGATGGGTGGGTGGATGGATGGATGGATGGATGGATGGGTGGATGGGTGGATGAACAAAGCTGGGGTTCAAATTCCGCCTCCACTGCTCCAATGCTCTGCGTCTTCTATAAAGTGACTGCCCTTCTCCCAGCCTCTCTTAGATGAAATGGGAGACCACATACCCATAGTGTACAAAAACATAACAAAGCTCCCCGTACCTCAGACCCAGAACTCACCAAGGGGGGAAGCACTGGGTGCTCTCGGGGCAGGGCGCTTCTTTGTCTTGGGGCTGCTGGTGGGGGTGATGCCATACCAGGGGTGCAGAGACTTGGGTGTGGATTCTGGTGGGGCTGGGGCAGGGCCTGGTACTGCTGGGGCTGTCTCTTCTTCTTCCTCTTCCTCCTCAAAGGGGTTGTAGGGCTTGGGCTCTGGCCCAGCTACTGGGCTCTTCTGGGTCCTTTCTTCCAGGCCTCCATTCTCCACCTGTCTGCTTGCTGACCCAGGACTGCTGCTGGGGGGCGGTGGGGCTGGTTTCTTCTTTGGCTCTGTCTGCACCAGTGCAATCCATGGGGGGTCCTTCCTTGGTGCTGGCATCCTAGAGGAAGGCCAAGGCAAGGGGTCAGCCTTCTGCTCTCTAGGAAGTTTCAGTTTGTCCCAGAGGAGGGGGAGAAGCTGCCCCAAGATCAGGCCAAGCAAAAAGGTAAAATGGGTTGTGACAGTCACATCCCAATAGGGCACCTTGGAGCCCAGAGAAGACAAGCCTTCAATCACACAGCTGCTGTCAATCCAGCCCAAAAGAGGGGCTGTGTGACATTTCATGATGTCACCCACCTCCCTATGCCTCAGGCTCATCAGCTCCATGGAGGCTTAGCTAGCCTTCCATTTCACAGGGTCCAGTGAGTTCAACACCCTGCTCCCGAGTGTGGTTACACACCAGGAACTGCACAAATGTTTACTAGTGGGGCACTGTGGCCCCTTACCCCTCCCAGGGCAGCTATCCTAATGAGGACCGCTCTCAAAGAAAAGCTAGAAGTATGTCCTCCCCAGAGTGGGGTTGGAGAGAGGCAGACACATCAGCTTTGTCTATGAACTATGTACTCTATGAACAAGGCCTAGACGCCCATGTCATGCAGGAAGCACAGGCTTGGGAGGCAAAGTGACTCTAGAGGTGGCTGTCCCCACTTGGAGCACAGGTCAGGCAGGTTGGGGACACGGCTTTCCTTCCTCACCCAGAGAGAAGCCTCCCTGTGGGCCAGGAAATCCTTTCCCCATCTGGGCCCTGGAAACCCCCACTCCCTCAGAGGCCTTTCAGGGGCCAGCATACCTCTCCGACAGCTTGGGTGTGCCTCTTGGCCTGGGAACAGGGGGTTCCTGCAGTCTTCCTAGACGTGAGAGGACAATGAACCAGGCCTTCATGGGCTGTAGAGGGGTACCAAGAGCCAGCCAGAGTGCTGGCTTTGCAAGCCAGCACTTTGTGCCCTACATGGCAAATCACAGACCAGGGTGACCGCAGTCCCTCCCTGCCCCGCCCTCAGGGAGATAAGATAAATGATCAAAGGTGAATAGGAGAATGGTCAGTCAGGCTGTAGGCAGGCTTCTGACAGGCCCAACTGCATGCTAGCTAAAAAGTCCCAACCCAAATCCCTTCAGTCACTTCTTCTATACCAGGGTATCAACCCAGGTGCCACCTCCACCTGGAAACCTCCCTTGACTACAGCTATCTAAATCCCAGTCTTGGCTTCCTTTCATCCACCTCAACAGCGTGTCTACACACTATCAAATCACTGGTTCCTCCAAGAAAACACAACAAGGTCCAAACATTATCGGTGTCCCTAGTACCCAAACCTAAGCCTGCCTCCAGAAATGCTGAGAATGTTTTGGCACAAGTCCTGGGATGCTCTCTCCCTCGGGCCTTCATTGCCTTCCCTGACTAAATGATAAGGGATGTTCTGCATAGCTCAGGAACACATGGAGGTCATCTAAGAAAACCCCGCAGACAGCAGTCCAAGAATTTCCATGAAGTTCAGATGAGACCAAGGGCCCTGACCCCGCTGCCCTCCCCAGACAGATAACAGATCACATAATGAAAGTGGGAAGTTACCTGAAGCATACCTGGGAATGAGCCAGGTCACATACTATTGACATCAACATGCACAGTCCCAGACACTCAAGACACACACATGTATGCCTGCTATACTCCAAGCCACAAGACAGAAACAAAATGCATACACGGGACACAGGTGGCGCTGCGGCTTGAGCTGCACCAGTTTGGAGAGCAACATGGCATGAAAAGGCACAAGGTGACTGGGACACACACAGGAGACCTCATCACACAGCACATACAGGTGCCAGCTCAGAGCAGTTCACAGGGCTGGAGAGATGCCTCAGCAGTCAAGAGCACTTGCTGCTCTTCCAGAGGACCTGGGTTCAGTTCCCAACACCCAGATCAGGTGGCTCACAACATCCTGTTTCTCCAGCTCTAAGGGATCCTATGCCCTCTTCTCGACTTTGGACTTTGTAGGCATCTACAGTCACATGCACAGACACACATACACACAATTTAAAATAAATCTTGAGGGAAAGAAGGAAAGCTGACACTATTCCAGGAACACAAGGCTATGTACATGCCCACAAGAGGGAACACATTCAGCCAGCACGCCCCGTCCACTGTGCTCTCACTCACCATTCACAAGGCCGCTGCTGGTACCCTGCTCCACCAAGCCATCCTGCTGCAGGCTAGACCGTGGCCGTGGTGTTGGGGGCGTCAAGGCTGAGCTCTCAGAAGCCTTCCTGGGCGCAGGTGTGGGCCGGCCAGCAGGGGAACTGGCCAACTCCTGGGGCTTGCTGGGAAGAAGTGGCTTGTTCGGGGTCTGGGGCTGTACCTCGGAGCTGGCCTGGAACCCATCTGCCTCGGCCACTGCAGACACACTAAGGTCACTCTCCTCTCCATCCTTGGCTTCTGTTAACTGCTGCTGCTTTCGCTGTGACAGGGGCCTAGTTCCTGATCGGCCTCCTGGACCCAGCCTGGTGCAGCGTTCTGCACACACAAAGGTGCCTTCCTCGGGCCCACTATTATAAGAACCCGGGAGCAGTGTGCTGGAACACTGCCGACATCTGCAGAGGACAGAGCAGGTATTCCCTTAGCAGGGCACACTGGCTAGGTCCTGGGTAAGTCCTCCATCAGAGACCAAAGTTATTATCCCCTTACTCCCTCCTTCAACTGCCAGGCTCAACTGGCTTTATACCCTGGACTTTCCAGAAGAAAAAGAACACAGCAACTGTCGGAATCAGAGGGGAAGAGTAAACCGTGTCAAATTAGAAACAGGCATTGTGAAACAAGCTTGTGCTGCAAGGGGAAAGAGGCGAAAGTGCCCCAGGGTTTGCCCCAGGGGAAGACCGCTGTCAGCCAGTTACTCTAGAAATCAGTTTGGTTCCCTACCTACCAGGTTTGTTTTGGTTTCACTTTGTTTTTCAGGGCTGGGAACCAAAGCCTCTAAAAAGGCTAAACACCGTGCTCTACTCTTGGACCACAGCCCAAGCTCAACTGTTTTGGGGTGGAACCCAGAGCCTTGTGAATTATGAATAAGCACTCCACCACCGAGTCACACAGCCCCAGCCTGGGGCTGGCTTGCTCTTAATGAAACAGAATACAGTGTATCAGAGTGTCTCCTGTGTGGGTGAGCCCAGCTGCAGAAAGCTCTTGTACGGGGCACACATCTACAGACACAGGGTCAGACCATGCGTGCACATCTAGTAATGCCTGTTGCGGGGGGGGGGGGTACTTTTTAAGATTTATTTTATGTGTTGGGCTTTTTTGCCTACATGTAGATCTATGTACATGGATGCCTGGTGCCAAAGGAGGCCAGGAGAAGGCATCAGATCCCCTGGAACTGGATTACAGAGGTTGTGAGAGGCTATGTGCATGAAGGAAATCAAACTTTGGGTCCGCTGCAGGAGCAACCACTGCTCTTAAGTGCTGAGCCTTCGCACCTGCCCCTCAAATGCACTTTTGAAAAAGTCAGGTATGCTGGTACACACCTGTTTTGTTTGGGGGTTTTTTTGGTTTTATAAAACGGGGTCTCACTTTGTAGCTCTGCCTGTCTGATACTCACTCTGTAGCCAGGCTGGTCTGAAACTCACAGATCCACCTGCCTCTGCCTCTGCCTCCCGAGTGCTGGGATTTAAGGGTTAGGCCGATGTACTTTATCTCAGCATTTAGAAGACTGAGGCAGAGAAATACCAGTTCCAGGCTAGCCTGGTCTACGCAGTAAGGCACTGCCTTAAAACAAACACAGAAAAAGCAAAAAGGAGAACCTGTCTTCCCTTGGCTGGAAGAATAGCTCAGTGGTAGAGTGCTTGCCTAGCAGACACATTCTGCGTTCAGTCCCAGCACCACAAAACCAAACAACCTGGCATCCCCTGGAAGTCACACTTAAACCCAAGAAAATTCTTTGTTTCAACTGAGCTCCAATGATGAGGGGGGCTGAGCACAAAACTCAGTGGTGAGACGCTTGCCCTGCACTCAGCACCCCAGGAAAAAACATGGCTCAGCATTTGAGAGCAACTGCTGCTCTTGCAGAGGACCTGAGTTTGCTCCCAAGCACCCACATCGAGCCACTCACGACGGCCTGTAACTGCAGATGGCTTCCAGGGGCTTCCCCACACACAGCTTCTGCTTCCACAGTCATAGACACATACATAAAAATCAATACATCTTTAAAAAGAATGAGAAGGGGGCTGGAGAGATGGCTCAGAGGTTAAGAGCACTGCCTGCTCTTCCAAAGGTTCTGAGTTCAATTCCCAGCAACGACATGGTGGCTCACAACCATCTGTAATGGGGTCTGGTGCCCTCTTCTGGCCCACAGGGATACACACAGACAGAATATTGTATACATAATAAATAAATAGAATGAGAATGGGAGGGTAATCCTGGGACTGACTGGGTCTTGGTCTTTCTCTTCTAGGCCACAGTTTCTTCCTCTGTGAAGTGAGGAGAAGCTGAATGCCCAGTATAAACAGCCCGGTGGGTGTGAACGGCCACAGCAGGTGTGAAGGGCACAGTGGGTGCTGACCCCAAGGGAGCTCCCTCCTGGGTGCTGGGAGATATGCCCTGCCCTACAGCACTCACCGGAAGCAGTGCCGGTGGTAGAGCCTGCCTTCGGCCAAGTACCGCTGCACCAGGTGCACCCGCTGCCCGCAGGCTGCGCATGCGCTGCTGGGGGGCTGCTGTTTGCCCTGCTCAGACAGGCTGGCTGAGGAGAGGTCATCACCCTGCAGGAAATGGGGCACAGTTACCAGCCATGCTGCTCCTGAAGAGTTCCCTTCCCTCTCCACCACAGCCAGGTCCCTCAAGTGCACACAGAGCTCCGTAGTGCTAACACATGAAGACCAGAGTCCTAGGAGAGCCAGAGGACGGCAGGCTGTCGCCTTCTCCCACGTGAGGAAGCCAGAGCCCAGAGAAGGTGACTTTCTCAATGTCCCAAGTCAGTACAGAAACAGTGAAGCCCAGACTTCCAGCTTCCAAGGAAGGCCTCCTGGCCCTAGGAGAGGCAACTTTTAGTTGCCAAGTCCCTCCTGATAGCTGCCCTAGCCAACCCTCCTTTCCTCTGGTGGCCTTGGCTCTCCATCAACTAGCTGTTAGCCCACTCAGGCTGTCTGGGTACTCACTCTGGGCCTGCTTCTCTCTAAAGCTCATGAAAAGCTGATGTCCTTTGGAGAGGGGACTAACAAGGTGGTCCCCACTTCTCTACTGAGCGACCTTGGACAAAGGACCAAACCTCACTGAGTCACTGTTTCCTAGGGCCTGAGAGCTGCCGCCTTGGAGGGGCCTCACTCACACTGACTGGTTCAAACCTGGGACTCCACAGAGTCAAAGGGACAGTCACATCACTGTGTGTCATTTGCATAGCTCCTGACTGTCCCATGATGGCAAGGACAGCATGGGGTTTGTCCACAGTCACAGGAATGACCGTGACTCACTCAAACTCTGGAGAAAACATCCAGGCTGTGCCCCTCGCCTGCTCTTCCACCCAAGGAGTCTGCCTACCTGAGCCTCCTCTCCTGGTTGCACAGCAGGGGATGCAGATGGGGGAGAGGGGAGTGCTGGATCCTTTCCTGGTGAGGGTGATGGTGAGACAGCCGCTATAAGACAGGAAAGACACTGTCTGAGGCAGGGAGAGAACCTGGAGACCAAGGAGGCGCCAACCCACCCGAAGCTCCACAGCACCTCCTCTGGGCAGAACACAGGTCTGCACCTGGGCTGCAAGTAAGACAGAGCGGGAAACACTTCCACTTTCAGGCCCTGTGCCAGGGGCCTTGCTGAGCCTCCCTCAAGTGGAGCCAGTGATTCGCACTGTACAGGACTGCCACAACCTGGGTACAGCAGGCTGAGCCTCAGCTTCCTTCTCACTCAGGCAAAGGGATGAAGCCTGATCTGAAGGCTCAGGGAGGTGGCCTACTCCCTGAGGTCGCCCGCCTGTCTCCACGTGAGCAGATGTGGCCCAGAGTCAGAGGAAACCCCACACACATGCCAGGGCTTCCCTCAGATTATGCCCCTCCTCCATCAGCTAGTGTCGTTGAGAACCTCCTCTGCACCCATGCAGTAAAACAACATCCAACCTCTAACTTCTCGAGAACTGTGCACCACAAAACAGTCCATGTGTGGTGATCTGACAAGTATTCAGACAGCTCATCCATAAAGCGCTTGGCTAACATAATCCAGGCTCTGAGTTCAAGCCCAGTACTGAAAAGAAACAAGGTATGTGCGTGCGTGCGTGTGTGTGTGTGTGTGTGTGTGTGTGTGTGTGTGTGTTGCACACCTGTAATCCCAGTCCCTGGAGCACTACACGATTATGAATTCTGAGCTAGTCTGAGCTACAAAGTAAGAGCCTGTCTCAAAAAATAACTAATTAGTGAGTTAATCAATTAAAGGGCCAGTGAGATGATGCAGCAGGCAAAGGCTCTTGTTGCCAAGGCTGATGATTTGAGTTCAGTCTCTGGAAACCACATGGTGGATGGAGAGAAATGACTCCCACAGTTGTCCCACACATGAGCCATGGTATACATGCACACAAATTAAACAAGCAAATGTGAATTTTGGTGGGGGTGGAGGACTGAGACAGTTTCTTTGGACAGCCCTGGCTGTCCTGGAACTAGTTCTATAGACCAGGCTGGCCTCGAACTTACAGAGATCCACCTGCATCTTCCTCTCAAGTGCTGGGATTAAAGGCGTGTGCCACCCCTGCCCAGCTTAAAAAAAATGGCTCTGACGCCAGATGATGGTGGCGGTGGTGCACACCTTTAATTCCAGCACTCAGGAGGCAGAGACAGGTAGATCTCTGTGAGTTTGAGGCTAGCACCAGCCTGGTCTACCAAGTGAGTTCCAGGACAGGCTCCAAAGCTACAGAGAAACCTTGTCTTCAAACAAACAAACAAAATGGCTCTTACAGAGAACCTGGCTTGAGTTTTTGCACCCACATAGCAGTAGTTCGTGAACACCTGTAACTCCAGTTCCAGAGGATCCAATGCCTTCTGGACTTCTGCAGGCTTATGACACCAACATATGACTCACAGAGATATGCTCAGCACACACATACACACGTACAAAACAAATATTTATAATAATGATAATACAATTCAATTAAATACAACATCTGAACAAGGGTATACATAGAGGAGAAACATCTACTCAATGCAAAGGCCATCATGTCAGATGGGAAGGGACTGATTTCTAAAGCTTATGTCACTTACACATGTATGTGAACTTGGGGATGTGGCAGGGAATGCATCTGTTTTTGCTTTGTTGTATTTTATTTTATTTTTTTATGATTTATTTATCTTTATTTTATGTGCATTGGTGTGAAGGTGTCAGATCCCCTGGAACTGGATTCTCAGACAGCTGTGAACTGCCATGTGGGTGCTGGGAATTGAACCCGGGTCCTCTGGAAGAGCAATCAGTGCTCTTAACCGCTGAGCCATTTCTCCAGCCCCTTTGTTGTATTTTATTGAGACAGGATCTTACTATGTAGCCCTGGCTGCCCTAGAACTATATAGACCAGGTTGGCCTCACACTGATATCCACCTGTCTCTGCTGCCCTAGTGCTGAGATTAAGGGCATGCCTGACTGGAAAGCTGTTTTATTCTGAGTCACAGTGAAAAGGTTAGGAGACTCAGCAGCCTAGGCAAGCCCCCGGGGAGATTCCCTGGGCTGGCTCCTGTCTTCTTCCCCCTAGAGCCCAGCAGCACAGGACCCATGCTGTTCTACCTGCCACACTCCTCCCCACACCTTCAGAGCTGTCTGGCTGTCTCCTGCTCACTTCAGACATCACCTCTAAGGCCCTCAAAGACTACACATCTAAAGTGACCACTTCCTGCTCTCCTTGGTGAACTCTGCCCTTTGCCCAGATCCTGAGAAATGTACTGTTTCATGCTTTCTTTCTCTTCCTCCAACACCATACAGCATGATCTCTGAAACTCTCTCTTTCCCCAGCAGCCAGCACAATGCCTGGCACACAGCAAGGGCTCTACAAGTACTTGTTAAAGTACTGGGTTCCAGGTGCTGGGGCAGCACAGCTGTGCAGACAGTGCTGGTCTGCAGGGAAGGAAGGCTGGGACTGGGCTCAGTGTGAGTGCCTGTTTAGCATGTGGGAGCCCTGGGTTGTACATACTTAAGTATATTCTGTGTGTTTCCCAGGAGAAAGGCAGTGGCTACTGTACAGATGAGAGGGCCAGGTTAGGAAGAACTGGCCATTCTCTCTCTCTCTCTCTCTAACACACACACACACACACACACACACACACACACTTTCCACTTGCCCAAAAGGTACAATACAGGACCATCTGGGGGAGGGAACACAGGGTTGGAACACATCACAGCAGTGGCAGATGGGATAAAAATGGTTTGTATCTAGGGGCCAAATGACATAAAAGATACAAACTTTATCTTAACCAATGGAACTCTACAGGACACCCCCACCTTGCAGGCAGGTCTAGGAAGTTGACTCCCAGGAAGGGCTGAAGAGAGATTCATGATTGGCCACAAAGAGACTGAAACAAAGTGAGCATGATTACACATATCTGAAACTGGCTTAGAAGGTGAGGAAGAAGCATACTGAATTTCAGGCTAACCTGGGCTACATTAAAAAAAAAATCTGAAAGTGGTAGGAGGAAGCCGAAGAACAGAGTAGAGAGGTGCAGTCTGGAAAGAGAACTGTGATCAGGGTCACATGGTCCATTCATGGATCCTGACTATTATGCAAGCTACAGTCGATCAGCAATCCAGATACATATGTTCTTCTGTTACAGGGGCTTCCACCCAACAAGACCATCAGCACTGGAAACACCCTTACGGTGACGCTCATCCTTTATAACTCAGCACACGGTACACTAGAGATGTTAGTTGTTTCCCAGGCTGTGAGAGTCACAGTCATAAGACTGTACCGCACAAGCTGGGGACACATGAGTCCTAAATCAGAGAGGACAAACATGCTCTGCACACATCCCTTTCACTCCTCACAGCAACCTTGTGAGGTGGGCTCTATGCACAACCCCATCCCAAAGAGGAGACCGAGGTGGAGGGAAAAGGGAAAAGTCTGAGGCCATGTTCTTATCTCTACTGAAGCGAGGCTCCTTCCCACAGTGACTCTGGGGTCTTCCAATGCAGCTGTCCCTGGCGTGTGTAGATACCGAAGTTCCAGCATGCTCCAGACGGCTACATGCATCTTCCAGACACTTTGCTTACTTAATTTCAAATTTTAAAGTTTTCTTTTATGTTTTGATTATGTGTATATGTGTGTGTCTATGTGTTGTTGTTTGTTTGGTTTTGGTTTAGTTTTTTGAGACAGGGTTTCGCTGTAACTTATTTTTTAAATATTTATTTATTTATTTATTATGCATACAATATTCTGTCTGCGTGCATGCCTGAAGAGGGCACCAGACCTCATTACAGATGGTTGTGAGCCACCATGTGGTTGCTGGGAATTGAACTCAGGACCTTTGGAAGACGAGGCAATGCTCTTAACCACTGAGCCATCTCTCCACCCCCTCGCTGTAACTTTTGAGCCTTTCCTGGAACTAGCTCTGGTAGACCAGGCTGGCCTTGAATTCAGAAGTCCTTCTCAGCCTCTTAAGTGCTGAGATTAAAGGCGTGTACCACCACCTCTTGGCCTTTGTGTTATTTTGCACACATGAGTGCAATGCCCATGAAGGCCAGATCCTATGGAGCTAGAGTTACAGGCAGTTGTGAGCTGCTAGGCCTAAGTGCTGAAAAGAGAACTCAGTCTTTTATTTTTTGTTTGTTTGGTTGGTTGGTTTTTCAAAACAGGGTTTCACTGTGTAACAGATCTGGTTGCCCTGGAACTCACCCTGTAGACCAGGCTGGCCTCAAACTCTCAGAGATCCACCTGCCGCTGCCTCCCAAGTGCTGGGATTAAAAGCATGCATCACTACTGCCCGGCTCTGAATTAAGTCTTTATTAGTAGTCGAACCATCTCTTCAGCCCCTAATTTATTGATATTTATTTACTTTTCGGGTACAGAGATTGAAAGCATCATGGTTCACAGGCGGAAGTCAGAAGGCGAATTTCAGGAGTCAGTTCTTTCCTTCCATGATGTGGGTTCTAGGGCTGGAACTCAGTCATCAGCCTTGGCAGCAAGTGCTGGCTCAAAAAACAGATTTTTTTTATTTTTAAAGACAAGATATTATGTCTCCCAGGCTGTGTAGCTGACAAGGACTTTGACCTTCTGGTCTTCTGCCTCCATCTCCCAAATGCTGGGATTCCGGGTGTTAGCCATTACCACTAATTTACATGGTGCTGGTAAATGAACCCAAGCAGGGTTTTATGCACGGTGTCCACACACTCTGCCAACTAAGCTACATTCCCAGCTCTAGAACAGTGTTTTTTGGGTTTTTGTTCTCTTTTATTTTTTTAAGACAAGGTCTCACAATGTAGCCCTGGCTGGCCTAGCAGACCGGGCTGGCCTTAAATTCACAGAAATCACCTGCCTCTGCCTCCTATGAGCTGGTATACAAGGCGTGCACAACCACATTCAGCCTTTTATAAAAATGTTTTTTATGGCCAGGCAGTGGTGGTGCACGCCTTTAATCCCAGCACTCGGGAGGCAGGGGCAGATGGATCTCTGTAAGTTTGAGGCCAGCCTGGTCTACTCCAAAGTTTTTTATCATTTAATTATGTTTGCATGTATGTTCATGCCTGATGCTTGCAGAGGTCAGAACATTCGATCTCCTGGAACTAGAATTATAGACTGTTGTAAGCCTCCATGTTCATGTGGGTGCTGGATCCCCTCAAAGAAGACTATGTTCTTAACCACTGAGCCAGCTTTCCAGCTCCACTCCCTCCCGCCCATTTAAAGAGACAGACTGGATTCTGCCCACACAGAGCAGACACAGAAAACATGACCCACATGGGACTGGCTATTCAGGACCTAGTGGCAGCAACTGCCCAGTGAAGGACTCAGAACCCCTGACTCCTCAGCCCCATTGTTCAGCTTCTGTGCTGTGTTCTTGAGCTCCTTGCTTCCTTCTTTAGACTCACTTCCCCTATGCAGAAAGGAGCTGTCTGCCCCCAGCTGCCCTGGGACACTCATAAACCTGACGAGAACAGAGAGGATGCCTGTCCCTCTAGCATATGCCCTTTTCCAGTGTCTCTACACTCAAGCTGAGGAGGCAGGCTCTGCAAAGATGCTATGCAATAGCCCAGAACAGAGCGCATGGCAGGAAGAAAAAGCGCTGGGAAGTGTCGGGACAGGAAGTGTCAGACAGGAAGTGCAGTGGGTGAGGGGAGGTGAACGCACAGATGAGCTCACCTGTGTTTACTGCCTGTCTCTCTCACACTCAAACACACACACACAGGGCAAAGCAGACAGGGTCTGATTGTGTGGCCCTGGCTGGCCTCAGACTTGAGGTAATCCTGCCTCAGCCTCCCAAGTATGGAGATTACAGGTGTGAGCACATCACCCAAGCCAGTGCTGTTTTAATGCAAAAATGTATATGAACTAGCAAATCTACAGTCAGTGAATGAATGGCAGGCTGTTGTTTCCTGGATCTTTCTTTCTTTCTTTCCTTTTTTGGTTTTTTGAGACAGGCTGTCCTGGAACTCGCTCTGTAGACCAGGCTGGCCTCAAACTCCGAGTTCCACCTGCCTCTGCCTCCAATTAGAGGCGTGTGCCGCCACCACCTGGCCATCCCAGCTATTTCTGTACTGCTCAGAAAAGAAGTCAACAGCCCGGGGCAGCCTCTCTGAAGGGCTGTCCTCTCTTACCTTGGCCAGAACTGGTGAAGTGGTTGTAGTACTGGGACACATAGGTCATGATGCTGAGACAGTCAGGGACACTCATGGAGACCATGTCATTGGGGTCCAGGAGAGCAGGGATCCCCAGCTCTTTTTCAGCCACTTCAAAGGCCTAGGATGGAGGCAGGAGCGGCCACAGTGAGGAGAGGACAGCGAGATGGCAGAGTCAGGAAACACTTCTCAGACCGGGACCAGCTCATTGTAAGGGGACTGGGAGACTATAATCCCATCCCCACACGGTGGCCTGAAGGAGCAGCTGAAGGAGCAGCTCACCCATGGGAGCTGTGAGAAGGGAGAACCAGGACCTCCCCTAGGTCCTGAACCAGTCCCCTTTCCAAATGTAGTGGCCTCTGCGACCCCTGCCCTCTCCCACCACAGCCCTCTGTGCTCCCATCTGTCTGAGGACTCACCAAACGGTTATTCTCGAAGACATTCTCCTTGGAGAGAGACTGGAAGTCGCTGCAAGAGACAGAAGGACTATCAAGAGAGGTGACAGGCGGAATCGGGAGGGAGGGAGGAGGTAATCTTATCCTGGTAGGACCAGCCTCAGCTCTCCAAGAGCTGGGAGGGCACCTAGAGGTTCCTGAGGAGGAAACTGAGGCTGCAAGCCCTGATGGAACTGTCGCTGTCAACTGGGAAGCAGAGAGTGAGCCTAAGGCCCCTAAAGGTACCCAAGCCAGGCTTGAGAAATCACTGAGAAGGGGTGGGCTCAAGCCAAGCTCCAAGTCATGGCTGGATTCTTGATTCATGGCCAGTTCTTCCTCAGGAGACATTCTCCTCAGTCAGTGACAAAAAAGACAAACCAGGGGGCTGGAGAGATGGCTCAGTGGTTAAGAGCATTGCCTGCTCTTCCAAAGGTCCTGAGTTCAATTCCCAGCAACCACATGGTGGCTCACAACCATCTGTAAAGAGGTCTGGCGCCCTCTTCTGGCCTTTAGGCATACAGACAGAATATTGTATACATAATAAATAAATAAATAAATGACAAATCAAGCGTGCAGTGCAGACTTGCAATGTGGGCATTCCCATGCAGAGGAGCCTGCACTTCCCTGCAGCTTGCCTGACAGGTGCTCACCCCATTTTACAGAAGAGGGTGGTGAGATTCAAGAGGGGAAGCTAACCAGCCCTGGGAATCTATACTTTTGGAACTTCCATCAAATGTCACAAACACACAAGCCATACCAAGCACGGAATCCAAAACCCAATCCAACTCCAGGAGGAATGTTTTTCTGTTTTGTTGTTTTGTTAAATTTGTATTTTTTTAGTGTGTATGTACACATATATATTTTCTTGTTTATTTAATATGTATTAAATAAACAAGATATATATATATATGTTTTCCAGCATGTATGTCTGTGTCCCATGTGCCCACCTGACGCCCAAGGTCAGAAGAGGGCATCAGATTCCCTGGGACTAGAGGTACAGTTGCTGTCACAGTGAGTGCTGGGAGTTGAACCCCGTTCCTCTGGAAGAGCAGCCAGAGCTCTTAACCACTGAATAAACTTTAGCCCCTACATTTGTTTCTTAATGGGGCCCAAAATAGAACAAGCTAGCAGCAGAGCAGAAATGAGCATACTGCAGAGCTGCTAGAACTAACAGCTGGTCTGTCCCATCAGCCACTCCTGGGGACAGCTTCCCTCCAGGGGACTTCCTACTTCCCTAAGAAAGGGCTTCTTGGCTTCTGAGTGGGGCAGATGAGTGGTGGCAGGACCTCCCCTCAGGGCACTGGTGTGGGAAACACAGGTGCTGGCTGGCTTTATCCATCTGTTGAAACCAGTGGGCTGGACCATGAGTGGGTGGGGCACTGTGGGCCTGCTCTATCAGGTAGGCTGTGTGACTGTGGGCGTCGGGAACCCTACCTGCCTCCACTGCCTCCACTGCCGGAAGACTCAGGAGAGCCTCAGGCTTTGCTCCCGGGCCGGAGTGAGGGCCAGCAGCATCTGAGAGTGACAGAAGGAGGCCTCCTAGATACTGCAAAGTGTACAAGCTTTGCCACTGCCTTGCAGTGACCTTCTTCTCTCAGCTACTTCGTCTCTCTGTACCTCAGTTTCCTCGTCTGTAATACTAAACACCATAGTGTCCAACACAGGGACTCCAAATCCAGTGACAGAAGGGCAACTTGTCTGGACCGTTTGGCTTCCTCAGCAGTGTTCCTAGAAGGAGGGGTCATAGTTTGTCCCCACTGCCTCCCCAGGGCCCTACACAGCTCCTGGTGTCCAGGAAGTGTTCTTGTACACGTTTGTTGAAATAATACGTGATGAAACCTATAGAACTGGGGTAACTGGGACTGGGGAGGTTGCTCCCTTGTGACACGCTTGCCACACAAGCATGAGGACCTGAGTTCAGTTCAGAGCGCCAATGTTCGCGTCCCCAGCACTGGGGAGAAAGAGACAGGCGGTTTGGTGGCCAGTCAGAGCCTAGGCTAATTAGCCCGCCCCTCTCCGGTCTCAATGAGAGCCTGTCTCAAAAAAAAAACAGGACTATCATCTTAATTTGACCTCCAGCCTACACACACACACACACACACACACCATATACAAATATACACATACATTAGCACACACAATACTAGTGTTTCCTCAGCGTCTCCCACTTCATCTCTACCCCTAAACACCATCTGGGTTTGGGCTGCACACATCTTTCTGAGAATTTTCAAAGGCCGAGAAAGTTCCATCTGACGCGAGGAAATGAAAGCACAGAAATGAATGCCACATGGGCCCTGGTCTCAAGGGAATTTAGGAAAAGCTGGAGGAGGCAGAAGGGCACTGTCCAGTTCCTCACCCAATACAGCAGGAAGCCTCACACATGCGCACACACGGAGAGAGACCCTGGGACCAGCCCTGGGCTGGCAAGGCCTGCAGCCCTGGAGGCTAGGACCCTTACTCCACATCTGCTCCTGTACGGATCCGCCCCGAAGTGCGGAGGCTGCAGCTCAGTGGCTGAGTGCTTCCTTGGCACGCACACGGGACTGGAGTCAATCCCTAGCAAATAAATAAATGGAGGACAGATAAACCTCCACCCTTCTCTGCACTTTATGGAGAACCTGGCAGGGGCTGGAGAGTTGGCTCAGTGGTTAAGAGCATTGACTGTTCTTCCAGAGGACCTGAGTTCAAGTCCCAGCAACCACATGGTGGCTCACAACCATCTGTAATGAGATTTGGTGCCCTCTTCTGGGCTGCAACCAAACATGGAGGCAGAATGTTATATACATAATTAAATAAAAAAATAAATAAATAACCTGGCTTCAGTTTCTCTCCCACGCAATTAGATGGTCCAGGCCCAGCCTCCCTAGCAAATGACTAACTGGATTGAGTCTAGACCTCTGCTTGGGAGGGAAGCCCTTCACACCTGCTTTCCGGACACCTGAGTGACCTCCCTTGGGCCTTGAGGCCTTCTCTTGACCTTGGCCTTTCCCCAGGATGTCCCCTGGAGGCCTCCAGGTAGGGACCCCTAGTTCGTCACCTCAAGCTCGACACGTGTGACAGTATGTAGACTTTTTTGGTGCTGCTTTCGTTTTTGATTTTCAAGAAAGGGTTTCTCTGTGTAGCCTTGACGGTTCCGAAACTCAGTAATCTACCTGCCTCTGCCTCCCGAGTGCTGGGATTAAAGGTATGGGCCACCACGACTATTGTCATGGGGTGTATGTAGAGTATTGCCTTGCTGGCTGTGGTCTCTGCCAACTCCACTGTGTGGGAGCAATGACTACACATACTTGTTGACTAGATGAAGGGGTTAAGCAGTCATTCCCACCCCCTACTGCCTAATAGCACCTCTTCTAGTGGTTAGTGTTAACTGCCTGCTTATTACCTCCTTTAAAATCCTGACCACAGGGCTGTGAGGTAGGTCTTGTTATCAACCCCACCTTCCAGATGTCCAGAGAACCAATGATTTTCCCCAGGGCTTAAACATTAGCACCAGGCAGCCAGTACTTAGAGCTGGGGGTTCAGCACCTAGCATCCTGACACTAAATCCTCTCTTGAGGCTCATCCTCCGCCTCCTGCTTCAGGGCTAGTCCCCAGCAAAAACAGAAGACCCTGAGCGGCAGCTCCAAAGCAGGGGCCAAGCCGGCATCTTCTCCACCACTGCAAGCCCAAGCCCTACTCCCCTTTGCGGTTAGCACTGGGTCCCGTGCTATAAAACCTTCCTCCCTTCGGCGTCCACACCTCCAAAATCTGTCTTCCAGGGCCCCTGGGACACTATTCAACTGCATACACAGTAAATCAAGTTAGAGCTGAGAAATCCTTTCCTGGGCCCTTCCACAGCCTGTCCTATGGAAACAAGTCTGGGAGAGAGCAGCAGAGACTGCAGGTTGTGGGAGCTGGAGGAGCCCTCCCAGGGGAGCTGTAAGCAAGACAGAACTAGGCCTCTTCCAGATTTGCTACTAAAGCCTGAAGTGAAAGGAAGGCAGACACCAGATGAACTGTCACTTTCAGTTTTACGATTAAATAAATCAATGAACCAATGAAAAGAGGTTCCAGGGCTCAGAAAAGAAGCTGAGGTAGAAGCCCATGTCAATCGTTCTGCAGGCCTGAATACATTTTTCCAGGAGACCCTTTGGAAGTGGCTCGGGTAGGAGGGACCCACTTTCCAGCAGAAAGCTACAGATCGGGCTGTCAACCGTCCTAAAGCTGTCCCCCCCACGCCCCTCCCCACCCCAGCCGCCCCGCTCCTTCTCTGCCCCATCGCCGTGCCCCACTGTGAACAGCGGGACTATATAGAGCATACACCCTGTCAGATTCCTACTTGAGTGGTGTTCGGAAGTAGTGTACCCCAAGTCACCTGACAGTCATTAATCTAGGACCTCTGTGCCAGAAACGAGGTTAATGCCCAACAGCGCATCAGCCCAAAATGCCTAACGGAGAGGTGGTTTCCCTCCCCCCTTCCCCCGTTCTTTGCACTTTAAATGTAAATGGCAAAAAGAGCTGAAGAGAAGTGAAACTAATGACCTACATTCCCGTGGGAGTCCGACAAAATATGGGACTTGGAAAGTCGGATAACAGAGCTTATATATAGAAGGGAACCGGGTTTAGGCTTCTGGGGAAGGGAAGAACCGGGTGAATAGAGCCGGGCAGCGGTCTTAGGTAGGACGAGATTTGGGACAGCCTTCTTTCTGACACCCTTTCCGGTGGTTGTCCTTCCCGAGGTAAATTCCTACTGGAAATAGTCAGCCTCCCAGAGCACCTGAATGTCTGCTCAAACGACCTCAAACTCGGAGGCAGCCTATCTGGGGGAGTGGCACAGCCTGATCCCCTACAGTCAAGTGTGGGGGTACTATGCACAGGCGCCGCCCAAAGGAGGCTCAGCGTGTGCGCTGGAGCCTCGAGTAGGAGCGTCCCTGAGGAGGGGTCAGCCTGACACCAGGGGCCCAAGGCGGGGGAGGGGTGCACGGGTCTGGGGTCTCGGCGCCCCTGCTCTGCACACAGAGCCGACGGGTGTGAACTCCCGGATCTCTCGGGGTGGCGCGCGCCACCGCGTCACTGAGGGGGGCGGCGGTCCCCAGCCCCGCGCGCTCGCGCGCCCCGGGCACTCACATCAGGTCGGGTCGGTGCCGGTGCAGGATGGCGCAGAAAGCCAGGCCGTCCCGGAAGGAGCTGCTCAGGTCGCGGACGTCCACGCCGCGGTAGCCCTCGCACTGGCGGCGGCACCAGGCCAGGAGAGCGCCCCGCGGCCCCGCCATGGTGGGCCGGGCTCGGCCGGCCCCGACTGGGGCTGGGACTCGGGCTTCGGCTCGTGCGGCTCCGACTCCGGATCAGGTAGCACGAGGCTGGTGCTCGGGCTCCGGCGGGGCCGGTTTCCGGCAGAGACTGCGGTGCGGCTGGGAGCTCGGGGCGCCACCGGCGGCCGGGGCGGGGCCTCGGTGTCCTCGCTCGGCTCTGGCGCGGCTAGGGCTGCGGGCTCGGATCCCGACCCCGCCCGGCCAGCCTGCCCCGACCTGCCCGCGCAGCCTCCGCCCCGCGTGGCCCGGCCTGGCCGGCCGCCGCTTACTCACCGCGGCCCGCTCTCCTCATTGTGGGCCGGCAGCGGGCGCCCACCGCCTCCGTCCCCGCCCCTGCCCGCCAGCCCGCCCGCCAGCTCGCCCGCGCCGCGGGGGAGCGCGAGGAGGAGGAGGCCCCACCCTGCGGCCCCGCCCACGCCGTCGAGCCCCTTCCCCGGAAGGGCCGACGCCCCATAACCCCTCTTCTCCAGACCGGTCACCCCTTCCCAGGAGGAACCCCTCCTGGCAGCCGGGACAACCCAGCGCTGGCTAGCCCCTCCCCATCGCCACCCGCAGGCTCCCCAGACCCTCCTACCCCAGAGGCGGGACACTCTCGCTTGCCACTTGCCTGCCTCAAGCTCACCCCTCAAAACCTGCGGATCCACCTCCCTGACTTCTGTGAACCACACCCACACCCGATCTGAAAGAATCGAAGCACTTTTCACGCAGATCCCAAACCTCCATATGGTCACCAGCTTCCTACCACCCCTCCCCACTCTATAACACCCCGGTCGCCCTCCCTCCACCCCCCATGGCCTGCCTAGGGGACGCAAACTACTACCAATCCAGAGAGCTATGTAGTGACAGGCTGGAGACCCCACAACCAAGCTGGTCCTTCTTGGGAGTCCCCATCTAGCTGTGTAAACTAGATCTCACTCGCTCGCACACACCCTTCTGGGCCCGCATCCCTTCAACTTCAAGAATGGCAGGGGGCTGCGCTTTTGCTGGAAGGACTTAGAAACAGACCACTCTCTAACGGAGTGTTCTGGCCACACCTGGCTTTGGAACCTCCCCTGCCTCGTCGTCTGGTCTGCCGGTTTAAGACCCCGCCAATAGACCCCTCCCCCAGAGGCCTCTCCGAAAGAGGAGCTGTTGAATCAGCTGCAGAGATGGTGACATCACTCTGACCTATGCATAGCTAGTAGGATTGGGTCTGCTGCTCCCCCTGAGGGAATGAACGGGGCCTGAGTCATCTGGAACAGGGTTTTGGAGTTCTATCAACTCAGTCTCAAATCCTGGCTTCCTCCTTCCCCAATCCCATGATCTAGTGTCACCGAGTATCTTAAACATGGAGATAGAGCCTCTGGTATATGGCTATAATCCCAGCACCTGAGAGGTGGAAGCAAGAGTTAAAATGTCAGTCTGGCCTACAAGAGACCTGTTTCAGAAGTAAAGCTAGGAAGAATGGCTCACATGTTTATACAATGGGCGAATGCAGAGGCAGGAAGAACCACCCAAGTTTGAGGATAACCTTGGTTACACAGCAGCAGGCTAACCTGAACTACAACATAAAAATAAAAAGGAGCCTGGAATGATAGCATGCAAGTGGATCTCTGGGAGTTGGAAGCCAGCCTGGACTAGTGAGTTCCAGGACAACCAAGACTACACAGAGAAACCCTGTCTCCAAATAAATAAATAGGGCCAGTAAGGATTGCTCATCAGAAGCCAGGCAGGGGTGGCACATGCATTAATCCCAGCACTCCGGAGGCAGAGGCAGGCAGATCTCTGAGTTCAAGACCAGCCTGGTCTACAAAGTGAGTCCCAGAAATGGTTGTACCCGTTTCCAAAAGGAGAGCCGGTCAGTGACTTACTGCCGTTGGTCTGACCTCGATCCCTCACATTGCCTTAATAATAGCTTAGACAGCTCAGCCCTTGGCCCCCAACAGCCATCTGTGGTCTTCAGAAATCCAGTGCCTGAGTCAGCTTGCCGCATCATGAAGGGCCTGCACGGTGACCAGAGCTGTGTGACTGCAGGCCAGACACCTCACCCCAGTGAGCCCCAATTTCCCTCCCTGTAAGGTGAGGATAATAATCTTTGCCCTGCCTGCATCCCTGCTTTGTGGGTAACCAAGTGAGATAATGCTGTGTTGACAGTCAGGGTGCAGGAAGAGGATGAGTCCTTGTTTACAGGGAGGTTCAAGAGCCACAGACCCATGGGCAGGTCTGGTCTCTTGGTCAAAGTGAAGACATGATTTCAGGATTAGGACTTTAGAGCATTGGGTTTTTTTTTTGTTTTTTGGTCTTTTGGGGGTTTTTTTGTTTGTTTGTTTGTTTGTTTTCGAGACAAGGTTTCTCTATAGTTTTGGTTCCTGTCCTGGAACTAGCTCTTGTAGACCAGGCTGGCCTCGAACTCACAGAGATCCACCTACCTCTGCCTCCCAAGTGCTGGGATTAAAGGTGTGTGCCACCACTGCCTGGCCTTTAGATAATTTTTCAAAGAAGACAGTGCCTCTCTATATAGTCCTAGCTGCTCTGGAATTCTCTCTGTAGATCAGAATGGCCTCAAACGCAGAGATCTGCCCGCCTCCGCGTCCCGAGCGCTGGGATTCAAGGCACGGCCCGCTATGCCCAGCTAGCACTCATGATCATTATGTCTGCACGTGTCTGATTCTATTTCTGCAGTACTGGAGACTGACTCCAGGGCCCTATGTGTTTGCTCTGCAAGCACTCTACCAGATGAGCTTCACCATCAGTCCTACCTTATTTTTTATGTCAATCATAAAACCACTGGGAATTCGGCTCAGTGGTATGCCATTTGCCCAGCATGTACAAGACATTGAGGTACATCTCCAGACTCGGGGAGGGGATTGCTTTGACAGAGAGAAAGAGCAATGGGAATAGAGTGGCCAGAGCCAGAGAAGGTTTCTGGTTGACCTGGACAAGAACTGAGGGCAGTGACTTCCACTTGCCATTCTGCCAGACAACTCGCTTAGCAGAGGGCTGTGCTGGAGATTCGAACAAGGTTTTAAAAACTGACAATGTGTTAGTTACTTTCTTCTTTAAGCAGCATAAGGAAAGAAAGGCTTGTATTGGCTCACGGTGTGATGGTCCAGCACGTCATGGTAGGGAAGGCATGGCTGCAGGAGCATGAGGAGGCTGTTCACATTGTCAGGGGGCTGAGGGGATGATGCTGGTGCTGGCTGACTTTCTGCTTTTATGGTTTTGTGCGTGCATGCGTGTGTGTGTGTGTGTGTGTGTGTACAAGTGTGTGCACCCATGCGCATGTGCACAGAGGCCAGAGAAGGCTGTCAGGTGTCCTACTCTTTTGAGACAGGGTCTTTTACTAAGTCTGGAACTAAGCTGGCAGCTAGCAAACTCCAGTCATCTTCCTGTCCCCTCCCAGGCCCCACAGCACTATGGTTACAGGTACCTGTGACAACATTTGGTGCTTCCCATGCTGCTGGTGATCCAAGCTCAGATCCCCGGGCTTGTGCAGTAAATGTTCTTACCCACTGAGCCATCTCCCCAGCCCCATTTTATTTCCCTTCATACAGTCTGGAACCCCAGCCCACTGGATAGCATGTTATTTTAATGAGAACGCCCCCCTAGGCTCATCTATTTGAACATTTGGTTCCCAGTTAGTGGAACTATTTAGGAAGGATTTGGAAATGTGGCCTTGTTGGAAGAAGTTTGTCAAAAAAAATAATAATAAAAAAGAAGTTTGTCACTGGGAGTAGGTTTTGAGGTATCAGAAGCCCATGCCAGGCTCTGTCTCTTGTTTTCTCTCTCCATCTTCTACTTATGGATTGAATATAAGCTCTTAGCTATTCCAGTGCTATGATGATCATGGACTAATCCTCTGAAACTGTAAGCCCCCAACTAAGTGCTTTCTTCTATAAGTTGTCCTGGTCACAGTGTCTCCTTGGCAGTCACGCAGTAACTCAGGCAGATGGTATCACTTGCATTCAAGGAATGTCCTCCTCCCTGGCCACTCACAAGGGCCCAGGATGTATGTGTCCTAGGTGATTCTATGTTGACAATGAAAATTAACCATCACAAAGAGCAGCCAAAAACCCATTGAGCATGAAGGAGGGTAGCATTTGATAAATACTGGTGAGAAGGAATGAATGAACAAACCAGGACCCAGGGCTCACATTTATTTTCACATGCAGGTCTCAAGGCAAGTTCCAGGGACAAAAAGGAGAGGAATGGGCTACAGACAGCATCAGTCAAGGGCAGACTGCTTACCTAGCAATTGCAAGACTTTAGGCTCAAACCCAGTCAGTCCATCATTCCGACCCTGCAAAAAAGAACCTCAATGGATCTTAGAGAGGGCCTAGAGGCATATTGGTGTGGCCTTTAACCCCAGCACTTAGGAGGAGAAGCAAGCAAAACTCTGTGAGTTCCAGGCCACAGAGAGACCTAGTCTTGAAAATATAAAAATAGGGAAAGAGAGAGAGAGAGAGAGAGAGAGAGAGAGAGAGAGAGAGAGAGGAAGAAAGGAAAGGAGGGAGGGAGGGAGGGAGGGATGGAAGGAAGGGAGGGAGGGAGGGAGGGAGGGAGGACAGAAAGAAGGAAGCAAGGACATTATTGCCTCCAGGGACCTCTGGTCTCTGATCCAGGCCACCTGATAATGCAGCTGTGCAGAGGCCCATGGTCCCTTCCATCTTAGAGACAAAGGTGGATTTGTGTGTTCCTGAGTATGGGAACAGGTACCTGGCCGGCACAGTCACACACCAACTGCTCTCTCGTCTGTGACTTCCTGAAAGGCCCTGAGTAAAATGTCACCTGCCTGCTCAACATCAGCCTGCGTAAAAGGGGTTTCCACCTGTGGCAGCAGGCCTAGTTCTAGGACTGAGTTCCAGAAGTGATGGGTCTGCATACAGTGATAGTCATTGCTCACAAAAGTAAAGCTCTGGAAACAGTGTTGCTCTGCAGGGAACGGGGAGATTAAGTTTCCACACAGCTGGATGATACCAAAACACACAGTGGTCTAAAAAGAAGCCTTGGGAAGCCAGTCACAGTTCTAGCTATGGGGAAGGCTAAGGCCAGAGGACTGCAAATTCACAGCCAGATTGAGCTGCATAGTGAGAGCATGTTTCAAAAAAAAAAATTAAAGCTGGGTGGTAGTGGCACGCGCCTTTAATCCCAGCACTTGGGAGGCAGAGGCAGGTAGATGTCTATGAGGCAGGAGGATCTCTCTGAGTTACAGGACAGCCCTAGCTATGTAGAGACCCCACCTCAAATAAATAATTAAGGTGAAATCAGCGAAAGTGAAAGGCCTGACATCGGCTCAGGACACTCCAAGACCAAGTTTTCTGCACAAAGGAGACTTATTTGCCTCAGAGGGACAAAAGGCAGGGAATAAGAGACAAAGACAGGAGATAGGTGGAGAAGGGGGAATAAGGGAGAGGGGAAGGGGTATTTGTCCTGGAGGGACCAAGGACTGTCTCTAGATACAGGGGAGACACGGCCTACAGACAAATGGTGGTTTATAAAGGTAGAAGGGGAAGCCTGTGTCAGGATGAGGTGTTTCATTTTAATTGGGCATGTTTATGAGGTGAGCGAAAGGGTGCTTTTGATTGCAGGACTTCAATACTTTGATAGCTGGACCTTGGCAGTCAGTCTCACGAGGAGGAAGTAGTCATACAAGAGTCACCTTGGTGACTAGCTTTAGGAATGTAATCTCATGGATTTTAGCGCGGTGGAGGGAATGAGGGAGAAGGGCAAGGCCTGCCAGAGCTGTGTTTGCCATATTTGAGCTGGCCAGAGTCCCTTCAGAGAGGGCTCAGTGGATAAAGGCTCTTGCTGCCAAGCCTGGTGACTTGAGCTCAATCCCTGAGACCCTCATGGCAGGAGAGAACTGACACCCTCGAGTCCTCCTGACTTCCACACCTGCTGGAGCGTGCGCAACGTCCCCCTCCCCACCACACAAAATAAATGAATAAATGTAACAAAAAGAAGTTAAAAAAATAAGGTAGAGAGTGTGCTCAAGGAAGACATTCAGTTTTGACCTCTGGCTCTGCACCCATGTGAACGAGCACCTTCCCATACACGTGCACAGACCCACATGAACACATACGGCAGGCACACACACAAACATTCATTTTAGCTTTTTCATGTCAGTGTGACACTGCTTTCAATTAGATGACACTTTCTACAAAGTTGTTATTATTGTAGTGCTGACAGTTCAACCCAGGACCTCACTCTGCCCAAGCACTAGACAGCACTAGAGTACCAAGGCACACTCCGGTGCCAGGGCTCTGATTTGAAAATAAAGCCAGCCCCCAGACAAGGAAGTACAAATATGCTCACTCAGCCACCCAGGGCCTCAGGCAAATCACTGGGAAGGTGGGAGGTCTGGGTAACTCAGAGAAGGGTCGGTACAGCTTTATAAGAAAAGGGAAAGAAGGAAAAAGATAGATGGAGAAAGAGAGAAAGAGAGGGAGGGAGGGAAGGGAGAGGGGAAGGGAGAGAAGCAGGGAAGGAGAGAGGAAGGGAGGGAGGGGGGAGAGAGAGGAAGGGAGGGAGGGGGGAGAGAGGAAGGGAGGAAGGAAGGGAGGGAGGGAGGGAGGGAGAGAGGGAGGGAGAGAGGGAGAGGGGGAGAGAGAGAGAGAGAGAGAGAGAGAGAGAGAGAGAGAAAGAGAGAAAGAGAGAGAAAGAAGGGAATGGGCTGTGTGCACACAATCACCCCCCTGGGCTGGACAGGCCAGACTACAGACCACCTGTGGCCTACTGTGCACTGTATTCTCTAAAAGGCCTTGACCCTCAGATTCCAGGGTTCTCAGCCTAGGATTCCCCAAGTTTCTTAGCTGCTTCTGGTGTGGCCTGCAGCTTTTTCCACCCAAGCTGTCCCAAGAATGAGGCCCTGCCCAGGCCCCCAGCTTAGAGCTGCTCCCTGGGGGTCAGCCTGGTGGAGCAGTGAACAATGGGAGCCTTGTGGAGTCCCAGGGGCAGGGCTAGGGCCAGCAGTGGGCACATGGAGGGATGGCAGCTTTCTTGTCTTCACCATCGTCCTGGGCCAGGGCAGCTCAGGATTCGCTGGGACACTTGCTCACAGCCTGAGCCCTAGAATCCCACACAGGCCTCGCCTTCTAGACCTTCCTGTCCTCACCTACTATGTTCTAGAAATTCTTCCTGGGACTGGGCAAATGGGGCCACCCTTATACAAAGCTCTGGGTGCATGCTGTCACGGGGTGGATGCTGTCACTGGGTGCATGCTGTCACGGGGTGGATGCTGTCACTGGGTGCATGCTGTCACGGGGTGGATGCTGTCACTGGGTGCATGCTGTCACGGGGTGCATGCTGTCACTGGGTGCATGCTGTCACTGGGTGCATGCTGTCACTGGGTGCATGCTGTCACGGGGTGGATGCTGTCACTGGGTGCATGCTGTCACAGGGTGCATGCTGTCACTGGGTGCATGCTGTCACTGGGTGCATGCTGTCACGGGGTGCATGCTGTCACGGGGTGCATGCTGTCACTGGGTGCATGCTGTCACGGGGTGCATGCTGTCACTGGGTGCATGCTGTCACGGGGTGGATGCTGTCACTGGGTGCATGCTGTCACGGGGTGCATGCTGTCACTGGGTGCATGCTGTCACGGGGTGCATGCTGTCACTGGGTGCATGCTGTCGTCGGGACTGCCCCGGGTCAAAGAGCCTACTGAAAGGCCTAACAGGCCAATATCCTAATTTAGCGAGTTCCCCCTACGCACTGAACTGAGCAGAGGAAGAAGAGGTTTGTTGGGGGCACAAATGTGCTTGGATTGGGAGCCCAACCCCTGCCCTTTCAGCAGGCACTGTTGAGTCTCAGGCTGTCCCTCTGCTTTTGGCTGTTCTGAGATGCCTATTGCTGAGACCTGACCCAGATGCCACCTCCTCCCTGAAGCCAGGCCTTCAGGTCTTCTCACAGGCCTCACCCTCAGAAGGGAAGGGCCCCAGAGGGAATGTTCCACACACCTACCCTGGAGGAACTGACAGCTGGTGTGGAAGACAGGTCTGTAAGCTGTCCCGGACAGCTACCATGTAGAGGTGAGGAGTAGTGGAACGAGAAAACGGGCAAAGCACCTTGAGGATCCTCTCACTTCCGCAGGAGATGCCCTTGGGGGTCACCCACACTGGGGGTCACCCACACTAGATGGTATTTGTTTTGTACACAAGTGTTTACCCATTGGACCAAGATGATAAATAATACAAACAGCTAACCTGGGCATCAGCTGTAGTCCAGACATTGCATGTGCTTTGTCACGAACATGCATTGCCACGCTTCATAAGGTCTCTGGGGTCACTGGCATGCATTGCCCTGCTTCATAAGGACTCTAGGGTCACGAACATGAATTGCCCTGCTTCATAAGGACTTTGGGGTCACTAACATGCACTGCCACACTTCATAAGGACTCTGGGGTCAGAAAGAGACCTACAGCAGATGCAGTCAGGACTCAGCTTTGGTCTTTTGGACTTTACAAGTGTTTTCTTCACCATCAGGATGTACTCCTGCTGGGCACAGTGGTGCACATCTTTAATCCTAGCATTCAGAAGGCAGAGGCTGGCGGATCTCTGAGTTTGAGGCCAGCCTGGTCTAGAGAGTGAGTTTCAGGATAGTCAGGGCTACACAGAGAAATCCTGTCTTCAAAACAAAACAGAAATTCATTATATATATATTAATATATATATAAATACATCCTGAAAAAAAGATGTATTCCTTGTAAATCACAGCAGACATTGTGTCCAGGTCACTGCTGCATAGCTGGCTGTCACCATTCAGACAGCTTCTGGATTGCTGGTGAACAGGAGCCACCCTAGGCTGCTCCAATTACACTGGAGCCCTGCCTTCGGATGTCAAAGGCCAAGCCTGGCCCGACATCCCCAAAACCTCCAACTTTGACCTAGCAGTTTCTCATGTCCCTCTCAGCAGTGGTAACTGCTAATGGCAGGACTTGCCATTTGGCCAGCAGATGGGCTCCTGTCTCAATAGGTTAGTGCAAAAATTCACCTGGAGGACGAGTCAAAGTACTTGCCTTAGAGGTGGTCCGAGCGGCGAATTGCCCGATTATGCTTCAGGGGAGCCCTCTCCCTCTCTATATAACCTGCCCCTCTGCAAGTCAAAGGCAGGCAGGGCGGAAATGGTTCCTGAGCTTTCCTGACACAGGAAGATGGCCTCTCCGAGGACTAAGTGCTAAGGAAAGAGCTGTCACACACAGGAAAAGGGCTGTTTGCTTCCCAACTGCCTGTCCCCATGTAGCACGGCGCCAGTAGCTCTTCCTGTCACAAACAAAAAGTGGCACTTTTCTGCTCAAGAGCGAGGAGTTAGGGTGGGTTTCAGCCCCAGGTGACCCAGGACACCAGCTACCTGGGGGGATAGGAAGTTAGGCTAATGGGGGGACATTCAGGGGGACAGCAAGCAAGAGGCTCCATCTGACTGCCTGGGTAGATAGCAGAGGCTCAGGAAGTTAACACAGAAGTTTCCTGGTTTGGAAGGGGCCACATCAGAATGGGAACCCTGGAGGCTCCTTGAGTTCCCAGCTACGATCCGAGGAGGCCACCTCTCAGGATTCACCAACTTCAGAGGACGTGGAGGTTGGGTGCAGGAGGGAGCAGAAATGAGCAAAACCTGGCCTCACAGCAGGCTGGACAGGAATGTAGAGCCACAGGCACCAGGACACACTATGGCTTCCCTTCCCCACCTCCTTCCGGAAAACCTCAGGAAATTGCTGGTTGGGTTTTGGACCTTGACATTGGCAGGTCCCCTGCCTCCATCTCAGCCTCTTCCTGGAACCTCTCCCCATCTCGGGATGTTAGCTCTTGACCTGACTGCAGTGCAGGCTGGGTGAAATGAGCAGCTACAGACATGAAGTCAGGCAGACAGTCATTGTTTCCCTGGGTGCAGCCCACCATCCGTGGTTTTATGGCCCTTGTTCTAGGCCTCCACCTTCTACATAGAACTTGCACATACCACTTAGACTGATATTGGTATGCTAATTCCTTTTTTTTTTGTTTTTGTTTTTCAAGAGTGTTTCTCTGTGTAATAGCCCTGAAACTCCATCTGTAGAACAGCTGGCCTCAAACCCAGAGATCCGCCTGCCTCTGCCTCCTGAGTGCTGTGATTAAAAGCATGTGCCACCACCCTCTTCCTGGTGTGTGGTTATTCACATATTCCTCAAGGATTTATCAGCTGCTCATTCAAGACGCTATGTCCACTGTCTGAGCCATTGCTACCAAGAAACCTCTTTCTCAGGTGCTCTCAGGTTCACATAGATCCTAAATGACACCCAGAATTTGAGACCGGCAGGGCTGATATCTGCCTTACTTGCCTTACTTGGCAGAAGAGCAGTCCCGAGCCACCCTACAGTCTAGGCAATACGGGAAGGAAAGGCCCATTTCGGGTTCACTGTACAGTGTATAAGAGGAAGAGGGTGAAGAAAGGGGAGGAACTGAGGACAGGTTCCCAAGGCCTTTAGAGGATGCTGAGAAACCAACTCTAGTCTGGGAGTCTAGCGCTTAGGACTCTAGCCCCCTGCTAATGGCTGGCTCCACGTTGTTATGCCCTTGGAACCTTGCCAGTCCCACAGGCTCCCCGCCCACCCGCAGATGCCTTCACTTCCCTCCTGCCCTGGCACTGTCCCCACTTCACCAGCTCCATCATCACCCACTGTGAGTCAGAAAACTGGCCTTCTCCCACCTAGCAACCCCCATAGCTAAATCCTGTCCCCTGTAACTTCTGAAGCCTCTGGGTTTTCCTGTGCCTGTTGCTGGGCTACTCTGCCTGAACCTCTCTGTGAAATGGCCTCTGCACCGGCCCTTTCGTACAGGAGTGGACCCCAGAGTCCCCCAAAGGCCCTGCATGTGCTATGCCACTGAGGACTCAAGCCCCAACTCTCCATTTCTCCTTGGAGAAACAGACTGGATAAAGCTTTAACTGGTCTTTGAGGCTGCAGGTCCTTGCTCTACCACGACATTGCCAGGCTGTTACACACATGACCTTTCTGCCTAGTCTATGACTGTCAAGTTCACAACCCGCTAATAATGGCTTTCGTTCCCTAACTACACTTTAAGTGCTGTGCTAAGAACTTTAATTTACTCATCAGCACAATCTGGAGGCAGGTGTCTTTCCCATTTTATAGTTGAGAAACTACAGCACTTGACAGGCAGGGCTCAAACCCCAGTGCAGACAAGCCCACACTCTGCTCTGCTGCCTTCTCTTACTGATTCAGAAACTTCTGGTAACCAGCTCCACCCAGAACTCCCATACCCTGATAACAGAATACTTGCTCTGGCCATGTAGGGAAGGATTCTGAGCCGGCTTGCTCTGCCCTGGGCAAGACAGAACCAGGCTCCTGCCTGTCGGGTGCAGCTGCTCAACTCACTGCCTTTCCTCCCTGTGCCAGGCAGAGTTCAGCTGTGCCTGCCCGACACAAGGGCTGCCGGCTGCCAAGCACAGCCACTGGGCTGGGAGGTGATCCGGAGCCAGACACTCACACACACTGGCTCTGTGTGATCCTGGCTAGGGCAAGCAGAGGGCCAGGAAGCCCTGTCAGCCTCCTCATCTGGAAAAATCCCTGAGTATTCTTTTTATTTAAACACGTGTATGAGGCTTAGTTGAGATGCAACGTGCTTACAGGTGGCCAAGGATGCCCTGGAACTGGACCTACTGGGAGTTTGTACATATATCTATTTCAGGATGTCAGATCCCCCGGAACTGGAGTTATCGACAGGTGTGAACTGTCGTGTGGTTGCTGGAAATTGAACCTGAGTCCTCTAGAAGAAGTCAGTACTCCTAACTGCTGAGTCATCTCTCTGGACCCCCATACAGAGTTTTGAGCCACCAAATGTGGGTGCTGGGAAGTGAACCCAGTTCTTCCGTAAGAGCTCTTAACCACTGAACCATCTCTCCAGGTCCCTGATCCAGATTGAAAAGAGAAAACCTGCAACTCCAGTGTTAGCCCAGGAGCTGTGTTTATTTTGGTTAATGTTTGAAAGACAGGGTTTCTCTGTGTAGCCCTAGCTGTCCTGGAACTTGCTCTGTAGACCAAAGCGGCCTCAAACTCAGAGATTCACCTGCCCCTGCCTCCTAAGTGCAGGGGCTAAAGCTGTGCGCCACCTGTCAACTTTAAAACATTTGGCCAGGCCTCCCAAGTGCTAGGATTACAGGTTCACGTCATCATGCCTGGCCTTAAAAACTCAATTTTTGTTCGACTCATGGTTTCTCTGTGTAGCTCTGGCTGTGCTGGAAATCGCTCTGTAGATCAGGCTAGCCTTTGTCTCCCAAGTGTTGGAAATAAACCATGCACCACCACCACTCAGCAAAAACTGAATTTTTAAAACTACAACTGGGGGAGAAATTAGCCCAGGGGAGTCACCCACGTCCAATGCCAGGGCTGATGGTGGGACAGCAGGAGGCATTCCTTAGGAATCTGAGCACAGCACCCTCCCCCAACCAGGGAACTAGCACTGGACAGGAAGATGGAGGAATCCAAAGCTTAGCAAATCCTGACTCCACTCTTCAGGCTCCTACAAGGTCACAGATGTAGTGCTTGGAAAATTCCCAAGGGTTTTACAAGTGCTTGAATGTTTTCCATATTAAAAGGGAGAATGCGCTCTGGCTTTTTCCCTTTGGGAGTGGGGCTGGGTCCCAGCACAAGTTTTTAGAACTGGGCTGCCCTGGGTTATATCTGAACTCCACCCTTTGGCTCTGGAACTAGCAGAGAGCTCTATTAATTCTTTGGTGGGGAATGGCTTCCCGCCTCATGCAGGCTGCCACCCTTACCATCACCTACAGATCCCGCACGGTCTCTAGCTTCCCACTCAAGGTATCTGTACCAACCAGCCTTCCTTCTGCCATTCCCTCAGCATCTAGTGTGCTCTGGTCTCAGAGCCAGTTTCTCTCTGCAGATGAATACTTGTCCTGGGTATCTGTAACATATGCCTTCAGGATTCTGTTTGAAAAGACACCTATCAGTGTGTTCCCTCATCGTCTCTGAAATCCATTCCCCCATTCCCTCTGCATGGTGGTCTGGAGCTTCCACTGATCTTCCTGCTTCAGTCTCCCAAGTGTGGGGATTACAGACAGGAGCCACCATACTTGGGCCAAAACTATCCTTGTGAGATTGCCTATAATTCTCCATCGCTCCTATCACCATCAGATACAGTAAGCATGACTTATCACATATCCACCATGAAAGTTTAAGTTTAGCTGGGCGGTGGTGGCGCACACTTTTAATCCCAGCACTTGGGAGGCAGAGATAGGCAGATCTCTGTGAGTCTGAGGCCAGTCTGATCTACAGGAGCTAGTTCCAGGACAGGTTTCAAAACTATAAAGAAACCCTGTCTCAAACAAACAAACAAAAAGTTTAAGCTGAAAGATACAATTTGGTTTTTCCATAATTGGACCTCTTCCTTGCCTAGCAGACCCTGGTGGATCTAGGACTCCATTGTCTTACTAAGTTCCATGCTGTCCCCAGGGCTGCTGTACCAAATCGTAACACGCTTGGAGGCTTAGAGCAGAAATCACATTGAGCTACTCCTCAGCACATGGCTGAGAAACCCAATGTCTGTTCCTGTCTCTACCTACTGTGGCTCTCATAAGGATCCCTGTCACTGGATTCAGAGCCCAACTGGATGGCTAAGACTCTAGCTTCTATCCACACGGATCTCCTTCCACACAAGGTTACAGCAATAGTTTGCAGGCATTTGGTCAATCGGTAGGAGAGGAGTTTATGAATTCCAAATGCGGGGGAGGAACGAACGAGAGAGCATCCACTGTGTGCCAGGCAACAAATGCGTGCAAACAGCATCTGCCCGTTCCTGCTGGGCTCACAAAGTGCAGTTGTCCTGCAGTCACCTTCTGCACCGGGCACCAAACTCAGGCACTGGGTTGCCAGTAAAGACAACAAGGTGACAGGCACATTACTAGCGCCCAGGAAAGGAAAAGCCGCTTTGCCCAGCTTTAGCACCTGTCACCACCAGAAGTTACCAAGCCGGACGATTACAAGTCTGAGATCATTCTGGGCTACTCCGATAGCTACGCCAGCCTGAGTCACGTATCAAGATCCTGTCTCAAAAAGTAGAAAAAGGGCTGGAGAGATGGTTCAGCAGCTAAGAGGGATCTGACTCCCCTTTCTGGCTTTTGCAGGCACTGCACACATGGTGCGCAGACATATGCAAACACCCATACTCAAGACCCCCTACCAAACCCCACAAGGACACATCTATAATCCTAGCAGTATGGAAAGTGAGGCAGTAGGATTTTCTAAGGGCATTCTGGGGTACCGCCTTGTCTCAACCAACCCCTGCCACCACACGAGAAAGATTTTTACAACAGATCTGTAGAGCAGGCACTAATCAGGACAGAAGGCAGTAATAAATTAGACGACTGGCTTGTTTATAACTATATGACCTCAATCACAGCAGGATCTATCTACTTTCTCAACAAAGAAATGGGACACTGCACAAAACCTGAGCTGTAGGGGTTAAGCACGTCTGAGACTTGTCTGCACAACTCTTGGCAGTAGAGAAGTCCGACAGTCTTTTCCCAGGGCCCAGCACTGCCACTAACATGCTATGCAAATTATAGCAGGTCAGACGTCCTATAGAGCACACAGTATGTCATGAACAGAGGGATGAAAGAACTCAGCTTCCACACTGTCTGATGCACCACGAAATAATGAGACCACAAAGGCAGCTCCAACAAAGACCCTTTACTGAGAGCTCCTACAACATCCAGTCCTTAATCTGAGCAAGTTTCAACTGAGCTGATGGCTGACTTAGGTAAGGCTTCTCGGTGACGAGTGCTTCCCTCTCAATTATCAAACAGGTTCTCGACTCCTGAACGAGCATCCTCAGGGCCTCTGTCCCATCTTCTTCAGGGTTCGATTAAGCTACAAGGAAAAGTAAAGCAAAGTTAGATGTGGGATTTTTGGGACCCATCCCAACAGTGTCCACGATTAAGAAGCCAGACTCCCAGCAGCTCTGAGGTCAGGGAGGGCCACAGAAAGCCAGGCATTCCTTAGACCCTCAGTGGTCACAGTCTTTTTGCTTGTCTTCAATTGACAAACCCATACCCTATACTGCTCTGCCTATTTCATAGACAGGACAAGAGTTCAGGGGGGCTAGACCAGTTAGCTTTGACCTCTCCCTGATAGAACAGTCCTGATTCACTGTCTGACAGGCAAGGCTTTGACGGCTAAATAGTAAAAACAGTGCCACACGGTCATGATCCTGAAGGAGCATGGCCTCTGTTGGAGGACAAAGTGGCTCAGAGATGGACGAGGGAGTACCACCAACTTGTGCTCTTTGGCATGACACACAAGACATTTCTTAGGGTAAGACAAGTGAGTACCAGGCCTGTTAAACACAGCTGCTAGTCGTTCAGCCTGCAGACACTGGCCAGACCTGTCTGGGCTGGAGAACACCCCAATTGGGAACCGGGAAAGGAGGGACTCAGCAGCAAATCCACCCATATTAGGAAATACCAGGAAGGGCAGGAGCGGCACCCTTTAAGGCCACCCGCAGACCAAGATCTTGGAAAAAGATACCCTAGAAAGGGCTGACACAGCAAGTCCTGGGCCCAATTCACTCCCCAAGCTGCCAGGCAGCTGAGCTTAGAAAGTTAAAGGGCCAATCACACGTTTCTTAAAAAGAAGCATGAGAAAAATTTAAAAGCCCCACCTCTATCCTCAGGCTTATCAGCCACTCTCTCAGACATCTTACCTCTTCAAATTTGTGAATCTGCCGGATAAAGAAATCCCCGTAGCGTCTGGCAACCTTGGTGTCTGCAATATGGATCATGTCCTATGGGAGAAAGCAGTCAGAAGTGGTGGGGGGCGGGGGAAGAGAGCCACCTAGTGTGGAGCCACTTAACTGCAAAGTACAATGGTGCCAAGTGTTGTCCCCAGTACTGGGGGCGGGGTGGGGAGGCTACACTACTTAGCTACATCTCCAGTCCTCTCTATTTTTTTTTTGAAAGGGTCTAAATTGCCCAGGCTGGCCTTGAACTTGAGATGCTCCCTTCTCAGCCTCCCAAGCAAACAGCATTAGAGAACCTGAACTATCACACTCAGCTCCTACACTAATTTTCTTTTTTTTTAAAAAATATTTATTTATTTATTATGCATACAATATTCTGTCTGTGTGTATGTCTGCAGGCCAGAAGAGGGCACCAGACCTCATTACAGATGGTTGTGAGCCACCATGTGGTTGCCGGAAATTGAACTCAAGACCTCTGGAAGAGCAGTCAGTGCTCTTAACCACTGAGCCATCTCTCCAGCCCCTACACTAATTTTCAAAAGCAAATTTGGGTAAAGCAGATCATAACCAGATAAATAAAAGCATGCATACGCAGGCACACACATGTAATCCTAACACTTGAGAGGCTGATGAAACAGGATCATCCCTGCTTCATCTACACAGTGAAGACCACTCTGCTCTCAACACTCCAAACCACCCAAGTCATTAACTGGCATAGGGCCTTTAAACCATAGACGCAGTACTAATTTTATCTGAATACAATGTCACAGCAAAGCATGATTTGTGAGCTGGCTCAGTGATGGTGATCATCTATAATCCCAGGATTCCTACTGGGGTTGGGAGGTGGAGTCACGAGAATCCAGCAGAGCAAAACAAGACAGACTATCTTATCATGACGGAAGGTGAGAATCAACTCCCAAAATTGTCCTCTGACCTCTACATGCACACCAGCACACAGATCACACACACAAACAGAAAACAGAAAAATAAAACTTGTAATTTATGAGTCAACTGGGAAAAGTATTTATTAAACCATCTGAGTTGGGACTAGTTGCTGGTCACTAGGAGATGACGGTGGGTAGAACAGGTCAACGGTACAAGAAATTGTTTGTCAAACACCGAGAAAGAATTCAGTGCAGAGAACAGGCGTGTGGGAGGAGTGCGGACACACATTTGTGCAGATGTATACAATTGTGCACAGAGGCTAATGTAGAATGTCTTCTTTCATTACTCTCCAACTTACTTTTAAATTTTAAATTAGGGGCTGGAGAGATGGCTCAGTGGTTAAGAGCATTGCCTATTCTTCCAAAGGTCCTGAGTTCAATTCTCAGCAACCACATGGTGGCTCACAACCATCTGTAATGAGGTCTGGTGCCCTCTTCTGGCCTGCAGACATACACAGAGAATATTGTATACATAATAAATAAATATAAGAATTTAAAAATAAATAAATAAATAAATTTTAAATTAGGGGCTGGAGCCTTGTGGTGGTGGCTCTCACCTTTAATCCCACCACTTGGGAGATAGAGGCAGGCAGATCTCTGTGAATTTGATGCTAGCCTTGTCTAAAGATTGAGTTCCAGGACAGTCTCCAAAACTACATAGAGAAACACTCTCAAAAAAACAAAACAAAACAAAATAAAACTAAAACAAACAAACAAACAAACCCCAACCCTCCCTAAAGTAATAACAATAACAATAATAATAATGGGCTGGAGAGATGGCTCAGCGGTTAGGAGCACTGTTCACTGTTGCTCTTCCAGAGGACCCGGGTTCAATTCTCAGCAAACACATGGCAGCTCACATCTGTCTGTAAATCCAGTTCCGGGGGATCTGACACCCTTATACAGACACATGCAGAACACCAATG
The DNA here is from genome assembly GCF_037038515.1 of Microtus pennsylvanicus. Lineage (NCBI taxonomy): Eukaryota > Metazoa > Chordata > Mammalia > Rodentia > Cricetidae > Microtus > Microtus pennsylvanicus. The sequence continues at coordinate 8,454,324 of NC_134580.1, forward strand.
CACATGAAATAAGAATAAATAAATCATTAAAAAAAAAGTTAAAAAAAGATTTGAAATTATATGCAGGTGGTCTGCATGTCTGCATGTGAGAGAGGGTGCCCAAGGTGGTTAGAGGCATTACACAGCAGCCTGATGTGAATTCCAGTCCTTCAGAAGAGCAGCAAGTATGCTTTGTTTTTTGTTTCTTTGTGTAGCCCTGGCTGTCCTGGAATTTATTCGGTGTCCCAGGCTGGCCTCAAACTCACAGAGATCTGACTGCCTCTGCCCCGAGTGCTGGGATTAAAGGCCACCACTCCTGGCTCCAAGTAAACTGTTAAAGCCAAATTACTGGAAAGCCACATGAGCCTGATGATGGGCACGATTTCAGAACCCATGAAAGGTAGAGAAAGAAGAGCAACTCACAGAACTGTCCTCCACCCTCCCACACACCACGTGGTACACACACTGGCTCGCTCCTAACAGACTACCCAAAACAGGACCCATCCATTCCATAATCACACACACACCCAAGCCTGAGAGCACTATTCACGAGAGCCAGAAAGAGCTGCTGCAGTGGTACAAGCACTTTCTGTGAAAGCCTGATGGACGACCTGACACCTGGATCCCACACTGCAGGACAGAACTGCAAGTTGTTCTCTGACCTCCACGCAAATACACCAAGGGGCACTTCAAGTGAAGTACCGTGGTAAGGGAAACTGCAACCACTTGATATATAAAAGCAATGCAAATTAAAGTGAGGCTGGGTGGGGTGGTTTGAATGAAAACAGCCCCATAGGCTCATATATTTGAATGCTGGGTCTCAGTTGGTGGATCAGTTGGGAAGGATTAGATATGATCTGCTAGAGAGGCTGTTACCAGGAATGGGCTTGGAGGTTTCAAAAGTCCACACCACTCACAGTTAACTCTGTCTACCTCTGCCTCAGGCCTAAGGATCAGATGCGAGCCCCCAGCTTCTGTTCTAGCACCATGCTCCCTTCCATGATGGCAAATCTTTGGAACCATGAGCCCCAAATTAAATGTTTTTACAAACTGCCTTGGTGATGTGATGATGTTGCCATGGCAATGGAAAACTAAAACAATGGGCGTGGTGGCACAGACCTGTACCCCAACTACTTAGGAAACTGAGGCGGGAGGATCAAAGTCCTAGGCCTACTTGGGCAATTTCACAAAATGGGTTGTAAAACTGGGCTGGAGAGTGCTTGCCTAACATGCACAGGCCCTGCTTCATACCTAGCACTGCACAAAACAACAACAAAAGTTGTTTTCATCTTCTCGTTACACAGGACACTAAAGAGTCTGGCTCCACCTGGAGTCACAGCTCTACTCTCCAGGCTGCCGTAGTTCAAGGAAGCCACTGCTATGCTGTTAACACTTCAGTAGGAACTCAACACATTCTCAGATGTGTATACAAATGTGCTACAGATTACTGGGAGCGAACCTACAAAAGCCTTATGTACACTGGACAACGGCTTATGTGTACAATCCAGCATATGGGAAGCTGAGGCAGGAGGATCATAAGTTCAAGACCCCATGTGTTCCTTCATGTAATAACCTAAAATAACCCAGAAGCCCATCAACAGGAGAGTAACCACTGTAGTGGGCGGGTGATGGGAGGTGACTGTCGGTCTCAGGGCAGGCATGAAAGAACTGAGCATGCACAGCAATTGTGGAGAACAAGTCTCTCACAGCCAAAGTTGAGCTCTCATCCCAGCTTAAACCTCACTTTCTCAACAAAGCCTTCTTTACCATTTTATGCCTGTAACTTACTACATATCTGACTTAATTATAACTTCTATCATTTACCCCTTGGAGAGGATAAACAGGGGATGCTATACCTTATCAATATAGAAGTCCACCTCCGAGGCTGACTGGAACTCGCCATCTAGGGCAGAAATGCCACTGGTCCACACCAGGTTCTTCATCTTGTGTTTGAAGACAAGCAGCTGGATACGGAACTCCTGTTCTGTGAGGTCCAGGAAGCCAGCCAGCTTGGCCACAGGCATGGTGGTGTAGAGCTTGAGGAAGCTGCGGATGGTGGAGAGCTGGGCCTGCTGCTGCACTTCGTCAGAAAACACCTTCAGCTGCTGCAGGAAGGGCTCTTTGTGGTAGTTAGGATGCACATTGTCATAGTTGGGCACCACAGGTGACAGGAACTTGGGACAGGCATAGCTAAAAAGCTCCTCATAGACCTGGGGGTCGCCCTTCTGCATGCGCAGCATCTTGTCCCCGTATTTCTCCCGCAGCTGGAGGTGAATGCTCTCATCAATCCGCATGGGGTACATGGTGAGGGCAATGGCCAACAGAGCATGCATCTGCTCGTTCTGCTTGTTAATCTGGGGAAGTCAAACAAACACAGACCATCATTTATGACGCTGTCCAGCACACAGGGGTCGCCGCACTCTCCCAGGAGGCCTACAACCCCGAGCTCTCTCAAGCCCCACCCAGGGCCAAGTCCTCCATGGCCGTCTCCAGAACCCTCCCCAGGGCCTCTCTGGTTGCCCTCACATTACTGAAAAGTCAATTCTTATAAAAACTTGTTAGCAGAAACATATGATGCTAAAAGAAAAAAAAAATCTTCAATCTGATAAAGGACGGACTACCAAAACTAATCCCTGCATTCCCAGGAAGCCTACTGCCTAAGCTAGTCTACAGAGCTGTGTCAGGACTCTCCAGCTCCAGCCCCTCTCTGCTCAGGCCATCCATGCTTCCTAGGAAACACCTCTTCAGCCCACATGCCTTGAGCCCATCGTCCCCCACTAACTGCTTCAGATGTTTGTTTTCAGTGCTGAGGAATGAATCCAAGACTTCTATCATGCTAGGCAAGGGCTCTACCATCAAGTTAAGCTCCAAGCCCCTCTAACCCCAAGTTCCAAAGTGTTAATAATCTAAGGTGATGTCACGTCAACAGAAGCAGAAGTCCTGCTGGAGTGTAGTTCAGTGGTCAGCGGTCATCTACACGTGTCACAGCTGAAAAAAAACTGCATGTTCTCACACACAGAAGCAAGAGATTGATCTGACAGAGGGGTAGAAGAGAGTTGTCCCTAATGGCAAAGGCTTTTAATCTCAGCTACTTTAGTGGTTAAGAGATGGGGAACACAAATTCAAGGCCTACTAGGGCAACAAAGTAAGTATAGGTTGGCCTGGTAAACTTAGTGAGACCTCTTAAAATGACTTTGTTTTTGCTTTTGGGAGTGGTGGCGGCTGGGAATACAGCTCAATGGTACACTGCTTACCTAACAAGCATCAGACACCAAGTTTAAGCCCCCCACACACACAAAGGAAGAAAGAAAAGCTGTGAGTCCTGTAAGCTAAGATAATGAACAGTATGGAAAGATATACCTAAAGGAGGAACAGTGGCACAAATATTATAGCGTAACCAACCACTTTCTGATTGGGTTTAAGGCCTGCTCCACAGGAGGAACTATATGTCTGCTTCTGTAATTTAGGCAGAGAACCCACAGTAGGGAAGCCCATAGGCCCCAGGGGTGAACCTACTGCTATTAGTTTGCTAAATGGACATAGCACCAAAATGCCCTCTAAATCTGTATCTCTCGGGCTTTATCAAAGAAGTTCCATTGTGTAATGGACAGCAGTTAACACAGAAATTCACAAGTGGCCAAAATCCCAAGAAATGTTCGGTCAGTCACAAATGGGACGTCTATATCACACTCCCTGCACCCCAGACTCAGGGACCATGGAGAAAGAGGGGCAGGAAGACTGCAGAGGCAGAGACTGAGAAGGACTTTGGTGCTGTGGAAAACCTTCTTGCACACTATAAAGATTTGTCACTCCAACTGGTTTAATAAAATGATGATTGGTCAGCAGCTAGGCAGGAATTACGGGCAGGAAAACCAAATTTGGAGAATGATGAGAAAAAGGGCTGACAGAGTCAGGGGAGATGAAGCAGAATGTGTAGAAAATGAGCAAACAAGCCATGAGCCACGTGGCAAAGCATAGATTAAAAATATGGGTTAATTTTAATATAAGAGCTAACTAGCAATAAGCCTGAGCTACCTATCGACCAAGCATTTATAATTTGTATTTGTATAATTGACTGCTTCTCAAGTCAATTATTTGAGAAGCAGCTGCAGGTTATTTGGGAGCAGTTGGTAGGGACAGAAAAACTCTGCCTATACTCTGGAGTAAAATAGTGTCTTCTGGACATGACAGGACACCTGCACTTAGGAATGACACCAACTGTGGTTTCCTGGACAAGAACAAGCAAGACAGTCACTATTCCAGCATGGAACAGGAAGGGGCGGAGCTCAAGAGCCTTCACTGCTTGTTGAGGAGCCATTAGTAGGTGATGGCGTCTGAGTGAGAGTCAGTTTGCAATGGCACTGCACCCAGGAGGGCATGGGCAACAGACTATTCCCTGATTCTTAAACATAACCAAGCAAACAAAAGACACAAGGTTGAGAGGGCTGGGAGTTCTGGGAAAAGTATGAAGTGGATATGATGAAGATACAGTTATACTGTGTGTACGCACGAAACTCTCACGTAACGAAGAAAACCACGACACTGTTTAAAAACCCAACATGCTGAGGAGGAAGACAGTGGCCAGCCGCGGCTATCAACAAAGTTCCCACACAACAGCCGCTGTAATCCCTGGAAGTGAGTGGGCAGACAGAAGGGGTTCAAAAAATAGCAAGGGCCATATTTATATCAATTAAAATATGCCAATATCTTATATTTTATATATCAATATGCAAATTTATATAAATTTATATGTACAAAGAACTAGAAAAGGGACTGACTGGAGAGATGGCTCAGAGGTTAAGAGCACTGGCTGCTCTTCCAGGGGTCCTGACTTTAATTCCCACAATCACATGGTGGCTCACAGCCATCTATAATGAGATCTGGTGCCCTCTTCTGGTATGAAGACATACATGCATGCAGAACACATATAAAATAAATCTTAATTAAAAAAAAAAAAAAACTAGAAGAGCCAGGTGGGCTGTTGGTGGCAGAGGTAGGCAGATCTCTGAGCTTGAGGCCAACCTGGTCTACAGAGCAAATTCCAGGACAACCAAGGGTACCCAGTGAAATGCTATTTCAGAAACAGACAAAAAACAAAACAAAAAAAAACAAAAAAAAAACAAAGGGGCTGGAGAGATGGCTCAGTGGTTAAGAGCACTGACTGCTCTTCCAGAGGTCCTGAGTTCAAGTCCCAGCAACCACATGGAGGCTCACAGCTATCTATAATGTAAACCTGGTGCCCCCCTTCTTGGCATGTGGGCACACATGGAAGGAATGATGTATACATAATAAATAAATCTAAAAAAAACAAAACAAAACAAAAAGCCCCCAAAAGCACTAGAAGAATAGTTTTAAGGTTTTTAACACAAAGAAATTATAGATTATAAGAAATATCCTGAATTTTTGGTTGTTTGTCTCTTTATATATATGGGCTGTCCCGGAATTCATTATGTAGACCAGGTTAGCCTCAAACTCAGAGATACACCTGTCTCTGCCTCCTAAATACAAGAATTAAAGGTGTGCACCACCCAGCTTTGATTTTTCTTTCTTTTCCTTTTTTATCTAATTACCACATATCCCACAAATACACACAATTTATTTTGTATTGAAATGAAGTAAGTTTTTTGTTTGGTTTTGGTTTTGGTTTTTTGAGATATTAGAGTTACTCTGTGTAACAGTCCTAGCTGTCCTGGGACTCAATTGGTAGATCAGGCTGACCTCAAACTCACTGAGAACCGCCTGCCTCTGCCTCTTAAGTGCTGGGATTAAAGGCAGATGCCACCACTGCCCAGTGAAATGAAGTATTTTTAAGAGTAGCAAATTGTAGATAGTGTTTATCCAGAACTGTTGGTGCAAGTGCTAAGGAATCAGCTGCCTGGTGAGACAGTGATTGCAGTTCTCTTACCATTTCATACTTGTATGTGGTCCTCTGGAACATACTCTTGGTCCTCTGGATGTACAGGAGGATGTTGGCAAAGACCCGGATAGCATCCTGGTAGCGACGCATCATCAAATAGGCAAAGCCAACATAATAGTATGTGGTGACCTGGCACTCAGGTACACGGGAATACATGCTCTGCAAAGGAAAGTGGAAGCAGTAGCCATGAGTCCTGATTCATATCAAACCAGAAAAAAAAAGAGGGATAATTGGATGGGATAATAGATTGGTATTTGTGAGTTATTGTTTTTAGACAATTATATTGGTATAGATTCTTGTATATTGATACAAAGTTAAATTATACTGAATATTGTATGCATGTATGCTTATACCTGTTTGAAACATTGTTTATGTATTTATACCTACCATTTTGCAGTGTACATGACTACCTCTGATCAAGATACTTATACATTGTTTACATTTGAAGGTCATTGTCTTTATTTATTGCAGTTGTTTACTGTCTTGGTCTTTAAGTTAGATAGGTATTGAGAATTATAGAACAATAGTCATCTATGTTTGTAATATTTATAATTAGACTAATCAGATTCTTTAGATACATACAGATTATATTCAGTATAGATAGATCTTTTTTAATTAATTAATTTATGTATACAATATTCTATTTATTTATTCTGTATACAATATTCTGTCTGTATGTATGCCTGCAGGCCAGAAGAAGGCACAAGACCCCATTACAGATGGTTGTGAGCCACCATGTGGTTGCTGGGAATTGAACTCAGGACCTTTGGAAGAGCAGGCAGTGCTCTTAACCTCTGAGCCATCTCTACAGCTCCAGATAGATAATCTTCAACCTCTTCAAAGAGCTATAGAAAATGGCCTTTAATCTAACTTAAGAGTTCCGTGGTAGTGAGATACAATCGCTCCTGGCAACACTGATCTATTCCTGAGAGAATGATGAGCACCAAAGACACTCCACCTGGAGCCTTTCTTCTTGACAGAACTGACCTTTGGGAGACGAAATGCCCATACCTCAACCACTGACAGAGATACAGAGTATCCGTAAATGGAAAAAACAGGATTGTCATATCCTGCCAAGACAGGATAAGATAGTTTTGCAAAGTTTCTTGCCTTTGAAAATGGTATGTCAGTTAAGTTAGGCCTTAGGGAAAGTTGGTTGCTTCAACATTGCAATTGAGACTTTGGGTGATTGCCCAGGTAGTCAGTTGTCTCTGTTATTTGTTGCACATTTTGGAAGTTTCTCGATCGCACTTCCTGTTTACTCAAGTAATAAATATTGTTTCCCTTCTCAGATCTTCGATGGAGTTAAAGATTAGATAATTGTAGCCATCTTCCTCATTATTTAGACAAGCTCATTTTCAATACAATATTTAGACTCCTTGAAATAGAATGTTTAGTACAACTTTTGTTATGCATTCCTTACTTAATATTGTTTATTATTTATAATTTTATATTTGTTATCTGTTCCTATTGTATATAGTTGTATTGGATTTGGATCGATCTTGTTTAGAAGGGGGAGATGATGGGGAAACTCTGTCAATCAATCACATCTAATTAGGGAATGGCAACCTGGACCCCAAAAAGAAAAACTGCGAAGACCCAGGTGCGCGCTCTCTCCCTGCGTGGTGCCCGCCAGAGAGATAGGAAGATGGACCTCTCACTCTTGTAGCGTGAGTTTTCCCCTTTTAGCCATTAAAAAATAATTGTTATTCTTGAGCTGGCCTAGCTATTTATTGTACCGTCCTAACCCGCTACACCTACCTTCTTGTTCAGCTCGATATTCTCTAGAACCTTGATAGCCTGGTAGTAATCTCCCAACAAGGAATGCAGACGCAGAAGCCCCACCAGGCTGAAGTAGCCCAGCATCTTGTAGAGGGAGTGTCGTCCATACTCCCCAGCCACGCTTTCAGGGTCGCCTGTGAGGGAAAGATGTTTTGAGTGCTTCCACAGATGAAGGTAAAAAATGACCAGCCTGGGCCCTGACTGTTACTAAGACTCCTCACCTGATGCCAGGTCCCAAAGGGTGTGTGTGTGTATGTGCGCACGCGCTCATCTTATGATGACTAGCAGCTGCATTGAGAGTGGCAGCTCATTTGTTGTTTTTGTTTTAATCCTAATATATCTAAGAATGTGAGAAGGACCTCACTGAGAACAGTTATTCACAGGCCCTTCCTTTTGAAACCCAAAGCCAAAGCTATTTACCCACAGATGCTATGGCCTTTTCTGTGGATCCAATAGGCATGGATAACACTGAAACAATGCCAGGCAGAAGCATGGCTGCTTTGTACCCTCAGGCTGCCTTTGTACCTGGAGGCCACATGGTTGTGCCTGCTCCTTGTCACAGCTGACCTAAAGACTTAGTCCCTTACCTCAGCATTCTACTTAACACAATCACACACGAACCAAACTCACGCCTGGGGATTTGACAGACATGTCTCCAAAATAATCTCTCAATCGAAGTTGAAAGGGCCGACAATATGGTTGAGCAGGTAAAGGCACTTGCAGCCTAGTCTAGCAAATTGAGCCACAACTCCCAGAACCCAAGTGGAAAGAGAGAATCAACTCCTACAAGTTGTTCTCTGCCCTCTGAATGGGTGCACTGTGGCGCATGTGCACCTATACACAGAAATAAGTAAAACAGAATTTAAAAAAGCTTAGTGAAGCCGGGTGGTGGTGGTGCACGCCTTTAATCCCAGCACTAGGAGGCAGGGGTAGGTGGATCTCTGTGAGTTCCAGACCAGCCTGCTCTACAGAGCTAGTTCCAGAACAGGCCCAAAGCTACTGAGAAACCCTATCTTGAAAAATCAATCAATCAATCAAACAAACAAACAAAAAACAACAAAAAACTTGGTGAAAACTTAACAGTATTTGCTGTTGATTAAAAAAAAAAAAAGTGAGTTTTGCTTGGTTTAGTGACGTATGGCTTTAATCCCCGCAGAAGCAGGCAGGCCTCTGAGTTTAAGACCAGGCCAGTCAGAGCTACACAGAGAATCTGTCTCAAAAATAAAAAGAAACAAAAGAATGAGCTTCCAAAGACTTAACTGATGAGGTGAGGAACAAGATTTTTTTCTTTTTGGTGCTGGGAATGAATCTAGGGCTATGCACATGCTGAGCATAGCTTTCTACTGAGCTACATCCAAGCTCTAATGTGATTTCTTAAAAATTATGTAATAAAATAAAAGGTGTCAATCTTAAGCCAGGAATGTTGATACATGATGGAGGAAGGTCATTGGTTAAAAAAATAAAGTGCTTGGCTGGCCCTCATAGGTTAGAACACAGGTGGGTGGAGAAAACAGAACAGAATGCTGGGAGGAAGAGGAAGTGAGCTCAGACTTGACAGCTTTCCTCTCTGGGGCAGACGCCTCAGAGAGACACCATGCTGCGCTCCCGGGCAGACACACGCGATGAAGCTCCGGACCCAGGATGGATGTAGGCTAGAATCTTCCCCGTAAGACCGGTGCGCGCAGATTATTAGAGATGGGTTGATCGGGATATCAGAATTAGCCAGTAAGGGCTAGAGCTAAAGGGCCAAGCAGTGTTTAAATGAATACAATTTGTGTGTTGTTATTTCGGGGCATAAGCTAGCCAGGCGGCCAGGGTGCTGGGGACGCAGCCCCGCCACTCTTAATTACTACAGACACATGCCTTTACACGTGAGGCAGATAGATTTCTGTGAGTTCAAGGCCAGCCTGGTCTACATAGGAGAATTTCATTCACGTTGATAAAAAACCCATTGAAATTATAGGGCAGACCATTAAGTTCAAGGTGACAAAGTGAAAGGTCACACTAACATGGCTCCTCCCACTCTGCCCTGATCAAAGAAACACTGTCAAATCGCAAAGAAATACACACTAGAGTGAAGAGCAGGAGCAGAGCAATAGTACTGCCTGAAAGGCTATTCAACCTTCTCAGGAACACACTGCAGACAGGCGAGTCTCTGAGTGCCAGGCCAGCCTGCTCTACGCATAGGCTGGCACACACACCATTCTTCCCCTCCCAGCTGAGAGCAGTGTGATTAGATTATCCTCATACACATTCAACTAAAATCTGTTACAAATATGACACAAAAACAGAGATAAGACTCCAGCCGTCTTCTAAAAAGTCAGATTTTAATGAGCCCTGGAAAAGCCTTTAATTGAAAATAAAATAGTGTGTGTGTGTTCATGTGTGCACATGCACACGGTCAAATGCAGCTGTGTGAGAATTCTGAGAACTTGTGAGAAAACTCCAAGAGAACAAGAATCTTGTGTCCCGTTTCTTCTTATTATCATTATTATTTTGGTTTTTTTCGAGATAGGGTATCTCTGTGTAGCTTTGGAGCCTGTCCTGAAACTTGCTCTGTAGACCAGGTTGGCTTTGAACTTACAGAGACAGGACTGCCTCCGCTGGGCTTAAAGGTGTGCACCACCACTGCCCCGCCCAGCTCCCCTGTTCCTTCAAAGCTTGGGTTTGTTCTTGGAATGTGAGTGGGCTCTTCAGATTACCTAATACCTTCTTTTGTTATCCAAAAAACGTTTTCCTGCCAGGGCGGTAGTAGTGTACCCCAGAATTTGGGAGGCAGAGGTAGGTGATCACTGAGTTCCAAAAGAGTCAGGGTTCCACAGAGAAACCCTGTCTTGAAAACAAAAAGTTCTCAAGCTGGGCCTATCCTTGAGTTTGTATACAGCTCGAAGTCATGTTAATTTTTTTTTTTTTTGATTTTTCGAGACAGAGTTTCTCCATAGCTTTTGGTTCCTGTCCTGGAACTAGCTCTTGTAGACCAGGCTGGCCTCGAACTCATAGAGATCCGCCTGCCTCTGCCTCCCGAGTGCTGGGATTAAAGGCCTGCGCCACCACCGCCCGGCCATGTGAATTTTATGTGACCTTGCTCAATCCTCAGGCTATAAACTATCTGATGCTCTAAATAAAGTTGGTTATTACATGAGTGATACAGATATGAATAATTTAAATTTAAGGTCAATTTTCTTATATGTATATGTATTTCTGATCTTGATTAAGGTATTGTGATTGTGTAGCTCATTTAAAAAAGTAATGTATAATTAGGAAATATAGGTTGTCAATGGATAATCATCAATAATAGTCAAGCTTGTAGTCACGTTAGATTTTCTAGATATATAAAGATATATTTCAGTTAGATAGGCATTCTTCATATCTTTCAAAGACTACAGAAAATGGCATTTAAGATGTTTTAATAACTTAGGGCTTTTCATGACAATGAGACACGTCTGCTCCTGGCAGCACCAGCTACTTAGAGAGAAAGATGGGCATCCAAGAGGCTCCTTATGGAGTTGGTTAGCCATTTGGGCAAAAAACTACTCTTGCCTGGACTGTTGCATAAACTGAACACAAAGAACCCGCAAAGAGAGGACTGCTGAACTTGCCTAAAGGTGAGATGATCCTTCAGGGTTCCTGATTCATGAAAGAGTCTGCGAGACATTGTGCAGGATACAAAAGAAAGTGACTGAACTGTCTTTGAATTTTCCTGCTTCATGGAAATGTCTGCTGGATACTATGGCCTGTAGGCTAAAGATGGATGCCCCAATGGCACAAAAACTTTGGGTAACTGTACAGGTAGCGAGATGTCTCTATCATTTCTAGAGTTTTGGAAGTTTCTTATTTCTTGTTTACTTAGGTAATATATCCTTCTTGAGTCTTTGATGGGGAAATGGAGTAGGAGGGCCTTCTGTCTATGTTACTTTCATTTGTCAAATAAAGAAACTGCCTTGGCCTTTTGATAGTACAGCAGCTTAGATAGGCGGAGTAGACTGAACAGAATGCTGGGAGAAAGAAAGCAGTGTCAGGCAGACGCCATGGCTCTCTGGCCCGTGAAGGACGTAGGCTAGAATCTTGTTGGTAAGACACAGTCGTGTGGTGATACACAGATTTATTAGAAATGGGTTAATTAAGATGTGAGAGTTAGCCAAGAAGAGGCTAGAGATAATGGGCCAGGCAGTGTTTTAAATGAATACAGTTTCTGTGTAATTATTTCAGGTAAAGCTAGCTGGGTGGCGGGATGTGGCCTGCAGGCCTCATCACTACACATGAGACTTTAGTCCACCTCATTTTTAGGCTCTGTTCTTCCAGGTTCACACCAACAACAGCAGTGACACACACACACACACACACACACACACACGCTTACATAATAATGGAAATGTTATGGTTCGCATTATTATTATTATTATTATTTTTTGGTTTTTCGAGACAGGGTTTCTCTGTAGCTTTGGTGCCTGTCCCGGAACTAGCTCTTGTAGACCAGGCTGGCCTAGGACTCCCAGAGATCTGCCTGCCTCTGCTTCCCGAGTGCTGGGATTAAAGGCCTGCGCCACTACCGCCCAGCGGTTCGCATTATTTTAAATGTAAAGAGCAGGTAAAATGGCTTAGCAAGTGAGAGCACTGGCTATAATAGACCAGCAACTTGGATTTGATTCCAGGAATCCATGTTATGGAGGAGAGAACCAACTTCTGCATGTGTGTCCACATGTATATCATCATGCACACATACACACACTGCAATAGTTTTTTAACACATAAGGACTTCCCAACAGAAAGTTTGGGTGGTATTAATGCAAAAAAAGGCCCTGGAGACACAGCAGAGCAGTTGAAAACGAAGATCTCAGTGAGGCCAGCTCAGCCTCGCCTGCCGCACTCACCTCCGCTCGTGTAGACCTCCAGCTGCCGGTTGATGTTGGATTTGTCTACCAGGGAATGAAGTACATTAAGGACACTGTGAACATTCCAGATTTTAGGGTTAGATCTAAGGAAGTCAATCTCCTCCTCGGACTTCTTGGCAGTCTTGCAGCGGTACTGACTAAATGACTGGAACTGTTGAGGAAGAGGAAAAGAGGCGACAGGAGGGTAAATCCCAGTGACAGTCGTGTGCTGAGAATGAAGTGACACAGACTTTCATTCAATAATTTTTAGGACAGGGAATTATTGAATAAAAGTCTGTTTCACTGCTTCTGCTTAAGCACCAGGATGAAGACAAGGTGTGTGTTTTCAAGTCATAGCAAACGGCACAATAAAGCACAACACTGTCACAACAGCTCTATAGGCAAATTCATATAAACACCTAGGCACGAACGTGGTGCCCCTCCCTCTAGAGTAACTGATGCCTATGCAACAGCAGCAAGCAGCCACTTTTGTGTTATATGAGGTTGAGAAGACTACATAAAACTCCATCAAAAGGCCAGGGGTAGAGGCACAGTCTTTAATCCCAGCACTGAGGCAGATGTTCAAGGCCAGCCTGGTCCACAAAGTGAGTTCCAGCCCAGTCAAAGCTACACAGTAAAACCCTGTCTCAAGGGGAAAAAAAAGCGCTGAGGAAGAGCCATTCCCTGTGTCTCTTGCCTTGGCCAGGGAGACTCACAGGCACTCCCCGATCCTCGTGATCAGTCTCTGTGGATTAGAAAGTCCCTTAGCAAAAGAACACCAGCTAAGCTAAGGAATTATGCTTAAGATGGATAAAGCTCAACCAGAGGATTCTCCTCCATTCCTAAGCCAATCAGACAGCCAACAATCTTAAATTATGCCAAGAGGCTGACAAAGCCGAGAAGCCACAGGTGCCAAGTACACAGTGTGGCCTGAGATTTGTGCGATGAAGGGCACTGGGTTCTCCCTCTCTCTCACAGAGCCTGAAGGCATCTGCACCCGCCACAATTCATCAACACGCTACTCTCAAAGGCTCCCTGGCCTGCGGCATTCAAATACCTTAAATTAAGATACTGATTTCAAGTGGAGGCACATACCCTTAGTCCCAGCACTTGGGAGGCTGAGACAGGCTGATCCCCAGTCTACAGACTGAGTTTCAGGACAGCCAGGGTTACACAGAGAAACCCTGTCTTGTGCAGAGGGGGAGGAATATATACTAATTTCTAACCTGGTCTGTAATCCCCTCAACATGGAGAAGAGGCAGAAGTTCGAAGAGAGCCTGGGATACATGAGATACCACGTCAAAGTAAATTAAAACAAAGGCAATGATTTGAGATAACATGGCCTGGAACTTGCTACAATCCTCCTGTCTCTCCCTTCCAAGTCCTAGACTCACACGTGTGTGCCACCAAACCCCAGAGCATATTCTGCTTGTAAGATGACTAAAGAAAAGCCGGCAAAGGACTGTGACAAGACTGACTGTATAAGGAACACACGTTAGCTGTTCTCTGACTAAGCACTGGAGGTGAAGAAGCCACTGCTGGTGGTTAAATCATGCACCTAACTTCCAGGACCTCAGTGGTGACACTGAACTTCTATCTGCAGGCTACACAGTCTTACACCTGGCCAATCTCTGTACAACCTCAACAAGAGAACCCTGAGGCAAGAGACAGTTCCTCATTGATAAGCAATGTGTTCCTGATTCTGACCTAGCGCACCTCAGACAAACACTACAATCAAGATAAGAACTATTTCTAGCTAGGCCGGGTGGTAGCCTCTTTAGTCCCAGCACTTAGGAGACAGAGGCCACCCTGGTCTACAAAGAGAAACCCAAATGTTTCTGTCTGATGGGTGAGACAGAGTCCTGAAAGCTTAAACAACGCCAATTACTGAGACATGAGGCAGACCAGAATCAACAGCCACCTGACTCTAAAGCCTGAAGCGTGCTGCTGCCAGACAAGTTCCTGAAGTCGGAAAAGTACTAGGTGACAGAGTTCGAGCCAAAGACTTCCAAGTTCGTATCTGGTATTTGCAGGCTTCGGTGTTCTCTTTAGAAAACCATTCTAACCCAGAGCCCAGTGCCAGGGAACCACGCTAGAGACAGCGTCACACAAATGGCTGTTCTCTGTAGGGATTACTTATTTCACGTTAAGGCTGAGGCTGAACAGGCACCTGGTAGATGAACTCATCGATGATGTCCCAGAGCCACTGGTTGGGAAGTTCGAGGGGAGCAGGTCCATCAGCATCTGTAGAGATCACAAGAAAATCAGACCGCAGACAGAAGTTTGCCTGTCGGAACAGGGCCAGAGCACCTTCATAACCTCTCTCACCAGAGCACTATAAACCACAAGACCTCCCTTCTTCCCCACACTGGAATCCGGTTCAGGAGTCGGGTGCCCTAAAACCGTCCCTGGACAAAAGTGAGACTTACTGAGGATGTAGTTGAAGAGATTGCAGTAGTTGTAATAGGATTCGAACCTCTGCTCTAAAGAGGGTCCCCCCTGTAAAGAGAACAGGGATATCAGGGCACAGGTCTGCTCTCTCCCTGCACGTGAGAGCACCGAGGAAAGAGGAAAAAAGGAGTCCTAGTGACTGAAGGTCAGGTCAAGGCCAAGTTATGGCCACGCATCACAGCCAACACTCGCAAGAGGCTTGCAGATCTAGAGAAGCAGAGAAACAGAAGGTGTTTCAGGGAGCAGCGGCCCTAACAAAGGTGATAAGGTAACATTGGAGAGCTTGAAGGTCAGGGAGTTAAAGGAGGTAACACAGCACTGGACTACCAAGGGTTTCCAGTGACAGACAAGAGAATCCAGGGGATGGCAAAGCCATTGGCCATGAACCACCTCCTGGTAGAGCCACGCCTACTCACTGGTATCATTTGTGACTCCTAGAAAGGCACAGATGAACAGATTAAATTTACCATGTCGGGCTGGAG
This sequence comes from Microtus pennsylvanicus, assembly GCF_037038515.1. Classification (NCBI taxonomy): domain Eukaryota; kingdom Metazoa; phylum Chordata; class Mammalia; order Rodentia; family Cricetidae; genus Microtus; species Microtus pennsylvanicus. The sequence goes on from NC_134580.1 coordinate 8,469,806, forward strand.
AGGTGGCTCAGAAGTTAAGAGCACTGACTGCTCTTCCAGAGGTCCTGAGTTCAATTCCCAGCAACCAATGGTGGCTCACACCCACCTGTAATGAGAACTGGTGCCCTCTACTGGTTTATATAGGATATATGTAGGCAGAATATTGTATACATAATAAATAAATCTTTAAAAAAAAAAAAGTTACCATGTCCCCAAATTCTACGATATGTATTATCTGGTCCTTCACAAAGGTTGACTCTGGTTCAGAGTCTCTTGAGCTGGGGAACACAGTGGACAGCCAACCAACCAATGGAGGGTAGGGGACTAGAGTGATTAAGAGTAATTCTTGCAGAGGACCAGGGTTAGATTCCCAGCATCCACGTGGTAGATCACAACTGTATGTTAACTCCGGTTCCAATGGATCTGATGCCCTTTTCTGACCTCTTCAGGCACACAGACATACATGTAAGCAAAACACGCACATAAAATATATATAAAAAGAAACAACAACAAAAAGGTACCAAGCACCTTAAGACACAGAACAAATACAATGAGGGAGTGTATTAGAGATGAAACGGACACAGACAGTTCACAGAAGTTTTAACACCAACATTAATGTAAAGTACTCACACTGACTTTGGCATATATATGCCTGTAGTATAATTCTTTGTACAAAATTAGGAATACAGCATCTAAAAGACATAGCAAAAGGGTACTTGTTAATCTACAAAGCAACTGGTGTTCCTGGAGCTGCAGCCTTTCAGTGGAGGGACAAGGGTGATCTAGAGGGTAAACCTCTTTTTTGTTTAGGTTCTATTTATTATGTGTACAGTATTCTGTCTATACACTAGAATGAGGGCACCAGATCTCATTACAGATGGTTTTGAGCCACCATGTGGTTGCTGAGATTTGAATTCAGAATCTCAGTCTCAGTCAGTGCTTTTAACCTCTGAGCCATCTCTCTAGGCCCTAAACCAGTGGTTCTCAATGTTTTTCATGCTGGGACCCTTTAATACAGTTCCTCATGCTGTAGTGTCCAGAACCCAACTATAAGATTATTTTGCTGCTACTCTATAAATAAATTTTGCTACTGTTAGGAATCATAATGTAAATAGCTGTGTTTCCTGGTGGTCTTAGAGGTAAACCCTGTGAAAGAGTTTTTCAACCCCCCTGAAGGGGTCGCTAGCCACAGGTTAAGAACCTCTATTCTAAATTTTTAAGCTTATGCCCTAAGAACCTATGCACCCAGCCAGGGTGGTGGAGCACGCCTTTAGTCCCAGGACTTGAGAGGCTGCAGCAGGGAGATCTCTGTGAGTTTGAGGTCAGCCTGTATCACACAGTGAATTCTAGGCAAGCCTGAACCACACACAATGAGATCCTGTCTCAACAAAGGGCTGTATACTGGCCAGGTGTGCCCAGAGAAAATGATGTCCCATGCTGCTTTAGAGCTCCTAGCCATCTCTCCCTTCTCTCTCTCTCTCTCTCTCTCTCTTTCTCTCTGAGGCAGGGTCTCACCATGCTATCACTGGCCTTAAAGAAAAAGAAAAGTGAAAGGTGAGGGGGATAATTAGCCCAAGCCAAAGTAACTCAAAGACCACATACCCCAAAGATGGAAAAGAAAAGTTCATATCTGGAAAAGCTCAAATTATCCAGCTTTCTCTAACCATGTAATTTTACTAAAAACCTACACCTTAAGCAGGGAAATAAAATGCTAAGTGAAACACATACAGGCCAACCATGGTGGCGCACACCTTTAATTCCAGCACTTGAGAGGCAGAGGCAAGTGGATCTCTGATTTTGAGGCCAGCCTGGTCTACAGAGTGAGGTTCAGACAGCCAGGGCTACATAGAGAAATCCTAGCTGGTAAAAGCAAAAAAGGAAGAAGAAAGAAACACAAGCTCCCCAGCCTTTCTGCTTTCATGATATCTGCTATCCAGCCCACGAGATACAGCGTTCACATCTACCACCTACCGTTACCAACTTGGGGAGCGATGGCTTCCGCCTCAGGCCATGGTGTATTCTTGAAGAATCTTTCAGTTAGCTTGGTCCAGCTGAAAGCCAAGCGAAAACAATTCATAACTCCAAAACAAGAAAGACTCAGGACCCAACCCTCAAATTCAGAACATAGAGGTATCACAAAAACAAGCCTGAGCCCTCCAAGTCTATGACTCTTCTCAATCCAGCTCTTCTGTTTGGACCCTAGCAATGTGGAAACAGAGTTCAAGTCCTGTTCACTGATCCAACAGGTGTCTGGTCATTTGCACATACCCCATCTTCCCAGAACTTCCTTAAAATATTTCCCGTCTCATCCCTAGCTGATCTGCCTTTTATCCAGCAAACATTATTATCCACTACTCTGGAGCTTGGTCTGTGCTGATATGCATTGGGAGGTTGTACAATTCAGAAATTAAGCTCTGGTGTTAGAATGTGCAGGTTTAGAACTCAGCATATGCACGGTGGGGGCTAGCTATGGTTGCTTCTATGCTTCCTTTACTGTAAAAAGAGGAAACCCGTGGAATTTACACCATGGGATTACTGTCGCAGGCAAAGTAGAAGCCACACAAAGTACTCCAGCTCTGCTAACCTGCACTGGGAATATATGCTAATTGCTACTACCATCTTTATTAGTAGTGACATTATTTTAGATATGAACCTTGCTTGTTTATGGGATACAAAGTCCAGTTAATGAACAAGGCCAGTGGTTCTCACCCTGTGGGTCTCAACCCTTTTGGCAAACCTCTATGTCTGAAAATATTTACATGACAATTCAGTAGCAGAATCACAGTTATGAAGTGGCAACGGCAATAATCTTATGGTTGGGGGGGGTCACCACAACATGAGTTGTATATTAAAGAGTCACAGTATGAGTAAGGTTGAGAACCACTGCTCAAGCCCAAGGAATCACAACACAGCGAAAACATCTCCCAAAAACCAAAACCCATAACACACACACACACACACACACACACGATTACACATTACTCATCTTGTAGGAGCTTCATCAGTAGGCCAGTCCCACACAGAAACACAGTAAACAGCACATACCTGTTCTCATAAATGTCCTGGATCTCATACACCTTCTGGTCAATGACATCACTGGAGACACGACTGGCCTGAAGCTCATACACTTTCTGGTCAATCAAATCTGAGACAGTCTTGTGGAAATACTGGATGAAGTTTTTGATCACTTCGGGAATCACCTGGTAGGTCTGCTGCTCATACTGCCGTTCGTAGGCCAGGTCCTGCTTCGGGTCTCCTAGAGGACGGACACAATAAAAACTCTAGTGCTTGCAAGCTCATACGTATGATGGACCAGAAGGGCAAGACCACATACAGGGCTGGGGATAGAGTTCAATCTTAATCATAGAAGCTGGGGTGGGTTGGGGAGGGACCACACAGCCACAGAAACACGCACCCCACCCCATACACTAAACTCAGATCCACACAAACCAGTATAATTTCCCTTTAAACATTTAGAGACACAAACTTTCCCCAAGTCACCCTCGATCCTTCAGAACAATTACCACCAAAGTTATTTCTTAGCCGGGCATGGTTGCACACACCTTTAATCCCAGCACTTGGGAGGCAGAAGCAGGTGGGTCTCTGAGGCCAGCGTGGTCTACAGAGTGAGTTCCAGGATAGCTAGAGCTATACTTACAGTGAGACCCTCTCTCAAAAAGAAAAAGAGAAAGAAAAAAAAACACAAACCAAAACAACAACAAAAAAAGGAAACTCACTAACTAACTTATGGAAAGCTACTTTTCACCTTTAAAGAGACATTAACGTAGTTTGTAAAACAACTCTAAGGGTCTGAATAAAACATTTAATGTAACGTACCCTAAGCAATGCAAGCCACTTAGTACTTAGTTTATCTCACAGTCACCACAGCATCTCGGTAAACATCAAAAGCCTCCCCGGGACAGTTTACATGGACCTGGTTTGAATCAAGTACATTTTTCACACCAAGCTTTTCTTCCTCGGGGCTGGAGTAGGGGTCAAGTGGTAGTGTGTGCTCAGGCTGCACCAGACCCCGAGTTCAATCTCCAGTCCAAATCAGCACACCCAAAAAGGTTGTCCACCTTCCCCTGATGGTTTAAACAAGGAAGGTTGTGGGTGTGGCTCAGAGCTGGCCTAGAAGCATGGGACTCCATCTCCAGCATGACACATAAAATTACCCACAAGGAAGGGAAACCTAGCCAGGCCAGCTATCCTTCTGACACCGGCAGGAAGAGCACAGAAAAGGCCTGATTTATTAGACTCTTGGCGCTAACCTACCACTCAGGCCTAATGGCCGACTCCAGACCTGGGCCACCAAGGTGTTTTTACCAGGGACCTGTCGGATTCAAAGCTGAGACAGTCAAAAAGGTGCCAATCCCTGGAGACAGTGAGCCAGCAGGGCGAATTCAGGTCTCACCTGTGTGCATATCATAGTCGCCCGGGTACGCATAGGGATCATACGCAGCCTGCGAGGAAAAAGACAAAGTCAGGAATGCACGCCCAGTGGGGATTCCAAAACACTCGTCCTCAGGCGTACACGTCAAGCAGGAGGCTGATGTCACCACGCAGATAGGTCAGTCCCCACCTCGGAGGGGTTCAGAAGTGTGCGAGAAATGGGAGCAGGGGCAAGGACGACCCACGGTTACGGCGGAATAAGGAAAGCACGGTACAAGCGCGTCAGAGCCAAGAGCTCAGCTCCAAACACCCATCAGCCTGCCTCGGGCTGCAACGACACGCGGGGACAGGAGTCGGGCAGAGGCGGGATCGGTGAGGAGTCCCGGAGCAGGGAGGGCCGGGATGGTCGGGGCCGGCATATTCCGGCCCGATCTGGACGCCGCCTCATCTTGGGGACAGATCCCACCGAGCCGGGTGCCCGAAGCGGAGCCCGCCACGCGCACAGCTCCTCATTACCTCAGACTCGTAGTCATCAGCCGGGTAAGACATGGCTACCGCGCTCCAGAACCCCGCGGGAGAGAGCGGAAGAAGTACTCTGCGCCTGTCTGGCTGGACAGGAAGTCCCGCCCAGCCCGAGTCTTACCGGAAGCCCTTCCGGGCCGGCTGGGGACCTGGTGTACGTTTGATTGGAAGGACCGAGCTCGCAAGCTGTCTGTGTTCCTTCTTCCTCCAATGGAGGCTTTTCAAAGGATGTGCTTCTGGAGTGCTGGTGTAAGCGCAGAAATAGGGGCCGGCGGGAGTTCTGTATAAAGGGGAAGCCTAGAGGACCTGTTGGCTCACGTCTGCGATCTCATAGATGGCGAGGGTAAAAGGTTCGCAGCGAGATCGAGGAATACCCGAGTTTAGTTACTTCAAGGACAGTGCGGTTTTAGAGCAAGATCCTAAAAAACAAAACAAGAACCAAAGGGGAAAAAAGGAGGAAAGAAGGTGGGCCTGACCTGAGGTTTAGGTTATAAGTGGTTTGCCTGCAGCGAGAAATGTCCTAAATTTTTTTAAAAAAAATAATTAAACCCTGGAATACGTGAAACAACCCAGCTGGTAAGGGTTCTTGCCGCCCAAGCCTAACCTGAATCGATCCCAGGGACCCACATGGTGGAAGGAGAGAACCAACTCTTGAAAATTGTCCTTTAACCTCCAAGTACACTCGAGGACACACACATTAAATTGTAGAACAAATTCTACTTAGGTTTTTTGTTTTGTTTTGGTTTTCGAGACAATTTCTCTGTGTAACAGCCCTAGCTGTCCTCTGGAACTAGCTCTTGTAGACTGACTGACCTCGAACTCACAGAGATCCATCTGCCTCTGCCTCCCTGAGTGCTGGGGTTGCAGGTGTATACCACCACCTGGCCAAATTCTAGTTGGTCTTAATAATAAAAACTCAGAGTCAGATATAGGGGTTAATGCTGAAGATAAGATAAACAGGACAGCCACTAGAGAGTTCTTTTACCAGTGTTCAGACGGAAGGGGCAGTCCTGTCCTCAGACTGCTTCTCTAGACGCTCTCTCCACTAAACCTCAGCCTGAACTGTCTCCACCCAACCTCGGACTGCACTGGGCCCCTGTCTCCTTTCTACCTATACTCCTCCCTCTGTCCAGCCATATCACTCCTGCCTCCACCTCTCTAGTGCTGGGATTAGACACGTGATCCCAAGGGCTGGGATCACCTTTGTGTGAGCTCTGTTTCTCTTTTAGACAGATTCAATCTTGTGTAGCCCAGGGTACCCTTTAACTAACAGAGATCCCTCTGCCTTGGTCTCCCAAGTTCTGGGATTAAAGGCCTGCCCTACCGCTGCCCGGCTAAGATTTCTTATTTGTTTATTTTTGACACAGGTGTCTCTATTACATAGTTCTTGGTGTCCTGGAACTCAATATGTAGATCAGGCTGTCTTCAAATTCACAAGAGACCTTGCCTCTGCCTCCTAAGTGCTGGGATCAAAGGCTTGTGCTAGCACACCCCACCCCCCAAGATATTTAACCTAGGCTTAAGCAATAGCATTAGGAGATAGAAGCACTCAGAAAAATGTTAGGCTCACCTGAGAGCAAGGCCGTGAGCTTCTCCACCAGTCATATAGAAAGTAATACCAAGGGTGGGTAAACAGCTCCTCAGAGGAGGGTTGCTTTTGCTGTTTTCCTTTGCCTCCCCCTCTGTAGTATGACCAGAGGTGAATACGGTCCCATGACGAATGACTCTTAAGCTTCAGAGCCCCTAGACTCCTAGGACCTATTTTAACTGCAATGAGGTTTTCCAGTAAGGTGCTCAGATACTCATATGTTTTTATAAAATTTGCACAATAGTAATTTTACTGTAATTGTTCAAGGAAGCTTTCCCCCACTTGGGTTTCCCTTTTGTTATCATTCCCTTTGTGTCTGGTAGCATCTGGAATCCTGCAGAAAGAAACCACCTGGGAACATATGTATGCAATAGACTTTGGTATGGATTTAAGGTATTGCTGGCATTCTGCATGCAGGAATGGCTGGGACCCATGGTTGTCAATAAGTATCCCCAATGAGAAAATATTTAAAGGTAAATCAGGACACTAAGGAATTGAGTTTACCTGAAATCTCACAGTGCATCTATGCCAGGGATTTCATACACTTTATCAAAATTTGATAATGTTTCTCAAAATGTATAATGACATTTTAAAAAGAGTTGTGAAATTGAAAGATATGTATTATAAATATATACATAATATATGTTATAATATTGTGTAACACACAAAATATATTTTTTGAATTTTGAGCCAAACATGGTAACACCTTTCTGTAGTCCCAGTATTTCAGAGGCTGAGGCAGAAGGATCACAAATTTAATGCTGTGGTGGCACACGCCTTTAATCCCAGCACTCAGGAAGCACAGGCAGGTGGATCTCTGAGTTTAAGGCCAACCTGGTCTACAAAGTGAGTTCTAGGGCAGCCAGGGCTTCATCGCACGTGTAAGGCTCTGGATCTGATCACCAGCATCACTAATAATGATGATAGCCAGGTCCTGCACTTGGGAGGCAGAGGCAGATGGATCCTCTGAGTTTGAGGCCAGCCCAGTCTACAGAACAAGTTCCAGCTCTGGGCTACACAGAGAAAGCTTTTCTCAAAAACAAAACAAAACAAATACAGCAAAACAAAACAAAAACCAAAATAATAAGAACAACAACACTTTCAAAGTGACCTGACTTTCAGGTCAACCCAGTTTCAACCGTAGTTTTCCCTTCTCAATTAAGGACTTTAGTTTTCCAGTTGCTTATGTGTGTGTGGGGGGGGGGTCCCTGCAAATGCTACAGCCAACAGGAAAATGAACAGAGAGGCAAGAAAGGAAATCATGTTTGGCACTACTTGACCAGTGCTGATTCCAACTTCTAGAGTCTGACACTGGGCAGTTTATTTTGGACATATTGAAGTACAAATCATTTGCGGGGGAAAAAGTTTTCTGGTAACAGTTATCTCAGTCCTGGGTATACAATAAAGTTTAAGGCGTGACTGCATCAAAACTCTTTGCCAAAGTACATGTGACCTCTACCATGAGGATAGATTCTGTAACTCAAGAGCCCAGGATCTGGTGTGGTCTCTCATCAAGATAGTATAGAGGTTATCATATAAAGTTCACGTGACAGCGTCCCTAAGGATAGGTTCTATTGACTGAGAAACAAAGCTAAAGATAAGGGTCTAGGGAGAGAGAGTCCAGGATAAACATTCTGGGGGACTCAAGCCTGGCATTACAGGTAGCAAAGGCCACCAGGTTATTAACCACAACCAGTCCCAGCCTTCAGGGTGGAAAACAGGTGTACTTATCATTCCTGGTTTACCCAGTGCTTATCTGTGGGCATAAGGACAGCATGTCCTCTACTGCTGCTCACGTCAAAACCTCCACAGCCACCCTTCCTTCCCTCTCATATCCAATGTATTCTTTGTGGGGTTTTTTTTTTGGGGGGGGGGGGACAAGGTTTCTCTGTGTAACTCTGGCTATCCTGGAACTCACTCTAGCCTCGAACTCACAGAGATCCATCTGCCTCTGCTTCCCGAAGACAGGATTAAAGGCGTGCAGCACCACTGCCTGACACATGTGCAAATCTTGCTGGCTCTGCTTCCAGAAACATTCCTGTAAGCTAGGTCTCCCCACCTTGTCCCCACCACTCGTGTCTAGGCTCCTACCGTGTCAGCTGTACTGTAGCAGCTACCTCAGTCTCTCGCTTCTGTTTCAACCTGTATTTTTTTTTTTTTTTTTTTTGGTTTTTCGAGACAGGGTTTCTCTGTGGCTTTGGAGCCTGTCCTGGAACTCCCTTGGTAGACCAGGCTGGCCTCAAACTCACAGAGATCCGCCTGTCTCTGCCTCCCAAGTGCTGGGATTACAATTGCCTTTGAGTCGGGACTAGGTCTGTTGCTTGACAGTACCTTAACACAACTTATAAAAGCAACTTTGGCCTACTGCACATACTGGCTCCTACTGCACGTACTGGCTTTGTGGGAGCCTACGCAGTTTGGATGCTCACCTTTCTAGACCTGGATGGAGGTGGGTGGTCCTTGGACTTCCCACAGGGCAGGGAACCCTGATAGCTCTATGGGCTGACAAGGGAGGGGAACTTGATTGGAGGAGGGGGAGGGAAATGGGAGGCGGTGGCGGTGAAGAGACAGAAATCTTTAATAAATAAATAAACGGGAAAAAAAGAAAAAATAAACAAATAAATAAATATTTTAAAAAAAGGAAAGCAACTTTGGTGAGCAGATGAAAGCCCTTCACAGACGATGCAATCTTTCATCACGGGGAGTTTGATTTTGCAAGGCTCCTTTGTAAACGGAAGAGCAGGACTTCAAAGGAGAAGGAACAGAGCAGCCTCCGGCTCCTGGAACAGGGGATTCAGCAGCTGCAATGCTGCTTTTTTCTCTTGCTCTTTTGCCTGGGGTTTGAGGCAGGAAATTCTCTGGCTTGGGTCATTAGTCTATCCCAGCCTATCTAGGCTTTGCAGACGAATGTGTTTGAAGCTCCTCTCTCCATGGCCATGAGGTTTGCTTGTTGCTCCCCTTCTATCCCGTTTGTTTCACTGCTCTGAGCCGTATCTCAGAAGCCCTACCTACCCCACTTGCATTTTACTAGTGAGAGCTAGAAGCATCATTGTGGATCCTCCTGTATAGGCTTTATTGGGCAAAGTCTAAACTGAGGCACACTCTATAATAAAAAGGCCAATGAAGGGGCAGGCTGTCTCCTTATTGCATCTTAAATTCTATCTTCCTTTCACCATGCACTTTGAAGAATATATTGTTCTTGGCCACAAATACACAATCTGATTACTTGTCTGGGTATTGTTTTGTTTTGCTTTGTTCTACTATTTTCTTTCTAGATTTAGTCATCTTATTTCGTATATATAAAAGTTTTGCCTATGTATATGTATGTGCACCACATGCAGTGCCCTTGGTGGCCAGAAGAGGGTGTCAGATTCCCTGGAACTGGAAGAGGAGCAGGTAGGTGCTATTACCTTCTAAACCATCTCTCCAGCCCAGAGGTCTGCTTTAAAAAAAAATCCAGGTAGTGGTGGTGCAAACCTTTAATCTCAGCACTCAGGAGGCAGAGGCAAACAGATCTCTTGAGATTGGGGCCAGCCTCATCTACAGAGTTAGTTCCAGGCTGATTGATTAGGGCTGTTACACAGAGAAACCTTGTCTCAAAAAAAAAAAAAAAAAGAAAGAAAGGAAAAAGAAAAGAATAAAAAATGCAATATAATTGAAGCACAAGATAAGAACTTCAAAGCAGCAAGTATAAATATGTTCAAGGACCTTAAAGAGGATAAGAATAGGGGCTGGAGAGATGGCTCAGAGGTTAAGAGCATTGCCTGCTCTTCCAAAGGTCCTGCGTTCGGTTCCCAGCAACCACATGGTGGCTCACAACCATTTGTAATGGGGTCTGGTGCCCTCTTCCTGACTGTAGGCATCCACATACTGAATATTGTATACATAATAAATAAATAAATAAATAAATAAATAAATAAGGATAAGAATAAATCCCTTAATGAGCCGGGCGGTGGTGGCGCACGCCTTTAATCCCAGCACTCGGGAGGCAGAGGCAGGCGGATCTCTGTGAGTTCGAGACCAGCCTGGTCTACAAGAGCTAGTTCCAGGACAGACTCCAAAGCCACAGAGAAACCCTGTCTCGAAAAACCAAAAAATAAATAAATAAATAAATAAATCCCTTAATGAAGACACTGAAAGCACAAACTATTGAATGAAATACTGAAAAAGGCTGAGAGATGAAAGTAGAAATAGAATCACTAAAGAAACCACAAACTGCAATAAAACTAGAAATGAAAATTTTAGGATGTCCAACAGAAACCTCAGAATCAGTGCTTCGTTCAGTCAACATCAGAGAGGCTCCTTCCTGCAGATGGAAACTGACACAAAGATCCACACCTGGAAAATGTGCAGGAAGTGAGAGACTGTGGAGCACTCACAGCTAAAGCTGCTGTCTTAACAGACTCCGCCCCCAGGGCTCAGGGATCTAGTCAAAAGAAGAGGCATAAAGAATGTAGGAGACAGGGAAATCCTGTCTCGAAAAACCAAACATGTATGTCTTACTTTCTAGCTCTGGCTGGTCTGCAGTTCACAATATAGCCCAGGTTACCCTCAAACTCACAAAGATCTACCTTCTTCTGCCTCTTGAATGCTGGGCTTAAAGGTTTATGACATCGTATCCTGCCTCAACATTCCACTTTTGAGTAAAAAAAAGCAAAATTTTGATTTCTTGCTAGTTTATCTTAAGAATAGACTTTCTGGATGGTGGCGCACGCCTTTAATCCCAGCACTTGGGGGATAGGGCAGGAGGATCTCTGAATTCAAGACCAACCTAGTCTACAGAGAAAATTCAAGGACAGTCAGAGCTACACAGGAAAAACTCTGAGGGGGAGGAGGGATTCCTAAGAATACGACAGGAAGTGTCAATTGCCTTTCAGCCTCCATCAGGCAACAAGGGTGGCGAGACTATGTAGGGAAGGGAAAGGAGAGCAGGAACTGGGGTGTAACTCCGTAGACAGGGTGCTTGCCTACCATGCACAAAGCTCTGGGTTTGATACCCAGAAACACCCAAACATGAGGGTGCTGGGTGCTTGTGGTCCTAGTACTTTTCAAGAAGTGAAGTTCAAAGTCATCCTCGGCTGCATAGTAAGCCTGAGATAACAATGTACAACAGACGCAGTGGGGAAACCAGGTGATGAGTTGACATACCTTCCCATTTTTAGGAGAATACCATTAAAAAGTTGCAAAGTCTCATTTTAAATTTTTATTATTATTTGTGGTGTGAGAGCAGGGGTGAAGGAGGGAGGGAAAGGAAGAGAGAAGATAGACAGATTGCCGGTGTGTCCATGTCATGGAGCGAGTGTGGAGGCTGAGGGAGAACTTCCACTACAAGATCTGGGATCACAGCCAGGTAGTCGGGCTATTGCAACAGGAGTTTCCAGCCGCTGAGCCAATGCTTCTCACCCTTCCTGGCGCTGTGACCCTTAATACAGCTTCTCATGCTGTGGAACCCCAACCATACAATTCTTTTCGTTGCTACTTCCTGTCATTTTGCTGCTGTTATCAATCATAATGTAAAAAACAGATATGCAGATGGTCTTAGGCTGCTTCTGTGGAAGGGCTGTTTTTGACTCACAGGTTGAGAAACACTCTTCATCTTGCTGGCTTAGCTGCCAAATCTTTAAAAATATTTTTGCTAGGTTTATTTATTTTTGTGTGCATTGGTGTTCTGCAAGTATGTCTGTGTGAGGATGCCAGATCCCCTGGAACTGGAATTATAGACAGTTGTGAGCTGCCATGTGGGTGGTGGGAATTATATCCAGGTCCTCTGGAAGAGCAGACAGTGCTCGTACCCACTGAGCCATCTCTTTGGCACCACCAGCTGTCAAATTTTAAATGCTGATAATCAGTTCAAATTTCTCTAACACACTGTGAAAGCCAACAGGTGGAGGCAAAGAAAGATGGAAAGGAAAGGCAACGCGTTGGATCTGGCCTGAGATGGTATTCATACTCTTCCTAGAAAGACTCCTGGTCCAAAGACTGGCTCCAAGTTGCACCCAAACTACAAACACGGGGTACAACAAAACTAGAATCCAAGTCCTTGGGAGTCCCACAAGGCAACAATACAGGTATTTATTTACCAAGTAAATAAATTTCTTTCGATTGTTTTCTATTTTATGTACGAATTGACCAAATGTAAATAACGGGTGTGTGTGTGTGTGCTTGCAGCCCTCTTGAGTCAGGTTCAGGCATGTGTTAGGTGGGACTTTCAAGGCTAAATAATAGTTCTGCACTAATCTGTCTACTGAAGGGTTACTCTTGTTTAATTACATTGAATTAAAATTGTGTTAAGGGCTGGAGAGATGGCTCAGAGGTTAAGAGAACCCACAACTCTTCCTGAGGTCCTGAGTTTAAGACCCAGCAACCACATGGTGGCTCACAACCATCTATAATGAGATCTGATGGCCTCTTCTGGCTGCAGAAATATAGGCAGACAGAACACTGTATAAATAATAAATAAATCTTTTTTAAAAAATCTTTTTTAAAGCAATGATTCCCCTCGGGGGCAAGTGGGAGCGAAATCTATTATGTTAGAAGATATTACAGCCTGCTTAGAGGTGATATTTCCAAATCATCGTGCGTTTTGTGGAAAATCGCGTTTTGTACGTCTGTTCATTGATTCAAAACACACCTACACCAGACTAGTTGGTTTCTTCATTTTCCTTTCCGAGTCGCTGGGGAGCATTTTACCGTGATTGGCTAAAGCATTTGCCAGTCGTCTTTCCGGACCTACGACAGGAAGAACTGGAAGAAGAGGGTGGGGGGGAAAGTGCCCAGAACTCAGCTTTTTTACTGGCTCCAGTAGGAACACACGCTTAGTGCGTAGTAATTCTAATTTGTGATTGGCTTATCTGTCCGCCAGTCAGACCACCGTAAACCAGTGTTCTCGTTATACTCTGCCTTCCTTGCCTGATTGGCTGAGTTGTACATGTTCTGCAGTGTCTGATTGGTCCGACGCTTTACGCGCCCCGGCCTGCCCGCACTCTGTTGCCGTGGTTGCAGGCCCCGCCCTCCCGCTCGCTGACAGCGAGGCTTCTCCTGGAGGGAAGCGGGTCCGTTGGTCGGTCCGTAACGAGGCTGGCGCTGCCAGGCCTGCGCCTAGCCGTTGCCATGGCAGCCACCGGCGGGGACGCGGATGACGAGTCCCGATCCGGCCGCTCGAGCTCCGACGGCGAATGCGCGGTGGCGCCGGAGCCGCTGGCGGAAACCGGAGGCCTGTTCTCCTTCGCGGACCTAGGCGCTGCGCTGGGCGGCGGTGCAGGCCTCCCGGGCCGGGCAGCCGGCAGGGCCCAGTCCCCGCTGCGCTACCTCCAGGTCCTGTGGCAGCAGGACACCGAGCCCCGCGATGAACTGCGCTGCAAGATCCCCGCCGGACGGCTGAGGCGTGCTGCCAGGCCCCACCGCCGGCTCGGGCCCACGGGCAAGGAGGTGCACGGTGAGCTCGGCCAGGGATCCTGGGATCGCTCGTGAGTGATCGCAGTAGTTAGAGCTAACGAGGACCGTGTCTTCGGCCACTTGGACATCACTAAAAAAAAATCTTTCCACTCTCGAGGTGGTTGTTAGTAGACAATAATATGGGACGATTGAGAATATTTTTATTATTAAAGAAGGAAGCCAAGAGCCTGTGGCTATGCCATACCTACTTGTGTGAATGCACAGATCTGAACCAGACTGCTCCACACGTGGCCCTTACACACCTACAGACACTTGTAGCCCCAGTTTTCTATATGTAGAATGGGTACACTACTAGCTTTACTGGGGTATTAAGAGTTAGGTTCGCACACCTTTAATTCCAGCACTCGGGAGGCAGAGGCAGGCGGATCTCTGTGAGTTCGAGGCCAGCCTGGTCTACAAGAGCTAGTTGAAGGACAGGCTTCAAAGCTACAGAGAAACCCTGTCTCGAATAAGAAAAAAAAAAAGTAAGGTTCTGCTTATAAAGTCTACCTTTGTGATGGCCAAACACTCATTTGATTCACAAACTTTTATAATCATTTCAAGAGATAGATTGTGACCCACAAGAAGTGACTTGTACAGAATTTGCTATACACAAGAAAAACGGCCAGGTGTGATGGTGCACACCTGTAATCCTGAGGAGGCAGAGGTGGTAGGGAGATCTCTGTGAGTTCAAGGTTAGTCTGGTTCACAGTGTGAATCCTGCAGTTTGCACTGGGGAGGTCAGGTTTTGTAGCAAGCATCTTTTCCCACTGAGCCATCTCAGCATCCCTAAATAAAATACATATTATCACACCAAGTCCAGTTACTTCCATATGGACATGCTGATCTCAAGTCACATAGAAAAAGGTTGTACCATAGTCCAGCTCAGGTCAGCCAGACCGTCCTGGTATATCTGCTGTATTGTTTTCTACAGTTTGTGGGTGAAAAGGAAAATGGGGTGCAGAAGGATTAAGAATGGAAAGGGTTTTTTCTTATTTATTATGTATACAGTATACAGTATTCTGCCTGCATGTATCTCTACACTCCTGAAGAGGACAGCAGATCTCATTTATAGATGGTTGTGAGCCATCATGTGGTTGCTGGAAATTGAACTCAGTACCTCTAAAGAGCAGCCAGTCCTCTTAATTTCTGGGCCACATCTCCAGCCCCAAGAATGGAAAGTTTTAAGGTCTCTTCAGACTAGCACCATTTGACCTGGTGTCTTTTTTTTTTTTTTTGTTTTTTGTTTTTTGTTTTTTTGTTTTTTCGAGACAGAGTTTCTCTGTGGCTTTGGAGCCTGTCCTGGAACTAGCTCTGTAGACCAGGCTGGTCTCGAACTCACAGAGATCCGCCTGCCTCTGCCTCCCGAGTGCTGGGATTAAAGGCGTGCGCCACCACCGCCCGGCATGACCTGGTGTCTTAAAAGTCAAAAGAGGGTTGGGCAATGGTGTCCCTGTCTTTAATCCCAGCACTTGGGAGGCAGAGGCAGGCAGATCTCTGTGAGTTCGAGGCCAGCCTGGTCTACAGAGTGAGTTCTAGGACAGCCAGGGCTACACAGAGAAACCCTGACTCAATAAAGTTTAAAAGAGAATTTCAAAGTGCTGTAACAAAAAACGTGCATATAGATGCCTGCAATTGTTATATCTAGTTTGCATTTTTTTTTACCACTCTCAGACAACAGAGGCTGTTAGTTTTGTTCTAAAGTAGAGGCAGAATCAGTGCAAAGAGGGCAAAGAAGTTTCTGCTTGGGAATTACCATGTTTGGTAAGTCATTTAGGAATGACCGCTGTGAAGAAGAAGAATAAAAGCTTGGGTGTGATTATCTTACAAAGGACTAAGCAAACCCTCTCATTCTTTCTATTTTAAAAATATTATCTCAATTTTCTTTGTAACAACTTAAGAGCTGGCCAAACAGCTCAGCCTTGTCTTATAGATGATGGGCTGGGGCCCAGGGTAAGTAACTTTCTTGCTCAAGGTCGCCAGCTACCACAAGTGGCAGAAATTAGATCTGGCTCCAGAAGTCAGTTTGCTACAGAAATTGGTCTCTCCTCCAACTGTGGCCCAGTTCCAGTTTTTCCTTGTTCCCAGACTGGTGGTTTCTGTCCCAACACCTTTGCCTTTCTGTACTGCTATGACTGAAGGGTAGACTATCAAGGAAAGCTCAGAAGTCATGTGCCTTCTGTTTTGTTATGGTCATTTTTTTAAATGTCTTTTCTGTTTTTATAGCTCTGAAGAGGCTGAGGGACTCCGCCAATGCCAATGATGTAGAAACAGGTGAGTGTGCACAGTGGGACCTGTGGGCTGATGGGGAAGGGAAAAGCCAGATCACCTTCCTTCCCTCGGGGCATGCTCACCTTGTTCACTCCCTGACCCTGAAGTCACTGCAAAACAGAAGTAGGGTGTAGGACTCCCTCACTGTCTCACCATGCCCCTCTGTTACCAGTGTCTCCTGGTGTCACAGTGCCCTGTATGCTTCCTGATGCTAGGGACCATGCCAGTGTTTTGTGTTTTTCTTTACATCTTTGGGGTTTAGCATAGCCCTCAGCAAAGAGCAAGTGCTCACTTTTGGTAGGAGTGACCTCCAGGTTTTTCTCCTACCCACCAGTTCCTGAATAACCACTCTGAGGCTTAATATTAGTTACAAACTGTTTGGCCTTTTATCTCAGGCTTATTATTAACTAGCTCTTACAACTTAAATTAACCCTTTTCTATTATTCTACATTTTACCATGAGGCTCGTGGCTTGTTACTTCACATCTTTCCTCTCCAGTGGCTGCTGGCACCTCCCTGATTCTGCCTTCCTTGTCCCTGTATCTTTGCTTGGATTTTCCACCTGACTCTGTTCTGCCTGGCTACTGGCCAAATCAGCTTCTTTATTAACCAGTGGTAATAAAACATATTCCCAGCATACTGAAGGGCATCCCGCATCAGTGAACACTCCCTTGACTGCTGGCTAATCATCTGGCACCCCTGGCTCTCCAGTGACTGGTCCTCAGACCTGTTACTGAAAAGGCATCTCACAAGCATGGGTGGGGTCCCTGCAGGACACTGTAGCTGACTTTCTGTTGCTGTTTCTGAGCATTTCCTAACTGAGGTAGAGCATCAGAGGTACAAGGGCAGCTTCTAGGACAAATGCTACTGCTACTAATTTAATCTGCTAACAATACCTATCCCATGTGTCAGGGGAAGCGGCGTGTTGGGTTACTGTGGCTGCTGTATCGTCAGACTTTGTCATGGTGACAAACTTGCACCTAAGGAAGGAGATTACTTTTGCTCCTGAATTCAGATCTTTTTTTAAGAAAAATATTTTAAATATTTATTTATTATATATACAATATTTTGTCTGCATGTATGCCTACAGGCCAAAAGAAGGCACCAGATCTCATTACAGATGGTTGTGAGCTACCATGTGGTTGCTGGGAATTAACTCAGGACCTTTGGAAGAGCAGACAATGCTTTTAACTGCAGAGCCCTCCTACCAGCCCCGAATTCAGATCTTTTAGTGCTCAGCTCATCTACTCCATTCAGACCTCAGTGCAGTGGAGTATGCCCTAATCCTAGAATTTAGGAGGCAGAGGTGGTTGGATGACTATTAAGGCCAGTCTGGTCTACACAGCAAGTTCTAAAAAAGCCTGGGGTACAGAGGGAGATAAAAATAATAGGTTTGGCCTAGTGAATGGCTCAGTGGGTAAGAGTACTTGCCATAAAAGCAAGAGGACCTGAGTTCAAATCCCCAGGACCCATGTAAAAAAGTCAGGCATGGCTCCATGTACCTGTAACCCCAGCATCAGGGTTGGAGACAGGTGGATCCTAGGAGCTTGGTGGCCAGCCATCCGAACTGCAGCAGGAATCTACAGGTTCAGTAAGAGACTTTGTATCTTAAAATAAGGTGGCAAATGACAGAGGATCCCTGATGCCCTCTTCTGGTCCCTGCATGCACACACATAGGCACATGACTTGTACATACCATGATCACAAACCATACATACACAAAAACACAAAAAGATGAATAAATTAAAAAGCAAAACAAAGCAAGTTTCCATTGGTTATTGCTGGAGGGCATGGCAGAAGAGGTCAGTGTCCCTGTGGCAGGAAGCAGGGAGCATGCATGAGCTTTCAGGCTCCCTCCTCTTTCCTGCCCTTCTGGGCCCGCAACCTATGGGATGGTGCTGCCCCACTCAGGGTGGCCTTCCTGAATCTTCTCTGAGAATGCCCTCATAGGGTCACACTGATGGTGATCTAGGCACTTCTTTGATCAAGTCAGGATTCACCATCAGAATGGCCTCCACAAACAACCTACGTTCAGTGCTCAGCATCACGAGTGGCATGGACAGTTCTGCAGGTCACACCTCCAGGCCAGATTTCCTGGCCAGGCCAAAACTCCACGTGTCTGCATTTCTGGAGGGTCATGGGAAGAATTGGTTTCTCTTTGCTTTGCAACTTCTAAGTTGCCAGGCCTCTTTGTCATCCACAAACCCCTAGCAGTGAGCTGAGCCCTCATCTTGCCTTCTCTAGCTTATTAAGTAGGAAAGGGTCCCCTGGTTTAAAGGACTCATTTAGTTCCACTGGGCCTGGATGATCCAGCAATGTCTCCATAGTTTAGAGTCTTTAGCCTTGTGCGGATCTGCAGAAATTGCTTTTGCCTTGGAAGTAACATCCACAAAATTTGAGGGCCATTATTCTGCCTCCCTCCAGGGTACAGCATTCTGATTTGGTGGTGGGCTGTTGTGGCAACAGGTAAGATGTGGACAGTGAGGGGCCGTGGTTACAGGAGCCCCCTTACAGCAGTCATGGGATAGGCACAGTTATCTCAGGAACCTGCTTCCAGATGGTTCCCTTGCTTTTGGCTCAGCAGTAGTCAGCAGGCCCAGAACCTTTGTCCACTTCTTGCCTTGGTCTGTTTTCCATGAAATTTAATGTTTGAGGATATTTGAGCATCAACTTAGAAAGTTTTGCAATGAAAGATAATAGACATTATATTTTCATATTTATTGTTTTGGGGAGCATGTGTGTGCTTGTGGATGTCATTGTACAACTTATGTGTTAGGAGGAAGGCCCGCTTGTTTGTCTGCTGCTCAGTTCCCAGCCACCCTGCTAGCTTAGCCCCGAAATAACCACATAGAAACTGTATTCATTAAATCACTGCTTGGCCTATTAGCTCTAACTTCTTATTGGCTACTAACTCTTACATATTAATTTAACCCATTTCTATTAATCTGTATATTACCACCACGTGGGCAAAGATTCAGCATGTCTGACTATGGCAGCTTCATGGCGGCTCTCTGACTCTGCACTTCTTCCTCTCAGCATTCAGTCCAGTCCTCTCCACCTACCTAAGTTCTGCCCTATCTGGCCAAGGCAATTTCTTTATTCATTAACCAATACAAGCAACACACAGACAGAAGGACCTCCCATACCATATGTGTACTTGCTCCCTCCTTCCACCACGTGGGTTTCAGTGATTGAACTCAGATCATCTCAGATCATCAGGTTAGACCCTTCCTGCCCACCTGGCCACTTTTTAAAAACCATCTTTCCTTAGAGTCCAGCTCGTAAGAAACCCCTCTCAGGGTCCAATCAAAGACACCACAGTAAGCAAAGGGGACTAAAGTCTGGGGGTTAAAAAAATCTACTCACAACAGGATTTGTCTATCCATGTTTCTTTATTCTTCTCTTTTTCTCTTCTTAATTAATTCTCCTGTTACAAACGTTCCCAGTAATATATGCCCTTATAACCAGCTGTTCCCCAGCCCTAGTAGGTTCCAGGACTGGAATGCTTTTTCCCTGTAAAAGAGTTTTCACACACATGTGCGTGCTCACATACACACATGCGCGTACACAGAGCTGTGGCTGTCAGTTCAAAGTTGGGTGTGGCTAGCACACGTCCTTAATGGAGGGAGTTAAGAAAGGAATTACATCATTAGGGGATTCTAGATGGAATGCTATATTTTAGGTGGTAAATAAAAGATCAGTTTAGTTTACTTTAAATTTCAGCTACTTTAATAAAGGTTTATTAAAATTTTATTTTATAAAATTATGAGTAGGGCACAGAGTGTGTTTTAAATCAGTGCGCAGCTTATCTCCTGGCATGCGTACAGGATACTGGTAACCAGGCAACATATGTAAACAGTCTGGGGGTTGGCAGGGAAGCTAATGGCTCCTGATCTGATTAGCACATTCACCACGTCTAGGTCTGGAGTTTACATTTATTGCTCTAGGTGGTAGAAACAAAGAGGAGACCCAGGCCTCTAAATTATCAATTCCAGGGTATGCTGTTATCAGCTGTTCTGATCAGGGGGAGTTGTAGGTCTTTCTTTAGGTTGCTGTTAATTATCTCTTCGGCTGTCCTTGAGAGTAAAACACAAGCAGTAAATTTCCTGAACTAAAATCATCAGTAAACTGAGGTGAAGGTGAGCGTAAGGAGTTAGGAATCTTTTGAGTGAGGTAAAACCAGAGCATGCGGATTCTGCTACCTATTTAAGCAGCTATGAATCAGCAGCTTGGGCAAGGAGTAATTCTGTGTCCTTGGATGGCTGTGAACATCGTAAATGGGATGCTCTTGCCTGGACCCTGAACACTGACCAATGCCTGCTGATAAAGATAACTGCAGGAAGGCAGCTCTCTGCATTTACCTAGGAGAAAGGAACGAAGGCCTGGCAGTGGGAAACTGCTTTCTCGTGTAGCGAGGGGAATGTGATTAGTAAGCCCCAAAGGCACAGGAGACAGTTCGGAACTGTGGGAATTAGTTCCTAAGTACGTAACAGAAGGGGAGTTAGCTACATCAAAAAGCTACAGCAAAAAGACACCCCCTTTATTCCCAAAGCAACAACACTGAAATTTCCTTGAATTTTGGCTTAACCTTTACCAGGGCCCCTGGCTCTGATAAGTCACTGGTGAAAAGATAGCTGAGCAATACTGTATAATGTTGTGGCTTGTGGCAGAGAATAGGATTGAGGCTGATGTCTTTCAGTTTGGCCTTGAACTTGTGATTCTCCTGTCTCTGTTTCTAGAGTGATGTGGTTACAAGAGTACATGACACCCAGCCGGGCAGCCAGTCAGCAACAGTAATGGGGCAGCACCTACGGGGCACCATGCCTCATACAAAGCTATAAACCCGATATATAGTTGAGGAGGAAGACGATAAAGCGACACCAGTTCAAAACCAGACGGAGCTGAGTGCTGCACACCTTTCATCCCAACACTGGGGAGGCAGAGGCAGGTGTATCTTGGTCAATTTGAGGCCAGCCTGGGCTACAGAGTGAGCTCCAGGACAGCCAGTGAAACCCTGTCTCAAAAAACCAAAGGACAAACCAAAGCAAACCAAACAAAATAAATACAGGCAGGAATGCAAAATGCAGCAGTGATGTGCTGAGCTGGAGCAGAGACGCCAGTTTGCAGCCCACTTGCCTCTTTTCACCTGGGTCACTGTGGCCTATGAACCTCACATCTCACGGGGCCAAAGTGTCCTGGTCTGTGAAGTGGATGTGACACCTTGCATGGCTGTTGTCAGGCTGCTGCCTGGCCAGAATTCCAAGTACACTGTACAGTGAGCTCTGTTCTAGAGTGGACAGTCCCCTGCTGTTAAAGAACAGGATGGGCAGGACGTGGGAGAAATGTGGGAGAGGAGAGGCTGACTCAGCTGGGGCGAGTTACATGGACAGGAAGCAGTTTGGACTTTGACTGGAAGGACTCAGATCCTTGAGGGGGCTTCTGGGAAAAAGACTAAAACGTCACTGACGCTGAAAGGACTGGCAGCAATTTTCCCCACTTCTTGGTCATTAGTGCATAATGTCTCCCTCTTTTCAGGGCCCCGCTCTGTCAGAAAAGGAATAACACATCCATTATTTCCGTCACAGCGGCTCTGCAGGCGGCAACACAGAGATGATGCCCATTTTCTGTGACTGCTGTGCACATCCAGGCCTCCATGCCTGTTCCCATCCCAGCTCCTGCCACCGCCTCATGCCGATGCTGTGCGCTCCTTTTTTGCTTAGTTTAGCTTGGGATTTTATGTGTCCCTGGGGTTTATGCTCTCTCCCTTTCAAAGTGCGACCTCTTGAGAACCAAGTACCAGCCGGTAGCTTGCTCAGCTGTGTCCAGATGGAATAAAAATGTATCTAAGCGTGGAGACAGAGGGATGGGGCCACTCCCTGTGCCAAAATTACCATGCCCTGCAGTTCCTACCATAAAGATCAAGAGCCTCTTCTGATGTTCTGTCCAATCCTTAGACACACAGGTTAAAACAGATCCATGGCCATTAAGATAACAATTCTCCTTGGGGCCAGTAGTCCCTGAGGGGCCAGCATCTAGGAGGGACCAACTTTGCTGTGAATTATGAATGGTTCATCTGGAGGGACCCTTGGGCATCATCGTCCATCCCTAGGGACTGTAGCATAGCTAACACTACTGCTTTCTCCCCTTTCTCCCCCATCTTGGTGGTCAGTGCAGCAGCTGCTGGAAGATGGCACGGACCCCTGCGCAGCTGACGACAAAGGCCGCACAGCCCTCCATTTTGCATCCTGCAATGGCAATGACCAGATTGGTGAGTCCTGGGGAAGCAATAGAAATTGGTCAAGGCCAGGGACATCCTTCTAAATGAAATGGGGGAGGAATTGCTGTCTGCATGCTGGGGTTCGGGCTGGGGTGTGGGATAAGGAAGACTTGTGACAGGAGCCCTCAAGTGCTAGGATTACAGATGTGTGCCACCATGCCTGGCTTGGTGAGCAGTCATTCACTTAATAAGCAGAGGTCCTTGTTAATGAATCCAGTGTGTGTGGGGGGGCAGAGTCTCATGTAGTCCAGTCTGGCCTCACAGCTGCTGTGCTGCTGAGAACGCCCACAAACTGATCTTCTTGCTTCCGTCTCCTGAATACTAGGATTACAGGTGTCCACACTGTTACACCTGGGCCAGGTTTTTTGTTTGTTTTTTCTTTTGTGGTCCTGGGGATAAAACCCAGGGGCTTCACTCATGTTGGCAAGTGCTCCACCGCTAAGCTATATCCCCAGCCCTCTTCTTACTTTTTATTTTGTTGTTCAGGCTGGCCTTGAGCTCATGCTACAAACCAGGTAGGCCTAGAACTTGAGACCCTCCAGCCTCAGACCCCTGGATAGCTAGACTCACAGACCTAAGCCACCAGGCCCAGCTATAGTGCACTGGTTGCCAGTAGGTTTTTTTCTGTGTGTGTCTCTTTACAAAATCTTTGCCTTCCCCACAGAGATGGTCACCTATTTCATTCTAGAGATGGGACACTGTTACAGTTCCCATTTCGTCTATGGCCAGTCCCTCTGGAATTAGATTTTGTTCTTTTGTGAAACTCAGCCTGGCTCTCCAATACAATGTCCTTAACCTAAATGATTCCATCTAGGAGGTTGGCAAGCCTTGGCAACATGAGGCGGCCCAGGACGGCTGAAGAGGGGCATCTGCTCATGGGGCGCAGTGCAGCCTGCTGCCGTATGGGGAATAGGAAATACTTTCAGGAGCCTTCCCCAGTATGTTCCTCAGTCAGATAGGACCAAGAGGCCAAGAGACTGACTCTCCTACAGACCCTGGGGTCTACACATAAACCCTGTGGAGCACATAAATGATGGAGTGCATGTAACAGCACTGGGGAGCCATGTCCAGGTCCTGCACTCCACACTCCGGGAAGCCTCTGCTGGCTTCAGGTGAGGTTTAGTTGGTGGAAACCTCTAACAGTCTACCTTGGATTTTTCTATCTTCAGTGCAACTTCTCCTGGACCATGGGGCTGACCCCAACCAACAGGATGGTCTGGGCAACACACCATTGCACCTGGGTAAGTCCTCGAAAGCCACAAGGTAGGCTTCCTAGGGCTCTACAGGCTTCAGGAGTGTCTCCTAGCATCCTGACAGAGCTTGAACCCCAAGGATGCATTCCCCACAGACTGTGTCCCACAGACCATCCGTTCACAGTAGGCTGCACACTTGGTGCGCCCTGGACTGGCTGCAGCCACCTCTGCTAGGAAGTGGGTTGTGAGCCCTTTGGCTGTCCCAGCCTTGCTGTAGACTCACACCGTTGATTATAGTGAGTCCTATCTTCAGGCCTCAGTTTCCCCAGCTGTACAGGGAGAAAATTGGACTTGATCTGAGTCCCGTCCAATAGGGCACACTGACCTGGTGACACTGTCTCGGGAGGTACTGTGACGCAGGCACACGCAGGGACACAGATCTCTTCCCTGCTCTCCCCAGTTGTGATTCTTAAGTCTTTCTTTTTTCCGCAGCGGCTTGCACCAACCATGTGCCTGTCATCACCACGCTGCTCCGAGGAGGTATGTGGCTCCTTCCTCCACCTCTTCCTGCCTTCTCTCGTTCTCATGCCCAGCATGCTTCCTTCTCCTTGTTCCCACAGGGGCCCGTGTGGACGCCCTGGACAGAGCTGGCCGCACGCCCCTACACCTGGCCAAGTCGAAGCTGAACATCCTACAGGAGGGCCATTCCCAGTGCCTGGAAGCTGTCCGACTGGAGGTGAAGCAGGTGAGCGATTCCTCCCTGGATGGGTACCACACTTAGCAGACCATTCGCCTCTGGCTTAGGTTTCCTGATTACATTGTTCCCCAACATCTCTGCTCCATTAACGCTAGTTGGTGTAAAGTTGGGCCTGTGCCTGCCTTCTAGCCAGCAGCTCAGCTCCCATCTCCTTTCTCTCCTTTCAGATCATCCACATGCTACGGGAGTACCTGGAGCGCCTGGGGCGCCATGAGCAGCGGGAACGGCTGGATGACCTCTGTACCCGCCTCCAGATGACAAGTACCAAAGAGCAGGTGAGCTACAGCAACAGGACCTGGGGTGTCGCCACCACCATGGACCTCAGCTTCTGTTCACTTCCATGAAGCCATGGCGGCTGGTGTGCTCATGTCCCAGACTATCTGATGCCCAGGATGAACCATAGTCAGAGGGAAGGGTTGGTGACACCTAGGCCTTCGCTGGTCAAGGACTGTGCTGAGCCCACCCAACACAGAAGTCTCTAGCCCCCATCCTTGTCATTGGCACACCAGGACGGGGGAAGCATCTGTGTGCCCTGAAGAGAGGCAGTGCCTTCGTTGTGTGGTGACCCCCGGGTCAGTCTGGGTTTCTCTCTGCAGGTGGATGAAGTGACAGACCTCTTGGCCAGCTTCACCTCCCTCAGCCTGCAGATGCAGGGAATGGAGAAGAGGTAGCAAGGACGGCTCCTCCTTGCTTTGCACTACCCTCCTGCCCTCCGCTCTCGGTACAGGGAAAGCCCAGGGGACTCCGGAGTTCCACCTAGCCCTTGCCCTTAGATGCTGAGGGCAGAGCTGCTCCCAGACAGTTGGCATCATCTCTATGGGCCAGGACCACAGCCCCAGCTCCTGCTGCACATTGCCAGCTCTGTAGCCAGCCTCCAGGCCTACATGTGCTGTCTTAGCAGACATCACTCCTCCTGTGGCCTCCCTATGTTCTCAGCAAGCCCCAGGGCCCCATTCTTTCCTAGCCATGGACTTATTATCATCTGGTTTAGGGTAGGTACTCTGAGGCCACCCTGGCTGCTATGGGTATCTAAGATGGCCCTGCCCCCCACACCAGCACTAAAGTTTAACCCTGCACCTGATTTTCAAGGACACACTGCAGTGCATGGGTGTCTCTGAGCAGAAGAGGGGCATTGCTGATGCCTAGGCCTTCATAAGACTAGGAAGGACCCTTTTTAGCCCAAAGAAAGATCTCCAACTCCTTGCCTCCCAGTCACTGAAACACTAAGGATGGGATCTGTTTTGCAGCCAAGTTGTGAGAGGGAGATAGTGGTTCATGTGCCCAGGTCCTCATCCCAGGACCCTCGAGGCCTCAGATGGTGTGACAAGAGCCTGCACAGATATAACTAGAGGTCTTAGAGGATCCTGGATCATCTAGGTGAGCAGGGTAGCACCCCAGGGAGCCCTGTGGGAGGGAGGCAGGAGGTGATTGCTGCCTTGTGGATGTGAGAAGTAGAGGAAGAAGCTGGAGAAGGACGTGAACGATTGCCCTCTGACCCCCCCCCCCCCCAGCAGGGACTGGCTCTGCTGGCACTGGACTTGAGCTCAGTGGGACACGTGTTGGTGTTAGCCTCCAGAACTGCGAGAATAAATCTGCTGTTTCAGCTGTTTGTTTTTAGTGGTGGCTTCTTGTAGTGACAACAGGAACTGACAAAGTAGCAGGGACTCGGACTCACTGCAGAGGTCTCTTAGGTCTGTTGAACAGTGCCCTACCCTATCCTGAAGGAGACGGCTCTGGTGTGGGCGTGGGGGAGAATCCTCATATAGGAGCCCCCTCCGGACAGGGATTTGGCCACTGACTTCTAGTCCATGTCTGGCCTGGCATTGCCCCCATTTTCTCTCTTGCCAAACGGGAAGGTCTGGCTACTGGCAGAAGAGAGCCCATCTTCAGATGCCAGCTTGATACTGAACAGAAACTCAACCACTCCTCAGACCCTGGAGGAAGAACTGGGTGGGGGTTCAACCCCCAGCCCCCTGTGGGGAAGGAAACCCATAGTTCCCTACTTTGGCAGGATTAGGAGGACAAAGTGTTTTAGCAGCCCCAAGATGAGAGTGGCAGTGCTGTCCCTGCTGAGTGACAAGAGGAACAAGGGGCCCTGTGTGGGGGCAGACTCTCTCCTCTGCCTGGGTGACCAGCTCTCTAAGGGACTTTCACTTGGGGCCCATGGGCACAATTGATCTTGCTCTCTTCTTGGGGCTTCACTGGGGCTGGGTCATTACCTGGGGCATGGGCAAGCTGGAAACCAAGGCAGCAGAGAGGCAGGGTGGAAAGAAACCGCCCCTCTCAGGTCTTGGGCCTCCTCACCCTTCACCACCTGGAAAGAGCTAAGGCATGGTGACCAGCTCTCTGGCTGCTAGGGAAGGTACAGAACCCTCTGAACGGAGTAAGGTTTATGTGGGGTATATACTGGCATCCTGAAGAAAATCGACATTCAGCGAAATTGGAACTCCAGCACTGGCATCCTGGAAGCAGAAGCTTGAAAAGCCACCAGAGTCCTCTGGGGCTGCCTGGGCGTACCAAGGACACCTTGCCCCAGGCTGTTGGTTTGAATTTGAACAGTTGAATGTTTTGGAACTTCAAAATTGCCCTGAATTGACCTGGAATCTCTAAGACAGCAGGACACAGGACTAATTGATTCCTGAAACCTGGACCTCCAGGAACAAGGAAGGCATCCTGCACCCCTATTACTGCAGGCTGGGTCCCAAGAGCACCCTTGGCCCTAGCAGAGTGTCTGTTGCTAGCTCCCTCTCTGGCCGTGCAGACAGTGAAGGGAGGGCTTGATGCAGGAAGGTGGCTGCTGGGTCAATCATCAAACACTGACCAGGTGGCCAGGCAATTTGCCTCATCCCATTTCCAGCCAGAATATTTCCTATAACCCCATAAGTCAGTCTGAAGAGCCAGCCAGAGAGAGTCGGCTCAGACACCGGAGTCAGGAAACACAAGTGGGCCCTGGGCGATGGACTGGGCAGCAGCAGGAAAGAACGCAGCTGGAGTAGTCCTCCGGGGTTGGCTCTGGAGCCAGCTGACTGGACGCCACTGATGGAGAGGGTGCGGTGGGGGGGGGGGGTGAATAGCGAAGGGGTGGGGGAAGGGGGATCTTGGTTTTACCTCATCCCGACTGCTTCCTTCCTAACTTCCTAACGATCCTTACTGAGCGCTTACACCATGCATGTTCACACGTTCCAGTGGGCCTGCTCTTGCTGCTGCCCATACCTGACCAAACAGGTTGGCCAGAGAACCCCACCCAGGCAGCCAGATCCACCTCAAACTCATGTTATTTCTACCATGCCTGAAACCAGAGCCCCCTCACAATTCATTTCGTCACACAGGGTGACAACGGTATGTGCTGAATGCCTGCCTCTGTGTGTCAGCAGGTGTTGGGTCTGTGACAGAGTGTTACTTTGTGTGTGTGTACATTTATGTGTGTGTGTTGTGCATATATATATATATATATATATATATATATATATATATATATATATTCCCCTATTCTATGATGTGGGAAATGGAGGCTTAGACAGAAGTTGCTTTGTTTGAAATCACTAAAGTGTCAGACTCCCATCTAGCATTCCCCATGCCCACCCTTTTGTGTGTGTGTGTGTGTGTGTGTTTTTCGAGACAGGGTTTCCCTGTGCAGCTCTGGCTGTCCTGGAACTCACTCTGTAGACCAGGCTGGCCTCAAACTCACAGAGATCCACCTGCCTCTGCCTCCTGAGTGCTGGGATTAAAGGTGTGTGCCATCATTGTCCAGCTATGAATGCCTGTTTCTGTGAGCAGTCAGCATTCTCAGAAGCGGCAGATCAAACTCTTTCCTTGCCAAGCTCACAGTACGGTGTGCTCAGTGGATGAGACACACTTGATACTACAATGATGGTCAGAGGTGATAGGGCTGGTCCAGAGCCTAGGTAGTCCTGGCTAATCTGTGAGGAGGGGGCCCCAAAGGGTGAGAGGTCGGCTAGAGAGGGCCCCCAGGAAGTACCCTTGGAGGGAGGCCAAACGGCTCAGTTCTACCCACAGCAGCTGGAATTCAAACCCATTCCCCTGGGTTGCACTGCTTCCTGGGCCAGTGCCTGCTCCTGCCCCATACTATCCAGAGCCACAGATGCGGAGGGAGCCCCATTCTACACACAGGAACTCCAGCCACCCTGTCCTGGAACCATTCTTCCAATCGCAGCCTTTCCCCTACAGGAGCCACTTAGCTTGTTGCCAGGCAGGTGTCCCTGCAATCAGCCTAAGCCTCTTAAAGCAGCCTCTTAAGCTCAGTCTGTCCTCCTGGCCTCACATCATCTTGCAGCGAGCAGTCCACAAATGAGCCCGCCATCAGGAAGCAATGTTCATTAATAGAAAAGCCGGCGGTTAATTGGTGTTTATTTCCCCTGGTCCGCACCTCGAAATTGATAGATGATGCTGTCTCTGCCAGCCCAAAGCAGGAGGAGAGGCTGGGGGAGGGAGCTTTCCCTTCTCCAGGGTCAGGCAGCCCTGTCACCAGAGTGGCAACAGAGAGGCCCTCTCCTGTGCGCATTCTAGTTCATCCTACCCCCAATCGGCTCTGTCTTACCACTTCGCCAACTCCATGAAGCCAAATCAGACAAACCTGAGCTCTGTGGTCTCAGGCAAGTACTAAACCTTTCTGGTCTCACCCTCTTCATCTTCCAACTAAAGCAGATGAGACGTAAGCTCCAGAGCCAAGCACAAGAACTAAATACAACGTGGTAGGTGTGCTGGCGCTCCACCTCCCTGAGAACCCTGCAGCCCCTCAGTTTAATATGTCATCACCTCCCCTGAATCTGTCCCCTTGGTGTCCCCACTGCCACACCAAGGCTCCAGCTCGAAGCCTGGGTGTCTTCTGAGGTACCTCTTTCTTCTTTCTCAACCGTCACCAAGTCTGATAATTGTTCTTCCCACATGGTCGACAGCGAGTCCCTCACTGTCTTTGTCCTGAATGTCTTCATCTCTCTGGATTTTCACCAGCCTGACCAGTGTCCTCATTCCTGTCTCTCTTTGGTCTTCCACCACACAAAAGCCAGTGTTGGCGGCAACAGAAAGCTCCTGAAACCTCATCAAATCACTCTGGTTTCAGAACCAGAGCAGAGGCTCCTCATTGCCCTCAGGAGGATCCAGTCCTCAGTTCAGATGAAACCTAGAGCCTTCTTCACAAGGTCCCCACGGCCCTTGCCTCCCTTCCTGAGGGCACCCCATGCCATCAGAGGCCCCTGCCATCAGGAGCCCCTGCAAATGGTCTTTCAGGCCTCCCTCTTTGAGCCACAGTGAGCCCGCATTTAATGACTAACCTTGGGCACAGCGTCTCCAGGAAGCCTTTTCTGGGAGTCCACCCTCTGATGGGCCCTTCTCTGGGCTCCCCAGCCCCAGCTCTCGTTCCTGCTGCATCTGGCAGGTGCTCAAGTGTGAGTACACACCGTGGCTCCTTATGCGTGCTGGGTACCATCTGACCATGGTGGTGCACGCCTCTCATCCCAGCACTCAGGAGACAGAAGCAAGTGGGTCTCTGTGAGTTCAAGGCCAGCCTGGTCTACCAAAAAAAAAAAAAAAGGAAAATCAAAAAGAATCAAAAAGACTACAGCAACCAGAGGCAAGGGCTGCAGAATCTAAACCTTGCTCCAGCTGGGAAGGCCTTCCCACTGAGGCTACCCCAGCCTTGTCCTGAGTGTTGCTGTGGCCTTGGGTCAGGTGACCTCTCCTGGGCTCTGAGGGCAGCATCCTGGTTTCACTCAGCCTCCACTCCAGCCCTTACTGCCTGCCTTGGGCTCCACAGGACATACGTTTCTCTCCTAACCAAATTACAGCAACCACCTGCTCTCCCGAGTACTTCATTAGTCCCTGAAATAGACCCCCGAGTCCTGGAAGCCAAGACTAAACCTAGCAGCAGGCCATCCATCTTCCTGTCATGTCTGTGCAAAAACCGTTTTGCAGCTCTGGTCTAGGCCTTGAGGGCTTTCCTCACGGGGCTCCTAGCCTGCGCATGCAACCCTGGCGCTTTCTGAGTACCGCCTCAGAGGGAGCCTTTCTTCTCCACATCTCCTTTCCTGGAAACCGTTATTTGCCCAACCTGGTCTGCCTGAGAGATGCATATCCTGCCATCTCCACAGAGCTTACCCACCCCTCCCTCACGAGCTGTGCAAGCTTGCTTTCGGCTCCTCGTCCCTACCTCTTGTGGGTTGCCTTCCTCTGAGAAAAAGGCACACCTTGACAAGTCACCTCAGGAGCCAGGCATGGTGATGCACGCCTGTAACCTTCCTACTCGGGAGACTGAGGCAGAAGTGCTGTGACCTTGGGGCCAGCCTGGGCTATACTATTAGTGTACCAGGTCAACCAGGCTGCACAGCAGGGTGACAGTTCAGGTTTGCAAGCCTTGAGGGCCTGAGTTGAATCTCTAGCTACTACGCAAAAAAGCCACAGCTGGCCCACACACGCCTTTAATCCCAGCATTCGGGAGGCAGAGGCAGGCCAGATCTTTGTGAATTCCAGGCTGATCAGGGCTACATAGTGAGGCCCTACCTTAACAAAACAAAAGCCATGTCTGCAGTCCTAGAGCCGAGGAAGCCGGGACAGGAGAATGTCAGGGATTTTCCTGGCCCAGTTGGGGAGCTTCAGATTCAGTGAGCGAAAACAAGGTAGAGATCACTTTTGAAAGATACCCGATTTGGACCTCTGGCTTGCACACCATGCACACACAATGGGCATGTGCAAACACTTCCTAGAAGTTCTCTCTGGAATTCTTGTTTGCATTGCCCAGTGGCAGGAACTTTCCTCTCTGGGTCATTTCAGGTCCACCTTTTCTCCCCTGGTACCGTGTCCTTCCGTATTACATACAAGTATCCACCCACTGTCTGGCCACACTCTGTCAAGCTTCCTGGGCTTCCTTCCCTTAGATCACCCATAGGCCCCTGGCTGGCTGCACTGAGCCAGAGTCCTGCTTCAAAAGCAGGAGGTCTCAGCAAGCCAGCGAGGGGTCTAGCTGTTCAGTGGTCCTCTACCAGTTGAGCAGAGTCTTAGGCCACTGGGAAGGGGCCCAGAGACCATCATCTTCTCTGGTCCACAGAGGTTCTGGTTGGGTCATCTGCCTGGACCTACAGAGGACTACTGGGTGACTAGACTCACTTCCTCTAAGCCAGCCTGGGGGTTGTCTGTCTCCATTCCTATTTTGCAGATGTGCACTGTCTATGACAGCCTTCTCAGCCACCCTTCTTTATCTACCCAAAGTTGCTAGGTTACCCTGAAAATGTCCCCTGGGTCCGGTGTGGGTCCCAGACCCACTTTAGTTTTATATTTCAAATGCACTTATTGAAATATGGTTTACATGTCAATTGTACCCACTTAATCTGTACACATCAGCGGTGTCGGCATGTCCTGTGGTTGCCCGGTAGGATGATGATCTACTTGTATTTTACTTTTGCCTTTTGGGGCAGGATCTCTCCGTGTAGCCCAAGCTGGCCTGGAACTTGCTACATAGACCAGACTAGCCTCAAAATCAGAGATCTGCTTACCTCTGTCTCCTAAATGATGGATTAAAGCCAGAACATCCCACTTATTTTTGCTTTAACAAGGTATGTATCTGTATGAGTGTATGTGTAGGGAGAGTGTGTCCATGTTCAAACGTGCCAACACACGTGTGAAGTCAGGACAACTTGTAGGAGCAGATTCTCTCTTTTCTCCTTCCACAGTGTGGGGTCTGGGGACTCAAATTCAGGTTGTCAGGCCTGACAGCACAGCAGGCCCCTTTATCTGATGAGTCATCTTTTTGCCCACGCCCACCTTTTTTTTTTTTTTTTGAGATTGACTCTCTTACTTGCTTTGAACTTGCTACATAGGTAAGGCTGAACTTTTTTTTTTCTTTTGAGACATTTGTTACATCACCCTAGTTAGCCTGTAACTCACTATCTGGACCAAGTCAGCCTCAAAATCACAAAGGGGAGGTGCCTGCCTCCCCTTGGCTAGGATTAAAGGCACGCACCTCCACATCTGTCTCACTGATCATGAGCTTCTGATTCTCCTGCATCCATTTCCCAAGTGCTGAGATTACAGTCGTGTGTAGGCTACCGCCTTCTGGGGATTGAACTCAAAGCTTGGTTGAACCCAGAGCTTCCTGCTCATCAAGCAAGTGCCCCACCAGCTGAGCTGCAGACAGCCCTAGTGATCTAATTTTAGAACCTTTTCATCAAGCCTGGAAGAAACTCAGTACCTATGAGCATTCTCATTCCCTTCTCCCCACCACCCCCAGACCTAAGCAAACAGCAAGCTGTGTTCTGTTCTTATAAATTTGCTGATTCTAGGAACCTTATGTAAACAGAGGTATACAATACACGTCTCATTGCCTACTTTCAAGGCCTGTCTTCTGTGGCTTATATTTCTATTTATATATGGAATGATATTTTAGCGTATGGGTTCCATATTCCATTCAGGGGTGTTTCCACACTTAAGTGAGAACACTATCTGCCACCCATGTTTGTCCCCTGTCATGTCATGTCATCTGCCTCCCTGTGTCCAATGAACCACTACCCCTTGCTTTCCTCTGAAGTGTCGGGTGAGGCACAGAAGTGGTGACAGCCACCATGGGTGCTATGCAGAGGCAACAACACATTCCCTGCCTTCAGGGCACTTCCTCACTGAGCCCAGATTCTTGGAAGAATCATGGGAGAAAACACAAGGCCCGGTGTTAGACCCTAACTGGGTCTTGGAGCAGCCACTTCTCTGGCTGGTCTCAGCTTCCTCCTGCTACTCTGGCTTCTGTGTCAGCAGCAGGTGGCGGGCAGTAATGACCGCTAGGTAGCTGCCTCCTGATAGGGAGAGCCCTTCCCAGGGTGCTCCTTGTAGCAGACAGGCGGTGTTAGGGCCTGAAGTTAATCAACATTATTGATGTGTGGAAAGGGAGGGCAGAAGCAGGCAGCGTGGGATCCTACAAGACTGATTTATTGGTTAATTAGGCTTTTCCACAGCCGCAGGCTTCCTCAGCTGTGTGTGGTGATGGGGAGGGGGAGGACAACCAGAGCCCTTAAGAGGCCAGCTGCGGCTCAAGCGAGGTTCAGTGTCTCTTCTGAGTCAGGAACACCAAGAAGCTAAGGGAATGACGCAAGGTGTCTGGGTTAGGGAACTCACCCCAGGACTGCCTGACTACCAGGAAGCCCACACCTCAGTAGCCAAGCAGAATTCTGAAAGTAAGTGCCTGCGAGCTCTGAAGCTTCTAGAACACAGAATCAGACAAGAGCAAACCCAGGCTGGGAATATAGGTCAGAAGTACAGCACTTGCCTACCGTTTACAAAGGCTTCAAAAACAAAAGACAGAAATAAAGCAATGGTCAGCTGGGTGGTGATGGCACACGCCTTTAACCCCAGCACTTGGGAGGCAGGGGCAGATGGATCTCTGCGAGTTCGAGACCAGCCTAGTTTACAGAGAGAGTGCCCGGGGCAGGCTCCAAAACTACAGAGAAACACTGTCTCGAAAGACCAAATAAACAAAAGACAAATGGAAGCCTTAAGGAAGCAAAGAAAAGCCATTGAGTAACAAGTGTTAGGCAGCCACGGATTTGGATCTAGCCTCTCCCTGTGTCACCTCTCTGATCCTTGATTTCTATGTCTTTTTTTTTTTTTTTTTTTTTGCTTTTTCGAGACAGGGTTTCTCTGTGGCTTTGGAGCCTGTCCTGGAACTAGCTCTGTAGACCAGGCTGGTCTCGAACTCACAGAGATCCACCTGCCTCTGCCTCCCGAGTGCTGGGATTAAAGGCGTGCGCCACCATCGCCCGGCCGATTTCTATGTCTTTAAAATAAGATTAATCATATCTACCCTGCCTTACAAAGCTGTCTTGATGATTAAATATAGCATTCTGTGAGGTTACAGAGTAGCCAAGGAAAGACTTGTTAGTCCCTGCCCGAACAAGCCAGGAGTCTGGGGTGCCTGTCAGCACTTGGGTAAGAGAAGAGAAGTGGGGGAAGAGTTGAAGTTCATCCTTGGCTACAGTAGGCAGTTCCGGGCCAGCCTAGACGACTTGAATCAGTCTCTGCCTCTCTCTCTCTCTCTCTCTCTCTCTCCAATGAAACAAAAAACAACTAGGTTATGGCTTGGGAGCAAAAAGGGACAGTCAGAGGTAGTAGAAGAAAACAGGGCCTGGAAGGTGCAGGCTGGGTGAATGGGCTATTCTCCTGCCAGACTGGCTTTGGGACACTGTGTCTGGTTGGGTGGACCACATTTAACCGCCCAGGTGACCTTTGGATTAGAGCTGCAACTCTGCCTCTGCTCTGCGGTGGAGCCAGGCCCTCTAGACGCTCCTCGGTGACACTGTGCCACCCAGGGAAGAGGACAGACAGCCGGCAGAGTCCAGGCTGGCACGGTTTATTGCGCTCCCTGGGCGGACAGGGCTAGTCCAGTCTCTCCAGCGCGCAGGGCATCCCTTCTGGGTTCCATACTCCAACCGCGAGGCCTGGCGTCGCCGGGGTAACCTGCGGGCCCCGAAGACGCTGGCTGGACACGACGGAGGGCGCGATGGGCGCGGTGGTGGCGGTGGCGGCGGCGGCCGCAGGGCCAGAGGCGGCGGAAGCGCGCGCGGAAGTGGCGCGAGGCGAGCGAGTAGACGAGCGGGTTAAGGCAGGAGTTGGCGTAGGCGAGGCAGTGGGAGGCCAGGCGGCAGGCGTAGGTGGCCGGGCTGAAGGCGAAGCGGCCGTACCAGAAGCAGAGGATGAGCGCGTGGTGCGGGCCCCAGCACAGCGCATAGAGCGCCGCCACCGCCAGCATGGCTCGCCCCGCGCGGCCCGTCGCCCGTCTGCGCGCCTCGGCCGCCGCCGCGCCCGCGGGACCCACGGCCGCCCACAGGAAGCACAGAGTGCGCCCGTAGGCCAGGCTCACCACGGCCACCGGCAGCAGGTAGCCCGCGGCGAAGGTGGCCACGTCGAGCGCGCGCCGCCGCGCGTCCTCCCAGGCGGGCACGCAGAGCTCCAGCGCGCCGTAGCGCACCGTGCCGTAGTAGCTGAGGTAGGGCGCCGAGAAGAGCGCCGCCAGCAGCCACACCAGCCCCACGGCGGCGCGCGCGTTGCGGGGTGTGCGCAGCGCCCGGGAGCGCAGCGGGTGGCGCACGGCCAGGTACCTGCGGGCCAGAGGGCGCGCGGTCAGGGGGGCGGGGCATCCTGCGCGCCCCCCCGCACCTGCCTTAATTTCCCCATCCCATTCCCTTGCCTGGCATCTAGCAGGGGCCCAAAGATTCACCCAAGGTCATTGGTTAGGGAGTTTTCGAGATGTGAGTGCAATGTGGGCCTTAACATCTGAAGAATGCGTTTGGAGTTTCTTGTTCGTGTTCTCTCTCTCTCTCTCTCTCTCTCTCTCTCTCTCTCTCTCTCTCTCTCTCTCTCTCTCTCTTCCTCCCTCCCTCCCTCCCTCCCTCCCTCCCTCCGTGTGTGTGTGTGTGTGTGTGTGTGTGTGTGTGTGTGTGTGTGTGTGTATGTTTTCAAGACAGGGTTTCTCTGTGTATCCCTGGTTGTCCTGGAACTCGCTTTGTAGATCAGGCTGGCCTCGAACTCACAGAGATCCCTCTACCTCTGCCTCCAGATTGCTAAGATTAAAGGTGTGCACTAGCACAACTGACCCCAGGGGTTTCTTTTGTTGCTGTCTATTTTACCCTTATACCAGGCCTGTGCTGACACTTGGGGCACAAAAATGTCCTCTGGAAGTTCGCAGTAGAGGTGGAAAGGGCAGGTACCACTGAGGCTTCCCTTTATGCCCACCAACCTCTAATCCCTAGTCTCTCCTCCACTAGCCAATAAGAATCTGCCCAGATCCATCTCCAGTCTGCCCTGGTGCAGCTCACCTGTCTACCGAGACAGCCGCCAGAGTGAAGCTGCTGGCGTACATGGTGAGGTAGATGAGCAGGTGCACGGTCTTGCACACAAAGGCCCCGAAGAGCCAGGCATCCAGCGTGTAGATGGCTGCCTGGAAGGGCACACAGCACAGAATGAAGCAGAGATCGGCCACCGCCAAGTTGAGGATGAAGAGGTCAGTGGTACTTCCAGGCTCCTGCCAGGCACTTGGGCCAGGCTGCAGCAGCACAGCCAACACAAGCCCATTGCCCACCATGCCCAAAAGGAAGATGAGGGCAAAGACCACAGGCACTGCCACAGCTCCCACGCTCCCTGGGCTGTCCAGCGAAATGTTCTGGATGTCAGCCATCTTCCTATCAGATGGGGAAGAGAAAATGGATCCTTAGACAGGAGACCAGGGCTCCAGGCACTTGACCCAGGGGCCTGGTTCCTCCAGCAGGGATGTGACCAAGTGTCTTGGGCTAGAAGTTCATGAGAGATGGGAGAGGGTAGAGCCAAGCTAAAAAGATCATTGTGTGAGCAAGAATCTGCCACAGTGACATTGGTGTGTGTGCGCACACGCACGTGCTCACAGAAGCGCTACTCCTTGGTTTCCTAGGGAACACCTCTGTAACCCAGAGCCTGGAAGGCCATTTGGGTTACTCTGGACTTAGGCATGTGAAGACACAGGCAGAATAAGATGAAGATGTTGCAGCGGGGGGAGGGGCAGCACACACTCTGGACGTTGGTATATTTTCCTTTTCACCCAGGTCTGAAGTTCAGGAGAGACCCTGTTGGGAGCAGTGAGACCCCAGATCCTGAATTTCTTGTAATCCCCTGATCTGAGTGCCTATGGCTGCTCTGAGCACCAGACCCTCAGGAGTTCCTGATGGCAGGAGAGTGGTTTCTGGTGGTTTGGCTGGGGCGTGGCTATCTCTATATAATCTGCCCCTGAACACAATAAAGGGGGCATTCTTGGGGAATTCAAGGATGACCCGTGTCGCTGTCTCTCTGTCTGTGTGAGTCTGTGTATTTTAACCTCCAGCCCCCTTGCCCAAATCTCCGAGAACTGGGTGCCAGCGCACAGAGCGCAGACACGGGGGCGCGGTGCGCGGCAAGACCCTTGTTTTTAGGGGCGTTTTTGTGGCCACAGGCTGCACTGGTGACATCCCTGAGTCATTGGAGAGCCCATTCTCATGAAAGCACCACCGTGGCAAACCTAGGATGACCGTTAAAGTCACCGTCTCTGCTTTGCCTAGGGAAACGGAGTCCTAGAGAGGTGATGTGAGTGGTTGTTAATATCACACCCTAAGTGACAGACCTGGGGCTGCTGTGGTCCTTACTCCTACGCTGGGGTGCTCATCTGAAAGACTAACAGGTGGTGCCCCGACCACTCACAAATGCCCCGTGCACGTGGCTATG
This sequence comes from Microtus pennsylvanicus, assembly GCF_037038515.1. Classification (NCBI taxonomy): domain Eukaryota; kingdom Metazoa; phylum Chordata; class Mammalia; order Rodentia; family Cricetidae; genus Microtus; species Microtus pennsylvanicus. Next base: position 8,507,439 of record NC_134580.1, read on the forward strand.
TGCTCACCGCCTATTTTCATCCCCGCCCCACCCCACAGTCCACAACCTGTGGATCTGTTTGCACTCCAGGACCACTGGAGCGGTGGGGTGAATTAGGAGCAGGGGGCTCAGGAGGAAGGGAGGAGGGAAGAAAGGTGATGGCTGCCCTCCCCCCTCCCCCCCGCATAGCACCCAGCATGCAGCAGGCATCCAAGCCCATGATGGGCAATACCCACCTCAGCTCTAAGCACTGGGCCCCTGCATGCTTCCTGGTGAACGGCAAGGCTGGGGGGCTCAGCCGCTGTCCGTGGTGCCTCCCCGCAGGTACGTTTCTGCTCCCTACTTCTCTTCCTTCGTCTTCAAGGCCCTTCCTCTCCTCTCCTCTGCCCTCAGCAGTCTGCTGAGTTGGATGTGGGCACTTGTTACTGACCAACCTCCTCTTCAGACTGGATTTCCCCAGGGTGGCATGCTCTTCTGCCTAGCTCACTCTGCCTGTCTGCGTTGTTGCTACCTCACACTCTCTCACGGGCAGTAACCCATTGATCTCGCTCTATGAGACTGGCTTGGTGGTTAACCCCTCCCTGTCCATGGCTCAGCCCATTCCTGGCCCCTCCCACCTCCTGTGGACCTGCCTGTGACTCCTCCCCCTATTGCCCAGCTTCCCTGGCTCCAGGTTGAACTCTGAGCTAAGCTTCGAAAGGATTTCTAGTTTTAGATGGAGTTTCCAAGGCTGGGAAACCAGAACCACAGTGTCTTTGCTGTGGATTTCAGGTAGGAGCCTGTGTTTCGTGTTCTGTGGCTCCCCAGAGACCCATTTCTTCCCCAGCTGGTTTCAGGGGCTTCATCCACTGTAAGTCTTGTTTTAGCCTGAAAAACTATGGGGAAGCTAGAGAAGGTTCTAGAAGTAGAACCTGACTTTGATACAGCTGAGATTTAAAGAACAGAGGAGATGCCTACTCTTAAGTCCCTTTGACAGCCTCTTGCCCTGACAGGAAGCAGAGGTTAGAAGATGTTAGTGAATGGCTGGCTTGAGCTCTTGGAGGAGTGTTCTATGGCCAAATGCTTCCAAGGAGTAGAGAAACTGCCACTTGGGGAGGGAGGGGCACTAGACTTGGCAACGGAGGGATTGGATCTCAGACAACTGTATCAAGGGCTGAAGATAGCCCGCTAGGAAGGGAGAAGAGCCCTAGAACCTGGAGGTGGAGGGGACATCTGAGAGGAGTGTGTGTGTTCCACAGGGCAGGACTGGAAGATCTGGGGGACATTCTTTGGGACCCATTCCTGTGGGTCCATTCCTCTCACTGTCACGAACCCCACATGCAGAGACTCAATGAATCGAGCTGTTAGGAATCAGCCCTGGAGGCTGCAACGCTGAGTTGCAGAACCGTTGGAGCTGACGGTCTGAAAGCAGGACCTCAGGGTCCCTGCACGGGGCACTCGGAGGACAATGATATGGATGGCAATGCAGTCCGACTTCCACGGGTGTGGACCCATGTGTCCATACCTGAGTCTAAGACTCAGATGAATCCCATGACCCGGAAGTGCCCTCTGGCCTGGCCTCCAGCCCCCTCCTTCTCTGCTAAGGTTGGATAAAGGGCTCTGGGAAGGAGCAGGGCTGAGCTGATAGAGAGGAGGGGGTGTGGAGCAGAGAAGACAGACCATCATGGCTGGAGCCCCAGGGTGTCCTTGCACTACCTCCTCCTCCCCTTGCTCCTGCCAGCCTCCATCTTGCTTGCCAGATGCAGAGGACAAGGACAGCGTGGCCTAGAGCCCTGGACTCAGCAAGATGAGGGCTTCTAGCCAACCTGCAGCTGGTTCTCTAGCCTGCCAATGCCATACAGAACATCGCACTATGTGCCCACTCTGAAACACATGCGCCCTAAGAGGCTGCTGCGTGTACTGGGCACCTCCGATGACCTCTTCTGAATGGCAGAGTAGCCGCAAGGTGAGGGAACCAAACCTCAATCAGGACAGCGGGCTGGCTGAGCCCCATGCTAGTTGACAGCACAGACTGACACCATGGCCAGCTGGCCCAGGAGGTTGGTGCGGCTGCTACAGGAACTGCCTGCTGGATAACGATGCCAGCAGTAGTGCCTGGGCACTACCGGAGGTGGCTCTGGTGCTGTGCCATTGGCTGGTGGGTCACACTTCGGAGTGTGGGTGGACCTGGGCCTAGTGTTCTGGCCCTGGCTGGCTATACCACACACATCGCCTAGTGGCTGCCCTTGGCCCCAGGCATGGCCTGTCAGCCTACACAGAACACACATCAAGCTGCTGGCCTAGCGCTGCAGTTGGCTCCCCAGCTGGTGCTCGGCCATCTACATTCCCGCCAGCATGCCAGTGGCAGTCTGCAGGTATTCCTGCCTTTGATGGAGCCGCAGCTGCCTCCTGCCAAGCTGCAACCCTCAGTCAGCACTAATGGGTCCCCGGAACAAAATATAGAAATAAAGGATCTGGTTCAGGAATATAGAAATATCAAGTTGTAAGCCCAAGCACATTTTGAGAGAAAAAATAATAAAGCTGGCAGCCTATGTTAACCTTTTTTTTTTTTTTTTTTTGAGACAGGGTTTCTCTGTAGCTTTGGAGCCTGTCCTGGAACTAGCTCTTGTAGACCAGGCTGGCTTCGAACTCACAAAGATCCACCTGCTTCTGCCTCCCTAGTGCTGGGATTAAAGGCGTGCGCCACCATCGCTTGACAACTATTAACCTTTAGCAAACACTTTCTGCCTTAAGAGCTGACATCCTGGCAGCCACTGTGTACAGGGATAAACTTTCAGTGATTGTCACCTGCCTCCCAGTTTCCCAGCTAGGCAGGTACTGGGGACGAAGCTTCTAACTTTTCCCTCTATGGGACCCCCTGCTTGTATTCCCTTAATTTTTAACTGTCTCCCACGAGACTCTCTCTGCCTTGCATTCTTGCAGGGATAGGGAAAAGTGGCTGAGGCTTTTGCAAACATCCTAAGTTAACATTCTAGCCTCCTATAACCAAAAGTTGTAAAACTGAAAATGTATTGTGACTTTAAGCCTGTCCTCAAGGTTGTAAAAGCTCTTTGACCCACACCTGGTGCTTGGTTTTACTATAAGAGAAAAGGTCCCAAACCAGCCTCCATGGCCACAGCTGCAGAAACCCGATCTCTGGCTGCGGTCATAGCTATAGCTGATAACGCTTTGTGTGCCCCATGGTGATTGTTTTTTCTTTTTCTGGAATAAAGTTTGCTTCTGGTTTAATAGACTTTGGTGATCTGTCCCCCATCATTGCACGATGCCCTGACCCAACACTACCAGGTTGCAAATGGGGATTCCCAGAATCCCGACTTTAACAATCTGCAAGGGCCAGGCGGTGGTGGTGCTCGCCTCTAATCCCAGCACTTTGCAGACAGATCTCTGTGAGTTTGAGGCCAGCTTGGTCTACAGAGGGAGTTCCAGGACTGGCTCCATAGCTACTGGGAAACCCTGTCTAGAAAAGCTGGAAAAAAAAAAGATTCTGCAATGTTAGGTTTGACCATCGCTCCAAGATGTCCTGGTAAAGGTGAGCTGGAGGTGTGAGGCTTTGTTTCCAATGTGTACAGTAAAAGCAAGTGCCTCTTGTCCTCAGTTCTACTTCAAGCAAATTGCTTTCCAAGGCCACACCACCACACTGAGCCTGCAGTGCTCTCAGAAGCCTGTAAGGCTGAGGTAGAGAGCAGATACCTCCAGTCTCCTCCCACAGTGCCCGCAGCAAAGCCAGGTCAGGAACGTGGGAAGGAGGGGACTCCCACAGTACTGGAGCAGGTGGTGGTAGTGGCAGGGGAAGATAAAGGACGGGGCCTTGGCAACAGCAAACAGTCCTTGTGGCCTTGCCTGAGGACTGCCCAACAGCCTGCTCCAAGGCCCCCAGCTCAAGGAGGCGGGGCAGGCAGCAGCTGCAGCCTGAGTTCGAGGCGCCCTCTGGTGGCTGGCCGTCAGACTAAAGCTTTGGAACCGGAGTCAGAAAGGTGACTTCCAATGGAATTGCAGCTCTTGGAAAAACTGGGCCATGCTGACTGGTCTAAGGCCGCGGAATTAGGGACAAAGAGCTCTAGAAAACAAAGTTAGATGTCCTACAGTAGCTACCTGCTTCCTTCTCTTTGGGACCTGAATCCTCTGCCCTCTCCCAAACACAGGTCCAAGAACCCTTCTAATCTGGCAGTTGTGTTTTGTTGTCCTTTGGATGGACACAGGAGACAAGCCACCACGGTTAGACTGAGGAAGCATCCCCAGGGTGGTTCTCAGCTGCCTTCCACAGCAGCACAGAATCCAACTGCACCAAATAATACCTCCCAGACACAGGAATTCAACTCAGCTTGGGGACTGCCCTCAGAGATCCAGTCCCTGCCTGATTCATCAGTTAGCCATAGGACTGGGCCTACTCAGAAAGAATAAAGCAGACCAAAGTGTCATAGCCAATTTTTACATTTTTGTCTCCCCAACTACAAGTTCAGGCCCATTTTCGGTCGGGCTCTAGATGTCTGGATTGGGTCAGAGCCTCTAGTCTGGACTGACCAGAAGATCTCTGTGTCCCTGCGGCAGCAGAGGGACGCTGGCTCTGCCGGCCCCTACCCAGTGCTTAGGGCAGAGCTCCATGCAGCCGCCCCACCTCCACGAAGGCCTCCACACAGCGGTCAATGTCCTCCTCACTGTGTACTGCGGAGATCTGTACCCGGATCCGAGCCTTGCCCTTGGGGACCACAGGGTAGCTGAATCCGATGACAAAGATGCCTGAGAAGAGAATACAGGCACAGAGTGGCAGACAGGCTTTGGGGCTGTGACATATAAGGGCTTACTGTCCCCAGGTCCACCCACAGAGAATAAGGGAGCTGCCGAACTCACAGACATGGGGCTACCTTGTAGCCTGGGCTTTGTTAAGTTTGGACAGATGGTTGATCCAAGAGGTGGTGTGGGCAATGAGGAGCGAGACTTGGGTCTCGGGAAACTATGCAGTCTATAGGTGTTCTCGTCTCTGAGGACACTCTGCCCTCAGTTCTCTTACCTTTTTCTTTTTTTTTAAAGATTTATTTATTTATACAGTATTTATTTACAGATCTCACTACAGATGGTTGTGAGCCACCATATGGTTGCTGGGAATTGAACTCAGGACCTTTGGAAGAGCAGTCAGTGCTCCTAACCACTGAGCCATCTCTCCAGCCCATGGTTTTTTGAGACAGAGTTTCTCTGTGTAGGTATAGTGCCTGTCCTGGAACTTGCTCTGTACACAACGCTGGCCTCGAACTCACATAGATCTGCCTGCCTCTGCTTCCCACGTGCTGGGATTAAAGGTGTGTGCCACCACTGCCCAGCCCTTTCCTTACCTTTCTTTAACATGTCGTCTGCCATTTGAGAAGACAACCGAGCATCACCCAGCATCACAGGACAGATGGGATGATCAACTCCTGAGATAGTGAAGCCAGCAGCTTCCATCTTACTGCGGAACCTGGGGACACAGCTGAGTGTCACAGGTAGCTGAAGGCCATGGAGCCAGAAGAAGAGGCCCAGGATCTAGACCACCTATGAGAGGAAGAAATAAAGACAGAAGTACAGACCCAAAGAGCAGAGGAGGCACAGGCGGGGGCAGACAGAGGCAGGCAGGATAAAGGGAGGTGGGAAAGTAGGGTGAAAAGAAGGGTACAGGGGGGTCCAAGGAGGATGCTGTGACAGAGGCAGGTAGGAAGGAAAAGAGGAAGGTGGGCAAGAGGAGGTAGAAAGGTGTGTGACTACCATCTCTCCCCTCATCTTGCTCCACCCCTGTGGGCATCATACCGCCGGGTCTTAGCAGCCATAGACTGGACAATGGCGCTGTTCTCCATGAGCAGGTCCAGGGCCTTAGAAGCACAGCCAACAACAGCAGGGGGCGGGCTGTTGGAGAAGAGGTAGGGCCGAGAACGCTGACGTAGCAGGGATATCAGAGGCTCAGGCCCTGTGGTATAGCCCCCTGAAGACAGAAAATAATGTGGAGAGGAGCCAGTCAGGTGCCAGGAACTGTCCTCCCCTCCAGTTGCCCTCCCCCTCCTTCTCCACCCCATACAAAGCAGGCACTGCGTGTAGGGAAGGAGACCCCACAGACAGGATCTATAGGCACCTGATGCTCCCCCTAGCGCCTTCCCCAGAGTGGAGTTGATGATGGTGACCTGGTCCATCACGCCTAGCAGCTCATCTGTGCCCCTGCAAAAGAAGCAGCCACTGTTGCCACTGGCCTCCTGACCTCCCATCCACCAACAGAAGCTCCCACCCAGGCCTCAAATGTCCCCACCGTCCGGTGGGCCCGAGAAAGCCAGTGGCATGGCATTCATCCACAAAGACCAGGGCACCATATTGAGCAGCGAGGCGGCAGATCTCCCGTAGAGGAGCGATATCACCATCCATGGAGAAGGCTCCATCTGTGGCCACCAGGCGCAGACGGTGCTTCTGTGGGGCAGACAAGAGCAGGTGATAGTAGCAGGACCAAACCACCTGCTCTTCTACTGCCTTGGGGCTATATCCTGACCCTCCTCCATCTCCTCCAACCTCAGCCACCTTAGCTCTGGCACTGAGAAAGGGCTTGGGCCTCCCCGTCCTGACTCAGACCTCAAGAGGACAAGCTGGCGTGGGACAGGTCCTAGTCACACATCCACACACCTGCTCCTCAAAAGTGCTTCCCGATCTCAGACCATGTGGAGCTATAGAATACAGTCTTAGGCCCGAGGGATGAGGAAGTTCAAACGGCTCTCTCAGCCCTTCAGGCTGTTTGTGAAGAGGGGTCCCCTCCAGGCTGAGTTTCCTTGAGCAGGGGGATATAGACCTTTTTCTGGAGCCCCAGGGCCTCACTGCACCTGAGCCTCCTTCAGCTTAGTTTCCAGGTCAGCCATGTCCAGGTGGCGGTAGCGGTACTTGTGGGCCTTGCACAGCCGGATGCCGTCAATGATGGAGGCATGGTTCAGTTCATCTGACAGGACTGCGTCCTCGGAGGTCAGCAGAGCCTGCGGCGAGGAGTTCCTATATGGCCACCCAGGTTCCCCTTCCCTCGTAACTTCCCCAAGGCGAAACTCTACTTCTTTTGCTTTTTTTTTAATGGTTTATTTAATTTTATTTTATGTGCATTGGTGTGAAGGTGTCAGATCCCCTGCAACTGGATCTTCAGACAGTTGTGAGCTGCCATGTGGGTGCTGGGAATTGAACCCGGGTCCCCTGGAAGAGCAGTCAGTACTCTTAACCACTGAGCCATCTCTCCAGCCCCGAAACTCTACTTCTTCCTAGGTGCCTAGGGCCAGTTGAAAACGTCAGGTTGGCACCCGGCCCCCTCCCTCGCCTTCCAGGGTACATAGGTTGCTCTGCGGCACTGTCACTCTGCCACACCATCCCAGCTGCCTACCTCCACGTCATCCACAGCCTCTACACACCTCAAACAGGCCAGCATTGGCATCAAAACAGCTGGGATAGAGGATGGCATCCTCACGCCGGTGGAAAAGGGCTAGCTTGGCTTCTAGCTTCTTGTGGATGCTCTAAAGGATACAGGCAGGTGAAGGTTAGTACCTGTGGGCTTTAAGGGACAAGTCCTAAAGGACAGAGGCTTAGAGAACCAACAGACCCAGGCAGAAGGCCTGTAGCCTCAGCCACATTCTTGCTTTGGCACTGCACAGGTGACTTCTGGAGCTTGGACTGGAGCCGCTGCTCCCGCCTTAGAGGATAAGGCCTGGTAGGTCTCAATTCCTGAGCGGACCTTTGTTTGTATTGGGGATCTGTCTAGTGTTTGTGGATTCTGAGTGATGCTAGGGACAGAAGATATGTCTTCACATCAGACTGTCTTTTTCTCTGCAGCAAAGAAGTGGATCACATTAGGCAAGCCTATGCTTATTTGGGGCTCAACTTCTTAGATTTGGGAGCTGTTTGGTAAGACTCATGAGTTTTATTAGAAAATAAATGCATTAAAACTAAGCATGAGTCAGGCAGTGGTGGTGCACACCTTTAATCCCAGCACTCAGGAGGCAGAGGCAGGCGGATCTCTGTGCTACCCAGCACCTGCTGCGTACCTGGGTCCCACAGATGAAGCGAGTAGAACTGAGGCCAGCTCCAAACTCTCCCAGAGCCTGCACACCTGCCTGGATCACCTCGGGGTGGCTGCTCAGGCCCAAGTAGTTATTGGCACAGAAGTTGAGGATTCCTGGGGTGGAGAAGACCAACAATAGGGCTCAGAAGAGCGAGGAAGGGCCTGTAAGGACCATGGTGTCAGGTCCTGGGACAGGGGCCAGAGAAAAGTCAGCTTAGATTTGCCCTTGAGAGGCAACAGCTGCACAGATGACCCAAGGTCAGAGGCTTCGAATCTACTGTCACAAGGCAGGAGGGTCAGGGGAGGTTTGTACCTCTCCACCTTGAAGGATGAGAAGTTGAAAACCTCGCTATGAATAACGTCCCATCTGAGAGGATCCCAGACCTTCCTCACAGGTTCTGAAGCCAAAACCATCACCATTTTGATTTTTCTTTTCTTAATTGTGAAAGAGGCCGAGGGCCTCGAACTCCAGTGCTCAGCCACCCATTGCCCACAGAGTTGCAATTCCAGAGGGGTATCTCAGAGACCTCGGCTATCAACCCTAAAAAGTTCACATAGTTGGCCCAAGGAAATTGAGGCCTGAGGAAGGGATGGCTCACGACCTGGGACCCAGACAAAGAATCTTTAAGAACTTGGTTCTCGAGTGTGGTGAGTGCTGGGCCATGAACTCACAGCCTTAGGTGAGCTGGGCAAGCACTCAGCCTGTTGCTTATCTCTCTGAAATCACGTGAAGGCTGAAGGTTCTGTTAGGGGCTGGGAAGTTCTTTCTATAGTCTTAGGAGAAGACAGGCGGAAGACACGATCTCCTAGCTTGCTTAAACTTTAGCCTCTCTGGTGGACGAGGGTCTTCCACCCCAATATCCTGTGACACTTGAGCTGGCCAATGGAGGGTCTGGGGAAACCTAGCTGTATTTCAGCTGCTTCTTCTTCTTTCTTTTTTCTTTTCTTTCTTTCTTTTTTTTTTTTTTTTTTTTTGGTTTTTGAGACAGGGTTTCTCTGTGTCGCCTTGGATGTCCAGGAGCACTAGCTCTGTGGACCAGGCTGGCCTTGAACTCACAGAGATCCACCAGCCTCTGCCTCCAGAGTGCTGGGATCAAAGGCATGATTTCTTTCAATGACAATTGGTCTCTCTAGCCCAAAGGTGGTGTCCCTGTCTTTAATCTCAGCACTCAGGGGGCAGAGACAGTCAGATCTCTGTGAGTTCGAGGCCAGCCTGGTCTACAGAGTGAGTTCCAGCACGGCCAGGACTCCACAGAGAAACCCTATCTCGAAAAACCAAGGGGAGAGGGGAGAATTGGTCTCTCATGCAGATGTCATTAGGAATAAAGGTATAGCAACTGGTAACCTTTACAGCTTGCATTAATGAAAGAATGAGGGTTTTCGTCCACTCTTCCTGGAAGCAGGGTGTAGGAGGCCAATGCAGCTGGATACCGCTCTCTTTTTTTCTCACAGGGTTGGGTCTCTTGGCAGCACAGCCTTAGGCGCCCAAAAGGTGCTGACGGGTAAATCACCTCCCTCCGTCGAACAGGTTTAAACATGTGGAGTTAACACTAGGAAGCCATAGTGTGCCTGGGACAGACTAGAAGGAGACCAGCAGCTACGCATGCACGTGCATCCCCCACACCCACCCGAGGGCCTCCGTTCACATGCAAGCCCTGCAAGGGCTCTGGCCAGACATGATGACTCCCAGGAGGGGACGTTACCTCCGGAGATACCGTCCACACGAATGCTCGGTCCCTGGGGGGACGTAATCACTCGCTCACTCTTCCAGGTGCCAGCCCCGCGGATCTCTTCTAGCTCGCCCTCCAGGATACCGCGCAGCTGCGCCAGCGCTGAATGCGCGCGGCGACCGGGTGACAACGTCGTGCGCCATACGCTGCTGACCCACATCGCGCCCACGGGATGAAATGTGCCTGCCAGCCGACTGCCTAGCTCTCCCCGTCACGTGGCGTGGGCAGGGCCCCGACAACCAATCAGAGTAACGGGAGCTTACTTTCAGAGGTTGGTGGAGGTCCCTCCCACAGGCGGGGCCTGACACCGTCGGCAGGCGACAAAAGTGGATTGATTTGAAAGTCGAGACCTGGGAGGTCCGGGAGGTCCGCGCTGGGGAAGCTACTTCAGGGCCTCCCCGCCCCAGATCCTGCCTACACATCCACCTCTCCTGAAGACCAGCCACTCTGTAGAGCCGGCCGGTCGGCCGGCATCCTGCCCTTGCGTCTGAGTATTCCCGTCTCCTTCCAAAGCTTCGCTTTTTTCCGGCGCTAACGTGGCACCAGGTTTCCCCACATTGCCCATCCGATCGTTCCTCACTCTCCTCCAGTTGAGGAAAAACGCACCACTCAGATTTTTTTTCCTTTTCCAGTTTTATTATTTTAAAGTTTAAAATTACAACCACAGCAAATCTTTCCCGGCACTGATAACACTTATTTAAAAAGGGGGAGGGGGCGCGAGTGCACGAGTTTCCTATTTTATTAAAATAAGAGAGACAACTGTACAGGTTTTTTTCTCCCAGCTCCCGAAGTGAGACTAAGTACTAGTCTTAGATATGGATATATACATATACACACATGCACACAAGCCTGGCTCTCTAAAGCTACCTAGCAAATTCAAATCAACTATTTTATTTCTTAACAGCCCTCGCCCTGCTTCTCGCCCTCCTCGGCTACTTAGAAAAGACTCAAAAAGTACAAGAGGTTGGAGGGGTTTTAAGTGGCAGCTGGTAGAACTGAAGCGGCACCAAGCAAAGCCACATCTTATACAGGAAGGAACAACAAAAAGACACAGCCCATCAACCGTGTGGAAAAAACCCAAGTTTCCATAGGCACACTGAGGCACTTGGCTGACTTCCCACCCCTCCCAAGTCCACTCCCATTTAACAAGAGACCGTTGAAAAGAGCCCCCCTTCCCCAATGGCTAGATCCTGATAGTGAGAAGCTATGGTTTCTCTGGCCAGCTGTCAATTGGAGCCCTTTCCCCTCCTAGACAATGGTGAGGCACTAGGGCATAAGTGACAAGGTCCCCAACTGCTCACCACTGGAGTTTTTCCTCCGTCCCTCTCTGGCCAGTTAGGTGGGGTGTCACCCTCTGCTTCCCACCAGAGGTTTTGAAGCTCTCACGAGGGATGGATGAGCAACTTAAGAAAGCCTTGAAAAGACAAACTTTTGTTCCTGGGTCCCCTCATCTAGCCAGAACTTTGCCAGTTCCATTTTCCTTCACAGTAAACAAACCACCCAACAATCCCCCATCCCTAACCCCGTAAGAAGGCTAATATCAAGTCAAGGGAAAAAAAAATACATCTTCATCATTACAAAGATGAGGTCTGTGGCTATCCTTGCACAATGGGTTAAGAACCATTCCACAATGTCTGTCTGAGGAATCCGAACTCTGTCCTTTTTTGTAAAGAGTCAGAATGGAATGGGCAAAGGGTTGCAGACGAGATCAAGAGAGAAATGTTATTTACAGAAGAGAGGAAGGGGTGTCCACAAGCAAAGCCTTCATCGTCATTTCTTCTTGCTGGCCCTCTTGGCACTGGACTTGGCTTTGGGCTTCACAGGTTTGGCCTTCTTGGGTTTGGATGTCTTGACTGGCTTGGCTTTGACAACCTTGGGCTTTTTGGCTTTCTTGGGCGTGGCAGCCGGCTTCTTCTTGGCTTTCTTGGCTGGGGTGGCTTTGGGTTTCTTGCTCGGGGCTTTGGAGGCAGCCTTCTTGGGCTTGGCTGCCTTCTTTGGAGTGGCCACTTTCTTGACTTCCTTCTTGGTCTTCTTGAAAGCCACCGACCTCTTAGGCTCATCGCCCTTGGCCAGCCTGAAGGACCCCGAGGCACCCACCCCTTTGGTTTGCTTGAGAACACCGGTGGTCACCAGGCGCCTGATGGACAACTTGATCTGAGAGTCGGCGTTCTCACCCACCTTGTAGTGGCTCTTGATATACTTTTGGATGGACTGGCGCGAGGAGCCGGCGCGGTTCTTCTCTGCCTGGATGGCAGCCACGATCATGTCTGAATACTTGGGGTGGTCCGTCGACTTCTTGGAGGCCTTGGCCCGCTTGGGCTTCGCCGCAGGGGTGGACGTGGAGTTCTCGGTCATGGTGGCCGGCCTGCTCCCGCTGCTGAAGGAGCCTTCCGAAGGGTCAGCCCTCGCCGGAGGCTGGGCACAACCCGCCTCGGGATCTGCACTCCCGCTCGACTAGCAGGCCACCCCGAAGTGCGGCTGCAGGGGACGCACGGCTCCTGTCCTCCCCGGCGCGGCGCGGGTCGCAGGCGGACTCGCGGGCTGCTCTGCGCGGCCCAGCCCCCACCGCTGTCGCTCGTCCGGCGCCTGGCGCTGCCTCTGCCTCCGCCTCCTCGGCCTCCCTTTTCCCAGCTCGGCGTCTGGCGCTCGGGCGGCGCATCCGGGTATTTAGCGGCGGCGGGCGGACCGCGGTGAGGACTGGGCTGCTGGCTGCCTGCTCCCGGCCCGGAATGGCGCCGCGCCGCCGCCATCTGTGTTTCTTCCGCCGAGCAAACCCGACCTTTCCTGGCGGTCCCGGCCTTCCCGCTGCCCGCTGTCTCTCGGGGTCCCTGGCCTGATCCCTAGGCTTCCCCGCTGGGGACCCCGGCTCGCCGGCCGCCGTCCCCCGCGCCCGCCACGAGCCCCAAACTGTGCCGAGGAGCGTTGGGGCGCCGGCACATTTCCCCTTTGCGGGGGGCTGGCTCTGCGGGACCTGGGAGCCCCGGGGTTTGAGACCCCCCGTAGGAAAGCTCCCCCCTGGGACTACCAGGGCTCCCACTCCCGGCCGGCTGCGGGGTCCCCCAACCTAGAGGAGCGGCGCAGAAGTGGCCCCAACTAACACACGCGGCCCCGAGCTGGGCGACTCCCAGCCGGGCCGAGTCGGGACAAGGGGGAGGGGTCGTCTCCCCGGGGTCTGGTCACCTCTTGGGGGTCACCCGGCCACAGGCCCCCCAGCACCCCTAACCGCTCTCTGTCCCCGGGGCCTTCAGGGAAACTTTCCCTTGAAGAGTTGGATGGGCACTTTCAAACTTTGTCCCTTCCCCCTCTTGAGTCGCCTCTCTTCTAGACGCGCCCCCAGATCTCTGCGTGAAGATTCCTGTCTGAGCCCGAGCCCCCAAAGCTTCCTGGGACCCCTGGGAAATGGGGACTGGCTTCTGGGGAGGCCTGCTCTCCTCAAAGAAACCCCCACATCTTCCACATATCCAAACCTAAGAGTTCATTTACATGCCTTCCTAGCTTGGGAGTTTTGGGGTATGCAAAAATAGAACCACGAGGCCCACCGTGGGGGTGAAGCTCCCCTCTCCCACTGGCCTCTTGAAAGTAGGGTGTGCCTGATGGGGTGCAGTCCACACCATTAGCGCTATTCCTTAGATGCTAACCAGAGACTCTTCTGGGGGGCCCTGGGATGAGCAGAGGCTCTTGGGTGCTTTAGAAATTTGGAAAAATGGGGGGAGGAGGAAGTCCTCGTTTCTCTGGCCATGACATGTTCAGGAGGTATGCAGTCGACCAGGGAGCCGTGGTCCGGACCACCGCCATTTTGCTGGGAAGATTCCATGCCTTTGTTATAAAATGTGTCCATCTTTCCCGTCCTGCTTGGCACAAATCCATGAAGTGAGCATGGGGAGCCAGCGTCTGTAGTGCAACCTGGGCAATTGGGAGTTCTAGGCTTCGAGGGATTTTAGAGGCGCAGAGATTTGCGGAAGAGACTCCCAGAGAGCTCAGGATCTCTTGTCTGCAGCCTACCTCCCTCTCAAAATGCCAGATCCTCTTGGCAATGGCTCTAGAGTAGGGTTCTGGTGTTCTTGCCTATCTGGGCTCGTTCCCTGGACCTCGGTGGTTTTTTTTAGCAAAAAGGCGTGTAGCTGTCCAATTATATAGTAACCTGGGACTGGGTGATTGATTGTAGCTGATGAAGGAACCTCTGCTAAGACCTGGGGCTTAGATGGTGGGGCTTTGAACTTGGGGGCGGGGTATGGGGAAAGCGCTCCTGAGCTTGGGAGTCCCAGACACTAGGGCAAGTTGGTGAGCCTCCCCACCATAGTTCAATGCAAATGACTGGAGGAGGGGAGGGAAGGAACCAAGACGGGTGTCTTCACCACAGCTTTCTAGGTGAAGCGACTGCTGTCAAAGGCCAGGTTAGTTCAAAAGGTCAAGGCTTTTAATTCTGATGATGTCAGTGACCCCGAAGTTTCCTAATTTGAAAACATATTCTGATAGGTTTGTTTGGGTTGTTTTGAAATCCAGTTCTCTGCGATTCCACTAAGACCTTTCTGAAGGTACCCAAATGCACCTACTTCTGAGATACTGTGCCACCCTCCCCACCCCACTCCCTCGCTATGCATGCCCTAGAATTCAAGTCGAAAGAATCGGGTGACACGTGTTGAAGTTTTTTATTCTCATAGCCCATTAGGGCTTGTAAGGTGCTCCCAGTTCCTTGATCCTTCCTGGGAGGGTGACCCTACCCAGAGGCCTCCGGGCTCGGAAGGAGGAGTGAGAGGCATTGTATTGTGAGGTTCGGCTAGCTCCCACAGACCCCAGATCTTTCTTTAGTCTTGCAACTCTAACATCCTTACCTGCCCCCACAATCCCAGAACATTGGCACTGGGTGGGGGCACCACCCGCTGAGACACAAGATTAACAACTCCACCTCCCCACTGTTTGGGGGAGTTAAGGGAAGAAAGGGGATTTTCTGGGAGATGCCGAGGGTGTCAAGATGAAAGAGGCTGCCCCCAGGCTGGCATTGCCTAGCCTCACCGGGACACTTGAGGACCAGGAGGCAGGGTGACTCCTCCCTGACCCACACAGTCTCCTTGCAGGTGGCTGTCTGGTGCTGGCTTCTATCGGGAGGATGCTCCTACCCACCCCACCCTCTACACCGACCCGCCCTGAATTTAGTGAGAGGCCCTTTAAAAACCCCAGAGCTGCAGCGCTGTGGGCAACCTTCCTGGGAAATGTAGTCTCTGTGTGGAGTCTCCCTGCTAGCCGGGCAGCTTCTTCGCGGGCCAATAAAAAGGGGGTTTGTGTGACAGAGAAATGAAACCCAGCATGGAAAAAACCTGTCCATTGAATTAGGGTGGGAATGACATTCTCACGGGGAGGGGGCTTACTGAGCCCTTGACTGGAACATCTACAAGTTACACACAGGAGCCCTGGAAGGCTCGGTGACTCTGCAGTCTCTGTCCTTGTCTTTTCTTTCCACCTCCCGGTAAGACCCCTGGCTCATGCTGAGCTCCAGATTCCCAACGTGCTGAGTATGTGTCAGGCACTGGGAATAAAGCCATGAGCAGAAAAGAGAAGCCTTCCCGTGTGAGGCTGAAACTGTAGTGGAAAATAGAAGCATAAGGAAGAAAATGAACGGTAAAGATTAAATTTGCTGGGTGGGCATTGTGGTGCTCACCTGTAATCCCAGCACAGGGGAGATTGAGGCGGGCGGATTGTGGAGAGTCTGAGTTCAGTCTGAGCTACATAGATCCTGTTTCCAAAGAAGAAAAGAAAATGTTGTATATATTGAAAAGCAATGATTATGAACAAATAGAGGTTCTCAGAGGGACCTGGTGTTCACCACCAACGCCCAGCAAGTGTGATTTTTTTTAAACTTTTATTTATTTTTTCGAGACAGGGTTTCTCTGTGTAACAGTCTTATTTGTCCAGGAACTTGCTTTGTTAGACCAGGCTGGCCTTGAACTTGCAAAGATCCACCTACCTCTGCCTTCTGAGTGCTGGTATTAATAGAGTGTGCCACCACCGTTCAGCTGTGATTTAAAAAAAAAAGCCACCATCTAGGCAAATATTTGAAGGAGGCAAGGAAAGGAGTCATTCTTTTTACAAGAGAAAGACTCTTCCGTGCAGAAGCACCAGCCGGCACAAAGGACATGTGACAGGAGTGTGCAGAGTGGCTGGGACGAGGGCACGGGGAAGAGGGGATTTAAAATGGTACATGAGGAGGTGGCTGAGGAAGGAGGAGCACCCAGTGTGTGCAGCTAGCGACTTCGGCTTTTTACTCAGTGAGGTGGGAACCCCTGGAGAGTCTTGACCTCACCCACAGTGAACTCCAGCTGCAGAGACCAAAGCAAGACAGGGAGTGCTGGTGGCATCCATATGGGCAGAGTGTGGAGGTCAGTGGATGAGAAGGTAGGAACTGACACCAGCTATGTGAAAGAAACCCAGGAGGGGCCAAGGTGAGTGGGAGGATCAGAGGGAGGGGTGGTGGCCAATGAGAAAGGAGAGTGTCACAGGGGCAAAGAGGCCAGTCATATCAGATGCCACCAACTAGGGTAGCAAGGACATAGTCCACCCTGTAGTATGGCTGCTACCCTCCAGGAGATGAAAGTTGTGACCAAGGGTCCCCAGAGTCTCTGAACCTCTGTGGGGTCAAAGCTCACTCTCAAATATTCGCATATTTGTCTTCCTAGATGAAAAGCAGGGCCTTGATGGGGGTGACGTGGGGGCAGGAGGGCTGGTGGGAACATCAGGTCAGACGAAGAAAGGAGTCGTGTTTTGGAGGACCAGAGTGAGGCTTACATAGGACCACTGGAGCAGCTCCAGCCTTGTGGGACAGCTTGGGCAGAGCCTGGTGATGGGAAAATGGGGGGCTGTAGAGAGTAGGGGACCTGAAAGGGCAGGAGACCCTAAGGAGATCCAGCAGAAGAGGGAACCGGGTACAAGGGGAGCTGCCCCAGTGTGCAGGGAAGCCAGGGTGGGGGGTGGGAAGAAGAGTCTGTGAGAGGGCAAAGTGGTGTGTTCCTGAGGGGAGGGAGGGAAACCTGGCAGCTTCCCCAGTGTTACACAGTATCAGGATGTGGACTATGGAGGAGGGGACATGCTGGGAGCTCCTAAAGGAGGAATCCCTTAGACCCCAAGGTAAGGCTCCTCAGGGAGACCTGGAGAGGCTAGAACTGCAAAGGTCTGCAGCAAAGTGAGCTCTCCAGGGAAGTGTGGACACAGCAAGGACACCAGGGGACATAGCCACCATGACTTCCAGATAAAACAGAGGAATCTATCCGAAAAGAACAAGGATGGGGACAGAAGCGAGCATGAGCTGCCCCTTGCCTCCTAGCCTGAGCCCCTCATTGGAAAAGCCTTGTCTGGGCTAGAGAGATGGCTCAGTGTTTAAGAGCACTGGCTGCTCTACCAGAGGACCCAGGTTCAATTCTCAGCACCCACATAGCAGCTTACAACTGTCTGTAACTCAAGTGTTCCAGGGGATCTGACACCAATGCATATAAATTATAAAAAAAGGGGGGGGGAGCCTTGTCATTGTCTCAGCCTGGCCCATCCATCACTTCAGCGAGCCTGTGCCTTGCGGTGTCTTTACTGGGGTTGATTTTGCATCCCCAAAGAGCACTTGGCAATGCCTGAAACAGAGAGGTGAAGTAAGTGCTCAGAGTCACACAGCTGGACTCCCAGGCTGGGTTGGCCAGGCAGCTGTTTGTCTTGCCCATCTGCCTCCTGATTAAGAATAACTGCAGAAGGAAGTGTCAGACGTAGCACTCAGGGAGGTCCTGGACATTGGTGCCAGTATCCTTACTCCTATTGCAAATTTAAGTTGTTAAACGATCACCATTGTTTTGAAGTAAGAGATCGCTCATCAGATTTTCTCCAATAGACACATGGATTTGTGTGTCTTCCAGTGGGCAGAATCCCACATCCTCTTTTTATGTCCTCAACCAGCCACACAGCTTTCCCTGGCATCTGTCACACCCTCCCGTAGCCCTGTTCTGTCAGCTCTGAGCGCTGCTACAGAGTGCTATTAGCAAGACCCAGCAGACTGCATAGAACACCTCCTAGCCTGCTCACCTGGGGGTCGCACGTGCTGGAGCCTTTTCTCTTCTTTCATCATCAACATCATTATAAATAGTGTCTTACTTTGTATTTCTGTCTGTCCTGGAACTCGCTCTGTAGCCCAGGCTGGCCTTGAACTCATAGAGATCCACCTGCCTCTGCCTTCCGTGTGCTGGGATTAAAGGTGTGTGCCACCAATACGTGGTGAGACACATTACGTAGTGAGACAGGGACTCTTGAATTCTGAGACTCAAATTGGCCGTGAACTAACTAACTAACTTTCTTTCTTTCTTCCTTTCTTTCTTTCTCTCTTCTTTCTTTCTTTCTTTCTTTCTTTCTTTCTTTCTTTCTTTCTTTCTTTCTTCTTTCTGATTTATTTATTATGTACAGTGTTCCTCCTGCATGTATTCCTGCAGGCCAGAAGAGGGCACTAGATCTCATCACAGGTGGTTGTGAGTCACCATGTGGTTGCTGGGAATTGAACTCAGGACCTCTAGAAGAGCAGCCAGTGCTCTTAACCACTGAGCCCCCAGCCTTTAGCTTTCAAAGTAGCCAAAGATGACCTTGACCTTCTCCTCTCAAGCCTGTGTGTCCTGGGATTACAGGTGTGCACTATCACGCCTGGTTTATGCAGTGCTACAGCTTCAACTCAGGACTTCAAGCACAAAGCCCTCTTTTTGTGATGTATTTCTTTTTTAAAAAATATTTTATGCACATTAGTGCTTTGTTTGCCTGTATGTCTGTGTAAGGGTGTCAGGTCCCCTGGAGCTGAAGTTACTCAGGGAATTGAACCTGGGTACTATAGTCAGTGCTCTTTACTGCTGAGCCATCTCTCCAGACAGACCCATGGTGTATTTCTTGTATTTTTGGTTGTGAGCCTAGCCTTTAACGGCTGAGCCATCTCTCCAGCCCCCATGGTGTATTTCTTAGTGGGGCTTCTTTTAGGCAAATATTCTTATCATTAATGTTCTTTTGTTTTGTTTTGTTTGTTTGTTTTTGATACAGGGTTTCCTCTGTGTAGCTCTGGTTGTCCTGGAACTGACTTTGTAGACCAGGCTGTCCCTTGAACTCAGAGATCCACCTGCCTTTGCCTCCCAAGTTCGGGGACCAAAGGTATGCCACCACGCCCAGCTCATTAATGTTCTCTTGTTTCTTTGCTGAACTGGAATTGTGGGCTTGGGTCCTTCGCAAGAGCAGTGAGTGAGTGTTCTCCAGAGATTAGGGAAGAGATAAAGAAAGAGAAAATAGAAGATTCAGGAAGTGACTTAGTGTATCAAGCTCTTATGTGCAAGCATGAGGACCTGAGTTCGAATCTCTGAAGCCCACATAAAGCTGCATGAATTAATGAGTCTGAAACCCCAGCATGCCTATGATGAAACTGGAAGCAGAGAGAGGAGAAGCTGGCTAGCCGGGTATATGAAAAGGCCACATTTGTTCTCGTGCTACTGATGGCAGAATGGACCCCACACTGCCCTGTACCTATTTCTTTCCTCGGGGGGAACAAAGTTACAGATGAAGGCAAGCCCCTTAACCCTGTGTCATCCACATAGGCTCAGTGTCCTCATAGGATCCTCCAACAGGACACCAGAGAGAGGTTTATCTCAGGAAAGTCCCTTCCCTTATGTGGGCATTGGAGGCAGGCAGCTGGGGGAGCTGAGCAAGGTAACAAGCAGAGAGGCTTCTCCCCTGGGGCCTCTAGAAGGGACAGGTCTCAACTGGCCCAGTAATCTTAGCCCACTTCAGACTGCTAACATCCTGGCGTAGAGAGTGATACATTTGTATATGTGTATGTGAGGTTAAGACAGGGTCCTACCAGGAAAAGAAAAAGCTGGGTGTGGTGTGTGAGTTCAAGGCCAGCCTGATCTACAGGGTTCCAGGACAGCCAGGCTACACAGAAAGACCCTATCTTGAAACAGAACAACAAAGACAGGGTCGTATGTACTCCAGACTGGCCTCAAAGTCGCTATGGAGCCACAAATGACCTTACGTTTCTGCATTGCTCTAGAGTGAGGCAGCCGGGAGGCATAATTTTGAGGACAAATCCACAATCAGGCTGGCTAAGGTGGCGGGGGGGGGGGGGGAAGGAATGGGGAGGACTCCCTGCTTTTCAGGTTGGTTAGAGACGTGATGGCCGGGGGTCTAACTCCAGACCCTTCCTTTGGCAAGCTTTCCCGTGCCGATCCCACTGGTGGTGGCAGTTTCTGGACCCTTGTCACCTTTAGCCTCACTCACCCTGGGGAAACTAATCCTTCACTCTCTTCTCCCCAGTTAGGAAATCAGTTGTCATTCCACGTGGATGGAGAGTCAATGGCCAGAAAGATAAACACACACTCTCAAAGTTGTGACGATGCGGGCAACAGTTCTGGGGCTCTGTTTTAACTGATCTAATTAGACTAAGCCAGAACTCATTTCCCTGGGTAGCCTTGGAGAGCATCACAGAGATGAAGGCTGAGGGCCTGACCCTTCAGGGAGCATCCTTCCATCTCCCTAGCCTTCCTCACCAGGATCCAAGCTCTGCCCAGGAAGGAAAGGAGGTTGCTATGCAGACGCGAATACAGCCTCAGGTACAGGCTAAGACACCTAATTTCCTCCAATAAGAAAGTCATACAGTGATACAGTTCACAGTGTTCGATGGAGCAGTCACCATATCCCAGCACTCCCAGTCCTTTGCAATTATTTCTCTTATGGCCAGATGGGGACCGAGGTAGCAGACAGACTCCCATGCTTCACCAAGTCTCAGAACTGCTCCTCCCATAACTGGGGAGGAGGGGCACAAATTTGTAGATGACTAGGGAGCCCTAGTAGGAAAGAGTTCCAGGCCCCTTGTCCTGTGTAAGGGACAATGGGATTAGCTGTTGTCTGGTTCATCAGGATAGTCCTGTCCCAGGTCAACCGGCAGAGAGGACACCTAGACTTCAAAGGAGAGATGCATCACTCTGTGGGGGGCAAGGTGTGGACTGGTGACCTATATCCTGAGAGCCTGAGGCCAGGCACTGGGGCGTGATGCAGATGACGAATGTGTCTTGGGCTAGGAGCCACACTGGACCCACAAACTGCATTCATTCCCCTTTCCAGCAGACTAGGTAGGAAGTAGGAAAGTTATGACCTTCGGGTCTACCGGGGGCCCCTCGTTCTCGTGATGTAACCCTGCCTCCTTTGAACCAGCAGGATTCCAAGACTCTTCTGTAAGAGACCTCAAGAGTCAGGTGCTGGTCTTTTTACTAATGCAGGAACACACACGAGGGATAGGGATGCCTGGGGCGGGAGTACCGTGAGTTCCAGGCCAGTCTGAGAAGTTTACCCCACCCCCATCTTTAACAGACAAGCAAGCAAGCAAACAAGAAACCCACCAACCTCAAGGCTGTGGCCACACCGCATGCTGCATGAAGGTGTGGGCACTCTGTGTTATTACTGATATTTCCTGAGAAATGGGACTGGTTCATAACTGGCTTTTTTTACTTCATGTACTCCCATATTGTTGTAATCATAAACAGCCAACATGTATTACTTCCCCCCTTTTATTGTGTATTTTAATTTATTCTTTGTCAGTCCCATACACGTACATATATGACGTCTCCTGTGTGTGATCCATCAAACTGAATCCGGGTGGCTGACATGCACTTGGGTGGGGTTATTTTGGAGCGTACGGCAACTTACCAGTGGTTACACCATTGAAGAAAAATGACTTCCCCTTCCTAGTGCCTACTAATTACCAAGAGCTCCTCACCTAAGGGCAGGGCCTCATGAACCCCTCCCCTAGTTATGACGGAATGTGATAGCCTCCATCTTGTTACCATACCCACAGCTGTGGGGCAGTTCATGAGGGCAATGGCTGTGTCACCTCCAGAAGACAGCATTTCCCAGCACTTCCTCTCCTGGGCTACTTCTGAGAGAGAGAGAAAAGAATAAAGGCTGGTGAGGTGAACCAGTGGAAGGCAAGTTTCTGGGTTCCAGCCTAAACCACTGCCGCCATCATGTGTACATGTGCGCATGCCTGCACGTGCACCCAGCAAACAGAAAAACCCTAATATCCAAATCATGAATGTGATCGAAAAGCAAAATTAGAAAAAATAATAATCCTGAAATAAGTAAGCATGATAAGTGTCAGATGTCTGTGTGTGTGTGTGTGTGTGTGTGTGTGTGTGTGTGTGTGTGTGTGTGTGTTTCTAGACAGGGTTTCTTTAAGGTTTTGGAGCCTGTCCTGGAACTAGCTCTTGTAGACCAGGCTGCCCTCGAACTCACAGAGATCCGCCTGCCTCTGCCTCCCGAGTGCTGGATTAAAGGCGTGCGCCACCACCATTCAGTTGACAGCTGTCTATAGTATATCAAAGGCTGCAAGAAATCCCTAAAAGAAAAATATTAGTATCTGGAGACATGGTTCAGCAGCAACGGCTCGTTCCACTATCATGGAGACTGGGTTTTAGATCCCAGAACTTGTGTAGCAAGTCAGGGAGCACTACAAACCCCTGTAATCTCAGCCCTGCCAGAGGTGGAGATAGGAAGATGGCCGGGGTTTGCTGGCTTCCAGCCTAGCAGAGAAAATGCAAGCTCCATGATTCAAGGAGAGACCCTGACACAAAGAAACAGGTGGAGAGAGATAATGAACAAACACATATCAGTTTAAAAAAATGTTATTTCCCCAGGACAGACTGTCCCTCCATTGCTGTGATAAAAACACCATGGCCAAAAACTGACTTGGGGAGGAAAGGGTTTATTTCCTTGCGGTCCACTACTGAGGGAAGCTAGCTAAGGTGGGAACTCCAGACAGGAGCTGATGCCAAAGAGGCCATTGAGGATGCTGCTTGCTGGCCTGCTTCCCCTAGCTTGCTCAGCTGGTTTCTTTTATATGACCCAGGACCACCTGCCCAGGGGTGGCCCTGCCGCCCACATCAATCATTAATCAAGGAAATGTCCCACAGACATGCCCTACAAGCCCAGAGGCCAAGCGGGTGGAGGCATTTTTCTCAGTGGAGGCTCCCTCTCCCCAGGTGACTCTGGTTTGTGGAACCAACCAGCGCGGCAGGAAAAGACACATCAGTAGATCTGCCTTAGCCTGGTTGGTGTCGGTAGCTTGTTTCATCTCAGAAAGCAAAGAAAGAGCAGCGATCTCTCTCTGTCTCCTTTCTCTCTCTCTCTGTCTCCTTTCTCTCTCTCTCTCCCTTCTCTCCTTTCTCTCTCTCTCTCTCTCTCTCTCTCTCTCTCTCTCTCTCTCTCTCTCTCTCTCTCCCCCACTACCCTCCTGCTGCCAACTTTCTGCCAACCTACGCAGATCTTGCAGGACCCGAATCTGAGGCCCTGAAAGAATGGGGCACTACAGTCTGATGCTGTAGACAGCCTCACTCAGTTTCAGGGTACTTTATACACAAATACAACAAAGAAAGCAGTGATCCAAGGGAGGTTGTTTGAGTTCAGAAAAACATGATCAGAAATACATGACCAGAAAAACATGTAAATAAACGTCAGGAAGCACATGCTGAATATCAACAGAGCTGCCTTTTCCCAGAACTCACTCAGGACAGACCAATTTAAACACAATTGCCTGGCACGTACTATAGATTATATCTGGGAAAGCACGAAAGCAAGGCAGAAGGCCATATCCAGATTCAGGGCACACTGACCAGATGGGGTTCTATAGCTATGTTCTATAGACATCCAACAAGAACAAACATGTCTTATAAATTGAATGCAAATGGTTAACACAGGAGGCATAAAATCACACCCAAGAAAAATCCAGGGAACCAAATGCACATGGGTAAAAGGCCCTCTGCCTTTTTTCCTGGAGCCTCTCTACAGTCTCCCAAGGCATTGTTTACCTTGGGCCATTCTTCTAACCATGTTCTTAGCACCTCCCTCTCTCTGTCCCTCCCTCCCTCTTTCTTTCTGAGATAGTTCCACTTTGGAGCCCTGACTGGAACTAGCTATGTGAAACAGGCTGGTCTCGAACTCACAGAGATCTGCCTGCCTCTGCCTCTCTAGTGCTGGGATTAAAGGCATGCGCCACGACCACCAGCCTCAACTAAACTTTTTAGAAGCCATAGTGTGACTCAGCGACCGAGAGACAAGCACCACCCGCATCCCACCAGCGGATGCTCAGTCTACACATTCAGATGTCAGTTTGCGGCTAGGAATGAGGGGGCCTTGTTCAGACTGCTCTGATGATGAGCAAACACCAGGACAGGAAGCACATTTTACAGGATGCTAGGCAAGGACCCTGTATCCGCTTGGAAGTCCAGAAGGACCACATGAGATCAGGCATAGAGCCCGAACTGAAAGAGGTAAAGGACAATCAGTGCAACACGGGCCTCTAGATTGACGCTTGGGTTTAGAAAAGAAAAAAACTGCAGCTGGGTGATGGTGGTACACGACTTTGATCCCAAAACAATAAAAAGAGAATAAATAAACAAAGAGGTGTGGCCTTATGGGAGGGGTGTGCCACTGGGGATGGGCTTGAGGTTTCAAAAGCCCATGCCGTTCCAATGTCTCTGCCTCAAGCTTGTGAATCACGAGGTGAGCTCTTAGCTGCTGCCCCAGAGCATCCTGCCTGCCCACCTGTTGCCAAGCTCCCTGCCATGATGGTCGTGGACTCTAATCCTCTGGAACTGTGAACTCCAAATGGATTGGCTTCTTTTTCTTTTTCTCTTTTATTGTTTTTTCAAGACAAGGGTTTCTCTGTGTAACAGCCCTAGCTGTCCTGGAACTCACTATGTAGACCAGGCTGGCCTCAAACTCACAGAGATTCACCTATCTCTGCCTCTTGAGTGCTGGAATTAAAGGTGTGCACCAACACTGCCCGGAAAATGTTTTTTTTTTTTTTAAAATTGTCTTGGCCAGGATGTTTTGTCATGGCATTAGAGATAGATGTATCTAAGACAGTCATGGTGTCTGCAACCATGCCTCTCAGCAACCTGAATTCAGAGATGTCCATGGCTGAGTACGTAGATCCAATCACCTGCCACTCAAATATTCAGAGAAAAATTCTTTCAGAGAAAAGACTGTGGCAGGGAGAGGGGGCGTCGTCGATGAGACAAAAATGCTTGATATGCAAATCTACAGCCAGTCTTTGTTCCTCAGAACCCTTGGTGGAAGGAAAGAAAACCAACTCCTAAAAGTTGCCTTTTGACCTCCAACTGATGCCCTGGGACATCTGTGCCTGCATCTGCATTCTCGTTCACACACACACACACACACACACACACACACACACACACATCAGCAGTAAATACATAATTAAACAAAAAAGGTGAAAGGGCCAGGGGTGTGGCTCAGTGGTGGAGTACCCAGCATTACCAAGGTCCTGGGTTCCATCCCCAGCTTTTATCTGCGCTGAACAAGCCCAGGCCTTTCCAGGCTGGGTCTGAGACAGTGTAGCAGCTGTGCATATAGTATTTACATTGTATCAGCGACTGGCTAGAGTTCGTACAGAGATGACTGAGGGTGTTCTGAAGGCTGTGCACAGTTAATTTGCAAAATCACGTCATTGTGTATGGGGGTTTGGCATTCCTGGCGGTGATTCCTTAAGGGATGTTCTGTTCCCAAGGATTCTGAGGGCCAGTGGCACAGGTAGACGTAGGCGTGTCCGCAGAGAGCACAGAGAAAGTGGTAAGATGGCAGAACCCTGGAGGTTGGTGACCCCAGGTACCAGATAGATATTATGCCATCCACTCATGCAGCTCTTCTATAGTTCTGAGAGTTCACAGGGTCAGTTAGAGGAAAAGTGTTCAACGCTCAGTGAATCTGATGGCCAGGCTCACTCGGGCCCACGACAGGACCACTGGGGTCCTTACCAGCTCAAAAAGGCTATCCCAAGTCCGGCCCTAAATGCCACTATCCCTGCTCCTGCTCTCCCCTCTCCTGAGAACAGCACCTCTTGAACCTCTGGACTGGGAACTTCTGCAGACCATTCTCTTGGAGCTCTTAATCCATTTTTTTTTAGTATTTATTTTTTTATTGATTTTATTGAGCTCTACATTTTTTTCTGCTCCCCTCCATTTGCCTGCTAATTTCAAGATGTCATTACTTTTTTCTGCTGTGTAGTGCTCCATTGTATAAATGTACCACATTTTTCTTATCCATCCTTTGGTTGAGGAGCATTTAGGTTGCTTGAGCTTCTTTACAAACGTCCAGGGCACTTTCCCTGCTGGCCTTGAAGGCAGCAGAATGAACCTGAGGGTGTAACACAGGGCCATGGAAGGCACTCCGTATTTGCTGTGAGGTCTGAGGCAGTTGACTCAACCTCTCTGGGCCCACCTGCTCTCCCGTATATAGTCTGGGGGTA
Source organism: Microtus pennsylvanicus (assembly GCF_037038515.1). Taxonomy (NCBI): domain Eukaryota; kingdom Metazoa; phylum Chordata; class Mammalia; order Rodentia; family Cricetidae; genus Microtus; species Microtus pennsylvanicus. The sequence goes on from NC_134580.1 coordinate 8,533,501, forward strand.
GGGATGGACTTCCTGTGCAAAGTCACGCTGTTTCCAGGCAAATCTCAGCCCCGATAGTTTGAGCTAGGGATCCACTTTCTGGGCCTCAGTTTCTCCTCCTTGGAATTAATCATTATGGATATTGATGGGACCTTACAGATACAGTTTTTATGAGGTCTAAGTGTATTTGGGTTTTAAAATAGAAATATACACCAGGTGTGATGGCGCAGGCCTTTAATCCCAGCACTTGGGAGGCAGAGGCAGGCGGATCTCTGTGAGTTCGAGACCAGCCTGGTCTACAGAGCGAGTTCCAGGACAGCCAAAGAAACACAGAGAAACGCTGTCTTGAAACAAAACAAAACTACACACACACACACACACACACATACACATATATATATATTCCAATAAGGGGTCCAGAGCACATATCCTGGATGACTTGAGACAGAAGAGGAGTAGGGTTTTTTGTTTTTTTTTTTTAATGGTCTTCACTGCTGGCGTTTCTGACTCCTGGACAGGGACTGTGTTTACCTGATAGGCAACCAGACCCTGCACTTCCACCCTCAGTACTTTACAGGTACTGTCTCAGGTATGCCACACCCCTGTACAGATGGCGTGCTGTGCCCTGCTAGAGGCAGCAGAGCCAATCCCAGAGAGGTGGGGCTTTTTACCTGGGGTCATCAGGACAGCCGAAGGCCCCCTGGAGGTATGGTCATGGCCACATATGAGCAGGTGAGCATAGGATGGGGCAGGTATAGGCAGGATGTCGCTACCACCCTGTTCCTGGAATGTGGGCGGGGTATGTCCAGCAAGGGACTCCCAGCACCTCACTCGTGACTTGTTACCCTTCTTGTAGGCACCTTCTTGAGTCTCCTCTCTTCAGCTCTGGTTTGTCTGTGAAGAGACTGGACGTCACTGTTGCCAGGCAGCCTGCCCTGTTTCTTCTGGGTGAGTGGGTCCACCATCAGCTCTCCAGTTCTTATCTTGTTATTTTATCTTGTTATCATCTCTCCTTTCACCCCTGCGGGGTGAGGGCAGGGTACAGGACTTGTCTCTTCACAGCTGTGTCATCCTGATTCTGGAGCAGTCTTGAGAGGGACATTAGAGCAGGCCTATGTACCACAACCCACCCCTCTCTTACAAATAAATATTTAAAAATCTGAGAAATATGTGATAGGCGCGCGCGCACACGCACACGCGCACACACACACACACACACACACACACACACGGCTGGCGCTGCCATGATGTGTGTGGGGACGCCACACTGCCAGAGCCAGCAGTAACGTGTGGTGCCCCCTCATGCTCTTCTAGAGGACCCCAACCTTCCTAGCCCTTTGACAGGAAACGCACCTTGGGAAGCAAGAAGTACCCCAAACCTCCCCATGCGCTCCTCCCAAGTGGGGGGACCCAAGGTTCCTGGTCTCCAATGAAAAACCCTTGGTCAGTCCTGGAGATCGGCTGGACTGTGAGACGGACAGGTCTGTGACCAGGTGAGTCTCTGTCCTTTCTGAGTCCTGGCCCCTCTCCTGCAAATGGGCCGAGTGTGCCGGTCACTCACAGGCTTGCTAGGGGTCAGAGTGTCTGATGGCTGTGAATTGCTTCTTACAGGGCCTGCCTCTGTCCATGACCAGCTCCAGGAGTTGTCTAAACAGGACAGGATCTGGGAGCCGTGGTGGCTGAGGTGTGAGTTACTATGTCCCTCATTGTCCTCAGGTGAGTCACGGCTGTTCTCTGATCATGGTTCCTCCTCTGTAAAATGAGCACTCAGGCACGGAAGGCGTATGGCGAGCGTTAGGAGAGAAGCTGCCTGTGAAGTCTGCTTGGGGCGGATGCCCATCAAAGTGAACCCCTCCCTCCCAGGGCCTCTGAACCCACCAGCCTTTGTTAGGCCCAGATGGGAAGCCAGGATGGCTGAAATGAGTCACAGTTACAGCTGGGCCCTTTTATGTCCAGAAACAGATTAGCCTGCAGCCCTTCAGGTTAGCTTCTGGGATTCCTGGGGTTGGGGTTAGGGTATGGGGAGAAACAGTCTCCTGCTGCTTGGCATGAGGCTGAAGCTATGCCTGTGATCTGCTTATAGGGTGTTTGGCTCTCGATCATTTCCAGTCGATCTGGAAGTCAATCAACAAATGCCCAGCTGAGACCTCAGGTGCTGGTGAATTAGCAAAGTGAATGGATCTGGCTCCCTGGCCAGGGGCTTGCTGCCTGGGAGGGGTACATGGAAGGAACATGCCACACGGAGGGACAGTGGGGACCAGAGTGTCGGGGTCCAGCCTCGACGGTTCACATGTTCCAGGGTAGGAGCGTATGGATTAGAAATTTCAGGCAGAAGAAACAGAGATATGAAAGGAAAAGACACAGAATAGAATCAGGAGGGCAAGCCAGTGAATACTGAATCTGCCCGTCTTTCCTTCTTTCTTTCTTTCTTTCTTTCTTTCTTTCTTTCTTTCTTTCTTTCTTTCCTTTTTTTTTTTTTGGATTTTTCGAGACAGGGTTTCTCCATAGTTTTTTGGTTCCTGTCCTAGAACTAGCTCTTGTAGACCAGGCTGGCCTCGAACTCACAGAGATCCGCCTGCCTCTGCCTCCCGAGTGCTGGGATTAAAGGCACGCGCCACCACCACCTGGCTGCAAGACTTTTTTTTTTTTTTAACCACAGTGCAAGGAACAATAAAGTGATTACCTTCTTAATACCAAAAACACCAAGAAACCACACCCTAGGTCAAGACGTCCCATTTGTAGCCACACCTTAAGTCAAACCTCTTATCAATGACCTTGAAGGAGCAATAGGCCAGAACTCTCTGACCTTTAGTCAAGGTGGAAGGGATCCTCTTCTGTGGGCTCCCACGTCACAGCATAACTCTGGGACCTCTGCATCTGGGAGGGGCTCCTAGAGATGGCAGGTGGTAGGTAGCTGGGCCTAGAGGTTGCACAAAGAGGATCTACCATTGGAGAGGACGTGGGATAGGGAGGGGAGGGGAGGGCAGGGCAGTAGGGACAGGCAGGGCAGCTCCCTGTGAGAACTGCACGCAACTGCCTGTTGGGGTCAAGGGCTGGAAGGGAGTGAAGGCAGGCAAGGGGATCCTGTGCCAAGAGTCAGCCAAAGGCAATGGAGGGCAGAGCAGGGCCTCGTGAGAAGAAACAGCGCGGACATCATTGCTTTGAAAATCTAGCGTGCCCAAGCCTGACACCTGAGTGCAGTTCCAGGAGCCCACAGCAGGAGGAGAGAACCAACTCCATAAACTTGTTCTCTAACCTACACGCATGCCATGCACGCACGCACGCACGCACGCACGCCATGGCATGCATGCACCGGTACATACCAACTCGCCCCACTTCCCTGTCAGGGCGCCCTCATGACCCGAGGCTGACTGAGGACTGTGCTTTCCTATGCAGAGAGCGCCCGTCACAGTCATCCTGCCCGGACAGAGATCTGAAGTCACAGCTTTACCACTGAGCGTGAGCCACGTCAACATTGTAAACTCCAAGCACCCCAAGTTCAGTCATCACAATTAGGGACCATTTGGCTTTGTGCCTAATGTGCCTTTGTGCAGTTGTTGGCACCAACGTTAGTGGAGCCCCAGGAATCCCTGAAGAGTGATTCATGGACATCTGCCCAGATGGAAGGGCGGGTCTGGAGTCTCAGAGGCCGCTTGGCTTTAAAGCTGACCTGGGGCTGACTCGTGAGCCACAGCCCCTACTGGTGTGATGAGCCACAGCTACCTCAGTCATAACAACTCATGTTTGCCTTGTGTTTTATGAGGCACCAGGCACTCTCCTCAGCAGGTCCTGCCTGTCATTAGCTGTCTTCACCTTCACAACACTCAGCAAGGTGGCCACTAGCGTACAGTTGAGGAAACAGGCTCGGAGCAGCTGTATATAACCTGCCCAGGGTTGCAGAGCTGGGAACAAGATGGAGGGCTACTTGTTTCTTAGACCTCCCACAGCATCTGTGCTGGGTGAGGGGAGAGACTGAAGGGTAGTAAGTATGCCCAGGAGGAGTGGAACCTGCTTCCTGAGGGAATATTGCTATTGAACTTGGGGGTCACAGCCTTCGCCCTAGGCCAGGTTCAGACCCCCATCTTCAATAAGACAATTTAAAGAGCCAAATGAATAGTGGAAAGCAGAACAAGATTTGTTTAATGTGGCCTCGACGGGAAGAGGCGCAGACCCATTTTCTGGGTACTGAAGTGAGATAAGTTGACAGAGAGGGCCAAGGATTTGCATATTTAGACAGTCCTGGGGTGGCCCCTCCACACTGACACATAGCTGCCTGACCTCCCTTCGGTCAGCGGCTCTAGGGTGACCCCTGCCACACTGATCCATAGCTGCCTGACCTCCCTTCTGTAAGTGGCTCTAGGGTGGCCCCCTCTGCCCATAACTGTCTGACCTCCCTTTTGTAAGCAGCTCTGGCAAGACGTTAGAGTTGAAATCCTCCTGGTTGTGCCTTCTTCCTCCTAGCATGAGATTCCTGGGGAAGTCCCCATTTCTCTGGGGTCTGTGGTTTCAACAGTCTGAGAGTCAGATTACGAGACATAAGTGTCTCTTTAGAACATCTTCATTTCATGAGTTTGAGGCCAGCCTGGTCTACAGAGCTAGTTCCAGGACAGCTAAGGGTGTTACAAAGAGAAACTGTCTTGAAAAAAAACAAAACAAAACACCAGGCTTCATTTCTGCCAGTCCAAGTGCAACATTCTTCCTTCCCTGCAGGTCCCCAGAGCCAAGAGTGGGGTCACGGAGTCTCCTTGGTAGGGAAGAGGACTTGAGTGCTCCTGTGAAACATGGAGAGGGACAGGCCAGCCTCTGGTAATAGGAAGTGTCACTACAAGGAGCGGGTGGGGCTTGGCAAGAACCTCCGGGAATCAATGAATTGAGTGTGGGGAACCAGGGACATTGAGGGACAGGCGGGATTAGAGTAGTACTACTAGGTCATCAACCTTCCTTCCCCACCTCACAGGCCCTGGGAAGTTCAGCATCCTCTGTGGCCTTTTGGTCCCAGCACTGCTGGCCACCTGTTCCCCACTGCAGGGCGCCCATGTGTCCCACTTCCCTGTGCCCTTGACTGCCCCTGGGATCTACTGTACCTGGCACCTCTCTCGGCCCGCCTCCTTGGCTAGGCTCTTAAGTAGCTTATCAGTGCATCAGGCTCCACCCAAGCCGGGAAGTTTTTGCACCCCAGAAGCTCCCCAAGTCCTAGAGCCCCTTCAGGCCCCACTCTCCCTGCTGCAGTCTGCTGCCCCTCCCCTCTGCAGACTGAGCTCCAGGCTGTAGCAGCAGCGCATTCCTGGAATGAGAATCTCTCTAGACTCAAACACCATGCTCAGAGACAGACCCATTTCCAAGTCCTGGCCTGGCTAATGCCTGCTCAGCTCCAGCACCTCTTCCTCCAGGAGGCCTCCCCTGATCTCCCCATCTGGGTCTGTGCTGATTGTGGCTTCTTGGAAGAGCTACCTGCCTCCAACTTCCCAACCTCCTCCATAGGCCAAGGCAGCCCCAGAATGGGGGGCTGGTTCCTCGGGCCTCATCCAGAAGCTGCACCCAGGTCGGGGAGGAGCTGTTAAGGCACAGATTAGATGGAAGATCCATTCCGTGTCGATCTTGGGATGGAGGTTCCCCAGCTGAGTTTCTGAGAACAGGCTGGATGTTGAGAAGCCAAGGACAAGTGGCCAAGATCAGCACAAACACAGAGGAGCTGAGGGCAGACCCCAAAGAGGACCCTACAGAGGATCCCATCTCAGGAACAGGAGGCTGGGAAGAGAGCTGGCCTGAAGAGCCATCTCTGCTGACCAGGCCCTGCTACTACTCTTTGTGCCTGGGCTGGCCCCGATTTGTTTTTGACCAACAAGAAGTGACGTCATAGCATTTCCAAACGCTGCTCATATGCAGCTTGGATTCCACAGCCCTTTCTAAAGGAGTCAGCCATCCGCTGTCCCAAGACCACCGTGCATCCAGGAAGTAGAGGGAGAGTCACAGCGAAGCAGGCATCCCGCTAAGGTGGAGCACCTAGAAGGGAGAGGCTATGACAGACACCCACGGGGAACCTCGTGGCTTGCACTCTGACCACCTGATGTAGCTGAGGAAGGACACAAGTGATCAGAAAGTTGCCATTCTCAGCTGTCAAGTTACAAAGGCACAGATACCTGAAGGTTACTAGTTTAACACCCACACCCTCCTGGGATGAGCATTATTGCCCCATTTAACAGGTGAAGAAACTAAGCCCAGAAGCTGAGATGACTTCAGGAGGCAGTAGTGAAGTATGAGTCAGTGAGGCTGGTCCAGGTTGTTTCTAGAACAATGTCTTGATGCCTGAGGTCATAACCAGACTGAATAGCCAGACGTCTGTGCTTCAGGCCAAATGTCCAGTGATGGAAACGGCTGAGCTCTTCTCCCACGTGGCCTGGCTAACCTGATACCTGCTGGAAACCTAGTTTGTTCCTTTAAAAGCCAGTTTACTGGGCTGGAGACATTGCTCAGAGCATCGGCTGCTCTCCCTAGGTTTGACTGCCAGCATCCGCATGGCAGCAAACCACTGTCTGTTACTCCAGTTCCAGGGGATCCGATTCCCTCTTCTGTGAGGACCAGGCACTGCATGGTGCACAGACATACATGCAGGCAAAACACGCATACACGTAAAATTAAAAAATATTTTTTAAAAGCTTACCAACTAAGATTTGTATATCATAAGATGCACAGACCTAAGTGTGCAATGTGGTACCTCTTACATGGGTATATGCCCTGTTACCACTACTAGACTGAGTCAGAACACACCTGCCACCCCACAGAACCCTATGCCTACTGTTGGGCAGTATTTCTTCTTCCCCCATTCAGGGCCCCACTGTTTTGCTACTTTTGAACTTCATGTGATCTTCACGGCTTCTGCTTAACTATTAAGTCTGGAAGATTCACCCATGTTTTTTGTATGTAGCAGTTATGGTTTCTTGCCACACTATATCATCATGTACAAATAGACCACAATTGTTCTTTTGGGGGGATGGGAAATTGGGTCACATGTAGTCCAGGTTGTCCTGGAGCTTGCAATATAGCTGAGGGTGACTTTGAACTTCTGATCTTCCTGCCTCCATAACCCAAGTGCCGGTATTAATAGGTGTGTACCACCACCACCCCAGCTTACACAGAGCTATGGACTGAACCCAGGGCTTCACCTTGCTGGGATGGCACTCTACCAACTAAGCCACATTCCCAGCCATTTACGCTACCATGGAGGGGCAGCTGAGGTTTGAACGACCTTGAACGCCACTGTCTAGTGGTGCAGGGGGCTGGCCCTTGATGCTCCTAGTGCCTATATAGGTAGGGAAGCGCTGAATCGGAGGGGAGAAGAAAGTTTATCCCAGGAAGAAACTGCCCCAAAGCTGCCACGGTGTGCCAAGTATGCTCCTGATAGCAGAGCGTGACAATCCTTGGTATCCCAGTCTTGGCCACCTGACACTTGGTACTGTTGGGTCTTTTGAGCTCTTCTAGAGCTGGGGAGTGAAGACTTTGTTTGCCACGACTACTGTGGAGTGCCTGGTGACTTGTGACCCTAACCACAGGAGCAAAAGCTTTCAAGGAAGGCGGTGAGGGATGATGAGAGAGTGGGCTTGGGCTCTCAACCCTGTGTGTGGATGCCGGAGCAGCCAGCCACAGACAGCCATCATCTCTAAGAAACCCTGGGAGAATAGGAATAAAGGAAGCCCGTGCAGAATCACACCTCACAGACCTCCCTTGCATCTCATCAGTGGAATTGCCTGCCATCCGTGGATTCTGAACCAATCACAGGGAAGGATAGAGACAGACACAGAGATACTCTTTAACAATGGTTCTCAACCTTCCTAATGCTGTGACCCTTTACTACAGTTCCTTACGTTGTGGTGACCCCCAACCATAAAGTTATTTTTATTGCTACTGTTATGAATCATAATGTAAATATCCAATATGCAGGATGTTTAATGTGCAACCCCTGTTGAGGGTTGTTTGATGAACTCCACCCAGAAGGTTGAGAATCATCGCTCTATGAGGGTCCCTGGGAGCTGTGCCCTTTCCAAAACACATCAGGGATGTTCAAAGAGCAATTCTTCCTGCTGATGGCTCTGCTTGGAATACCCTTCTTGAATTTTCCATTTGGGAAAACTGATCCTGAAGCTGTTCTTGAACCAGCATTAGGTCAAGCCAGTGTCTCCTGTGGGATCCCAGGCTCCTGGGACTCAATCCAATGTGGTTTCCGGATCTTGGTGACCGTGGGTACAGACTACCATGAGGGTCACATTCACTGTTCCCACTCCACCTTTGTCCAGGGCTGGGGAACCTCTGGGTAGAACCCCCAGCCCAGTGTAGGGAATGATAGAAAACACCCATTTTCTGGAGCAGCAAACTGAGCCTCGGAAGAGGATGTTACGGTGTGTGGGTCAGCACAGTCTCGGCACCTGCCCTCTTTTTGCAACTCCACAGATTCTCAAATAATGAGTTGATAAGTAAGCCTGAAATGAGCCATTGGTGATCCACCAACAAGCCAGGCTAGAGAGCAACTTCTGTTGTTGTCAGGGTAGAGACTGGTCCCCCTACCACTGCTGGCTTAGTGCCCCTCAAACCACTCAAATGTCCAAGACCCAGGGGATGAACTGGACTCAGCGCCATCCTCAGAAACCCACAGATCCCTGCTTCAGGTAAGGTGGAATACAGAAGCCATTCAGAACCTGGTTGTTACTTCCTACCCTGCCCAGCCATCCACAAAGCCAGAGTTGCTGGAAGGTTTTATTAAGTTAGGGTGACTCATGGAACAGGAGAGATACGTCTTCATGGGTAGCGCTAGTAGGCCACACCCAGCGCCCCTCAGAGGAGTGGAGCTATGGAGACAGCTACGGGCTCCTCTCTCTGTCCACTTGTTCCCCAGTCCAGAGGCCATGGTGTGGACCTGGCCAGGGCAGAAGTAGTTAGCAGAGGTAGGGCAGGAAGAGAGGGCTGCTCCCGGTCTTTTCCCTCTGGGCAACTCACCCTGGCCCTGCTTGGGCCTTTGCAAGATGCCCAGAGTAGGAAGGAGGCCCAAGCAGGGGACTGGAAGGGACAGGAGCCAGTGCTAGAGGCACACGCCACCAAGAGATATGCCTTTTAAAAAAGTTTAAAGTGTTTTAGAAAAAAAAAAAAAGGCAAAGTTCTATATAAAAATCTCTTCACATATAAAATCCTGAAGAAGGTGCAAGGTAAGACCCAGTGCGAGGGACGAGCTCAGATCCGCAGTGTGTGTGTGTGCATGTGTATGTGTGTGCATGTGTGTGTATGTGCACATGTGTGTGTGCACGTGTGTCTGCATGCATGTGTATGTGCACATGTGTACATGTGTGTAATGTGTGCATGTGCATGTGTGTGTATGTGCATGTGTGTGTGTGCACGTGTGTGTGTGTGGCAGGTGTGTGCACATGTGACTCAGGGTGGGGAGAAAGCTTGGCTTCTGACTTCTGTAGAGGAGGAGGGTGGCTGGTCCCCTGGGGCCGGAGGGTTCTCAGCTGAGCTGAACCACAGGGACCTGGAAGGCAAGAGCGATTCCTGAGCACTGGGAAGGCGGGCCTCAGGCTCTGGCCTGCCAGCTTGGGCCAAACCGAAGTACAGGCAAAACTGCCCATGGTTGCTGGCCCTGAAGCTGCTCTGCACATGGCTTGGGGTGGCCTGACTGATGAGCCTTAGGAAGTCTAGTCTGGTCAGGATGAAGAGGCAGACAGGCCATGTCATGTCACATCATATCACACATCATATATAATATCATATCTTATAATATCTATCACATGGCAGCATTTCAAGCCCCCTAGAGGAGGGCATCTCTAGGGCTCTATGGTCAGCGCTGGCTGTAGTGCGGAGCTCGGAATGCACCCAGGGTCCCCACTAGCCCATGGAAAGGCAGACTGAGGGCGGTGAACATGACAGTGGCTAAGATGCAGGGCTGTGGGGTCCTGACCCAGCCATGTGTCATCACCTGGGGACGAACATGCACAGGTTGACATAACAGACTCTGAACTGTCGCAGGGCCACAACAACCCTTTGTAGCCAGTACCACAATGTGCCACTTCCAGCATTTCCTTTCCCTGGCCCGTTAAGCTGCATGTAAGTGACCACGCATTGCACTGCAGGTCCCTACTCACCTCTACTCAGCCAAGCTGTTTCTCACAGCCTCCTTCTCCTGCAGGGCAGCCATGGCCAGGCGCAGGTGCTCCTTCAGCTGCTCAATCTCGCGCTCTGAGCGCGTCTTGATGTGGTTCAGCTCCACGTACACATCCTGGTACTTCCCCGTGAAGCGCTTGTCCTAGGGCCACCAAGCAAGCACTGAGGGTTGGAGCTGCAGGTCCTGAGCCCTGCTACACACCCACCTTGCCCCCTGCTGGTAGCACAGAAGGCCAGGTTCCCCCAGTGATGGGGACTTCATTGTCCTTCCTTGTCCCATTAGAGGAGTAGCGGTTAGGGCCCTGAGAGGTGTAGCCTTTGCCCACGGTCACAATGAGTGGCAGGATGAGCCCTAGAAGGGCGTGGCCAGGGGTTTTGGTCTTTCAATGACTTTTCTCTGCCGATTCTCCAAGCACAGCCAGGGTACTGCTGGCTCATACATACATCCATGACTCGATGAGGGCAGGAATGAGCCAATGGCTGTACAGAACTGGATGGGCATCCCAATTTCTAGCAACACTTGGAGTGAACCCACAGGCAGGCTGGGGTAGTGACCTGTTCTGTTCTGTTTATTCCTGGCACCCAGCGGGTGTTCAATAATAATAAAGTCAAACAACCCTGAATGCCCAAAAGCGTGTGACCTTGGGTGAGTCACACCCTTCTCCCTTCTCCTGCTAGTCTGTAATGGGATGGTGAGACCTATGTGGCAGGCCCAAGGGGAGGATAAGGCCCAGAGTGGACGGTGCAGGCGGGCACCTGGAGCACCCCCAGCCCCCACTCCCGCCGCTGCCTACCTTGTGCATCACCTGGAGCTCATCCCGGAGGCACTGCACCTCCTTTTTCAGGTACTGGAGTTCATTCTCCTTGACTCGCAGTAGCACCTAGGGACACATGTGCCAGGCTGAGCCAGGGACCTGGGCCAAGGCGACCAGATCCACACTGCCCTGCAGCCTGGCACCTCGGTGACTCAAGGTTCCCTGTGCAGCCTGCACCCTCACTGAGAGCCCCTGCATCCTACAGCCTACTGCCCCAGGAGGTCCTGTGCCTCTGCTGTCCTTTTCCTCACTCTTAACCCATGTATATTGTGAGTGGGACTCTCCCTGCAACTCAGCGGCAGCTGGACACAGTGCCGGGCTTGGGTGCTAGGGTCGAGGGGGTGGACAGGAGACTGTGTTCTGGCCCAGCTACGAACTATAGCCATATGTCTACCGCAGGAGCACCCCCACTGAACTCTGAGGGGCTGTGCTATTGACATGTGGGGTACATAAGCTCAGCGGAGCAGGAAAGCCTTAAACGTCAGACTGGTGATCTACTGCCTGGCTCCAGACCCAGCTTTCACACCAATAGCCGTATGACCTTCAGGAAGGTCATTAATTCCTGTTCCTCCATCGATTTAATGCAGACAGTAACAGGGCTTGACTAATGAGCTTGACAGAAGGGAACACTCAAAGGGCTTAGACCTTCTAGGCACAGAGACAAACCTCAGAGCATCGGCTCTCAACCTGTGGGTCATGACCCCTTTGAGGGTTGAATGACCCTGTCACAGGGGCCGCCTAAGACTGTCCTACATAGCAGATATTTTTATTACAATTCCTAACAGTAGCAAAATTATAGTTATGAAGTAGCAATGAAAATAATTTTATGGTTAGGGTCCCCACAACATTAGGTACTATTCTGGGTTTTGTTTCGTTTTTTTTTTTTTCAAGACATTGTTTCTCTGACTGCCCTGGAACTCGATTAACCACCAAGCCCAGCATGAGGAGCTGTGTTAAAGGGTCGCAGCAGTAGGAAGGCTGGGAACCACTGCCTTACATGTTTGCTAAGAAATGAAACAAAAAGCTGGGTGATCCTGGAATCCCTCACTTTTTCCTTTCAACTCCCCCTGTAAGCAGAGTGCTGCCCTTGCCACCTTAGATTTTTTTTCTTTTAATTTTCTAATTTATTTTTGGTCTTTTGAGACAGAGTTTCTCTGTGTATCCCTGGCTGTCCTGAAATTATCTTTGTAGACCGTGCTGGCCTTGAACTCACAGAGACCTGTCTCTGCTCCTGGTGTCCTGGGATTACAGGTGTGCCACTACGCCCAACACGTGAACTGTTTTATATTTAAGTCACTGGGACTCACAAAAGCAGGGTGAGCATGGTCACATAGCAGGTAGATGACAGGATCAGATCAGAGTCTAGAATTCTGACTTAGCCTGGAAGACTCAGGAATTTTGAGTGATACCTGCAGGTGACACCCAGCCTGCTAGGGAGCTTCCACATAGGTCCCAGAGCCAGGGTTGCCTAGCACAAGGCAAAAGAGGGGAGGGGAGGGGAGGACGTCTACCTCCAGTTCACAGGAGCTCCTCGCATTGCTGCGCCCGCAGCTGTTGCCCGTGCCCTGCGAGGCGATGAAACTGCGCAGACGGTCGATCTCCTCCGACAGGTGGGCGTGTAGTTCCTGAGAGAACGGAATGGTCAGGGGGGGATACCAGCCCCTCACTGCCTACTCATAGCCTCCCAGGGGCCAGCCTACCTGGTTGTGGCGCAGCAGCTCCTGGCCCTCTTGCTGGCAGCGCCTCAGGGTGTGCTCGCGCTCCTCCGCCTGCTGTGTCAGGGCCCCGATCTCTAGGCACTTCTGGGAGTACCTCTCAGACAGCACCTGCAGCTCCTGCTTCAGTGCCTCCATGTCCAACCTAGCCAGCATAGGATGAGACAGAGATGGACCTTGCAGGCTCTCTTGCCGCTGCTTGGCCTGGAGTCATGTCTCAGCATTGTTGGTTCTAGGTACCTTGTGGTTTTGAACTCAGCCCACTGTGGCTGTGGGCTAGTAACATTTCCTCCTCTCTCTGTGAGAGGGTGAGTTCAGGGACTACCTCTTACACCACCATAGCCCAGGCACCTGGACTGTGCTGAGGCACCCTAGCAGCCAAGAGCAACACTGCAACCCAGCTCTAGGAGACACACTAAAGGGGCACAGAGGCCAGGACCTGGGCACCAACAACCCACGCACCCTCTGCCCAGGGCCCAGAGCAAATCCCCAGTCACATTTATCAGGGCGAGTGGTGCTCCTGGCGCAGAGGCAGACCCACCCCAGACCCTGCTGCCGTCTTACTGGTGTTGCTTCCGAAGGCCATCTGGACCCTGCTGGAGACTCCGTGTTTTGCTCAGCTCCCGACTCAGCTCTTCTTGATATGCCTTCTTCATGGCTTCAATGGCTAGGAGCAGAACAGACAGGCAAAGGAAAGGTTGGAAGGGGATCCGTACAATTCCATTTGTACTGGTGCAGACAGGGCCGAAGCTGTGTCCTGAACCCAGTGGCTTTGGGTGAGTGGGTCAACCCTCTGGGTCCTGCTTGAACTAATCCTGTGGGAGGGGCTCCCCTGGGGTGACATGTCGGTATCTAACCACTGACACCTCCTACCAGCATTCTCTGGCTAGCCTTGCACAGTGCTTTGCACCAACCCCATAGCCTGGAGGCAATCCTTCAAGGCCTATCTGCCCTGCCTGGCCGGTGGTCACTACAAAGCTGTGTAAATCTGACTCAATTCTCTGCCTCAGGACCCTTACTGGAAGGTGCTTAACCATGGTTTTTCCTTCTCTAGAGGTGACTAGAGCAAGGCCAGCCAAGGAGAGTAAGGCCCAAGTGCTGGCTCCTGCTGGCTGCTTCTAATGGGGAGCTGCCGAAAACCCAGCATTTTCCCATACTGCACAGGGTGGGGTACGGAGTACGCAAGCCTCCAGCCTTAAGTTTATCCACAATTCCAAAATGCAACACCTGTGAACATTGGGAGGATCTCATTCCTCCTCAATGGCAGTCCCTGCTACGCAGGGACACAAGGCTGTTGGTGGTCTGCTATTCAACACAGCATCACTTGCATCAAGTTCAAGTTCACTGTGGAAACTTTGGGGCTGGATCACTGGGCAATGCCTGCATCCTGGTGGGGAGGGGTGGCTACTCTAGGCTGCCTGCCCTAAAACATGAACATGGCCCAAGGCTGGCAGAAATGACCATGTAGACTTGACTGCAGGAAACACTTGGCCAGTATCGGCAGGATGCAAGCTCCAGGTCACATGACCTCACTCATGACTCTACAAAGTCAGAGGGGCTGCCCAGGATATGCCATGCACACACAGCAGGTGTGCAGTAGACAGAGGAGGGGATGGAATTTGTCCGTCTCTGGTGTTTCCTGTTTTTGGTTTGGGAGGAGTGAAGCTGTTTAGAGCCCAGCTTTGCAATCAGAGTCGCTACTCTAGGCTCAAAGCACTGCCCTGTCATTTCCAAGCTGGGCCATCTGGACAAGTCACTAACCTCTCTGAGGTCCAGCTTCCCTACTCTCTGGATACCATAAACACGCAGGGTGCTCCCGTGAGGAATGTGTGGGTATAGAGAGGTACACACTGCCAGTACAGCAAAGGTCACGACCATTCTTTGAACATCCCAGGGTCTGACCCAAGTACCTAGGCAGGTGACACTGCCAGAACTGACTGTAGCAGATCAGTGTCGATCCCCTACATGGAAGTAGTATGTGGCCTGAGGTACCCCTCAATGTCTATAGAACTCAAGGAAGCAAAGTCCCAACCTATGGGAGAGGAGGTCTTTTACTGCCTCACTTTCCCCGGTTCAAGCTGGACCACAGATCACTCCTGGGGCTTCCAACCCCTACTGACTTCTTACCCCAAATCCTTCCTCAAGGGGCTTCCCAGCTCAATGTGGAAGCACAGGCCCTGCCCATGGTGCATCCTTGGTCCTCACCTGAGGCTGTGGCCGCCGTCTCCTCGGCTAGTAGCCATTCCTTCTCTTGCTGCAGCCGCTGCAGCTCTCTCTCATGGTGCCGCTGCAGCTGCTCCATCACCTGCTGGTGTGAGGACTCCATCTCTGCCAGGCTGCGCTCACAGGCTTCCTGTGGGCCAGAGGCCAGGGAGGTCACGAGGCTGTCCCCAGTACCTGGGCTAGAAGTCCTTCCAGGCTCCAAGCCTCAGTGCACGCCTGCCCAGGGCCAGGCTCATGACCCTGCTCTGGAATGCAGCACCACGTGTCCACACGGTTCCCACTGCCATCCACCCCTCTGGGATCAGCACCACGTGTCCACACAGTTCCCACTGCCATCCACCCCTCTGGGATCAGCACCACGTGTCCACACGGTTCCCACTGCCATCCACCCCTCTGGGATCAGCACCACGTGTCCACACGGTTCCCACTGCCATCCACCCCTCTGGGATCAGCACCATGTGTCCACACAGTTCCCACTGCCACCCACCCCTCTGGGATGGATGCAGCACCACGTGTCCACACGGTTCCCACTGCCATCCACCCCTCTGGGATCAGCACTACGTGTCCACACGGTTCCCACTGCCATCCACCCCTCTGGGATGATGCCCTATGCATCCACACCGTTCCCAGTGCCATCCACTCCTCTGGGATGATGCCCTATGCATCCACACCGTTCCCACTGCCATCCACTCCTCACCCACTCACAGACTTCACTCACCCCCTTTCTGCTTCGAGTCTTGCAATGATTCCCCAGCTGCAAGACAAAGTCTGGTTTCCCTGGCTCCATCTCTGTCCAGCCCACAGCTAAGCAACCTCACAGCTATAAAGCAAGTTCTTGGGAGGGTGAAACAGCTCCGTGGGCAAAGGCACTTGCTGGGTAAGTCTGAGAATGCAAGGAGAACTGACTCCATGAAGTTGTGTTCTGATTTCCACATGCCGTGGCATGCATGTGTCCACCCCCCTGCAATAATAACAACTTAGAAAAAGCAACGCTGTCTGCCTGCAGTGGGAACTGTTCTCCTTCCTGGATATCTCATATTCCCCACAGCCCATCTTTTGTTTTTGTTTTTCGAGACAGGGTTTCTCTGTAGCTTTGGAGCCTGTCCTGGAACTAGCTCTTGTAGACCAGACTGGCGTTGAACAGAGATACAGAGATCTGCCTGCTGGGACTAAAGGTGCAAGCCACCACCACCTGGCTCCCCACAGCCTATCTTAAACATCTTTACTAGTTCTGCCTCTGGGCAGCCTCTCCCCTGCCTCCCAAGGTCCTGCTTCTCCGAAAACATAATAGCCTGGTGACAAGGAACACCTGATCTAGCTTAGGCCTGGGGTGCAGGCCAGGGTAAGTCACATGGCAGGGGCTGAGTAAGTGAGCTGGAACTGTTGATGCCATAAAAAAAGGCTTTGTAGACAAGATGTAGGTAGACCCATGTGTGCTGCTGGAGTACCCACTGCGGCTGATGGGTATGGGCAGATTGCTGTCATCACCGTCCTTTTGAGAGAGGGTCTTGCTACATAGCCAGGCTGGCCTTGAACTTACAACATTCCTGCCTCAGCCCCCTAAGTGCTTAGGATTACAGGCATCCTTGAGTTTTTTTGCAACTCTAGCCCTTGCCTGGGCAGGTCCACTCCTAGGGACATGCCACAGGAAGTTACCTGCATACAAAGACCAGGGGACAGGGGTGGGGTCTAAACCTGCAAAGGGCAATCGGCAGCTGCTGGAAGGCAGAGATGCCATGCAGACTGCTGTGGAATGAAAGCTGACTCCGGACAAAATTCATGGGTGCAGAACAGGCCACGGCCTGCCCTAGTCCAGGTATGCGAAAACAGAAAATGCTGGAAGGATATTATGGCAGCTAAATAACAGCTCTCCAAGGATATCCATATATGACCTGGGACTGCCTTGGTCCGTGAGGAAAGGAACTAAGGCCTCTAGCCAGCTGACCCTAGAAGCAGAAGACTGTCCTAGACAATCTGGTGGCCGGAGGAACAGACGACGGATGGGGGCAGGGAAGGCACAGAAGATAAGCATCTAGAGACCAGGAGAGGACACAGGCTGTGAGTGAAAAGTTTTGAAATGAAGGAAGGGAACACAGGCAAGGCTGCAGAGCCCACGTCCCACCTGCAGCCTAGGAGAGGAGCATGATCCAGGCCCCCACCCCCACCCCAATTAGCCTGCGTTGGGCTTTAGCAAGAGAACTAGCAAGTCTGTGTCCCTGACCCAGCTGTCGGTGGGGTTTGTCGCCTTGGCCACAGGAAGCTGATCTAGACACGTACAATGTTGGACAGAGGTACACATGGGGCTGGGGGCAGCTTCAAGGTCCATTTCTTCTTACATTTTTTTTAGGGATGGGGTCCCGAATGCCACAGTATACTGGTGGAGGTCAAAGATTCTTTCCTTCCTTCTACCGTGTGGGTGCCTGGGATGGAAATCAGGTCTTCAGACTTGGAGGCAAGTATCTTTACCCAGAGTCATCTTGACGGCCCTTGAGGGCTCATTTCTAACCTTTTAATTTAGATAAATTTTGCAGTGGAACCCGAACCCTTGAGCATGCTAGCTCTACCACTGAGCTACAGTCCCAGACCTTTACTTGATTTTTTTTAAAGACAAAGTCTTGGTCTAAGACTGTAGCCTCCAGTTAAGGCTGGCTTTGTGTTTACTATCTGGCCCCAGCTTCCCAAATGCTGGGATTCTGCACCACCAATGCCTGGCATCTGCATTACTTTAAAAAATGTAAATGTGGTTCTTGTATAATTTTAATTATTTTTTGTTTTGTTTTGTTGAGACAGGGTTTCTCTGTATATCTCTGGCTGTTCTGGAACTTAATCTGTAGACCAGGTTGGCCTTGAACTCATGGAGATCCACTTGCCTCTACCTCCTGAGTGCTTGGGATTAAAAGCGTGCACCACCATCACCAGGCAAATTTTTGGTTTTCTGAATCAGGGTCTCACTATGTAGCTCTGGCTACCCTGAATCTCACTATGTAGACCAGGCTGTCTGAACTCATGGAGATCCGCCTGCTTCTGCCTCCTGAGTGCTCAGATTAAAGGTGCGCACCATCACGCTAGGCTATGTTTCACGTATAATTACAAAAATGCCTGGGAGGTGAAGAGATAGCTGGATGGGCAAGCTACTTTCTGTGAGTAAGAACCTGAGTTCAGAGCCTAGCACCCACATAAAAACACACTAGTAACCCCAGTGCTGGCTGAGAAACAGACAGATCCCCAGCCACACAGCCAGCTCTAGCTTCAGTGAGAGACCCTGTCTGAAAAACATAAGTCAGGCATGGTGGCACACACTTTTAATCCCAATACTTGGGAGACAGAAGCAAGCAAATCTCTGAGAATCTGAGGTTAGTCTGTCTACATACCAAGTTGCAGGCCAGCCAAGGCTATGTAGTGAAACTTGGGTCTCAAAAAGGAAGAGGAGGGGGGCTGGAGAGATGGCTCAGAGGTTAAGAGCACTGACTGCTCTTCCAGAGGTCCTGAGTTCAATTCCCAGTAACCACATGGTGGTCAACAGCCATCTATAATGAGATCTGGTGCCCTCTTCTGGTATGCAGGCATATGGAAGCAGAATGTTGTATACATAATAAATAAATAAATCTTTAAAAAAAAAAAAGGAAGAGGAGGGAATGTCTAGAGAGATGGATCAGTGGTTAATATTTCCTGCTCTTCCAGGGGACCCAGGTCAGGTGGGCCAGTCCCCTGGAACTTCAGCTCCAGCGGTTCTAAAACTCTTTTCTGACCTTGAATCCACACACACAAAACTTGCACACAGAGCCGGGCAGTGATCGCGCACGCCTTTAATCCCAGCACTCGGGAGGCAGAGGCAGGCGGATCTCTGTGAGTTCGAGACCAGCCTGGTCTACAAGAGCTAGCTCCAGGACAGGCTCCAAAACCACAGAGAAACCCTGTCTCGAAAAACCAAAAAAAAAAACCAAAAAAAAAAACCATGCACACAAAATCAAAACAAAAAAAAAAAAGTAAAGAGACAAGGCAGGTGTAGTGGTGCATGTTTTTAATCCTTGCACTCAGGAGGTAAGGCAGGTAGATCTCTGAGTTCCAGGACAGCCAGGGCTACATAGAGACCCTGTCTCAAAAATAAAAACTAAAACAATGCAATAGCAGCAGCAGTTCACTTCTGTTCTCCACATTTTCACATTAGCATGGCGCCACATGCAGAAACACAAAGGAAAATAAACACATTTAAGATCACTAAAAAGGGCTGGGACAGGGAAGAAACCAAGGCACAGAAAGCCACATGAAGGAATATAGTTCTTCCCCCACCAAGACCCCACCCACGTCTCCTGCAGCTACTCCTGGGACCACAGTAGGTTTACAGCAGAGAGAGGCTGGATTCAGATATTCTGAGTATGTGTGTGTGTGGTGGCAGGGGATACCTGTCCTGCTGGGCCCTTGCTCCTGTCCTCTGACTGCCCCTTACAGACCAGGCCACCTCGGGAGTAGAGATGAGCCAACTATACTCCATGCTTCACCTGTGAGCCTCGGGCTCCACCATAGAAGTCTCACAAGGGCCTCCTGTGAGGCTCTCTGGGAACAGCACTCCAAATCTGTGGAGAGCTCAGCAGCACGGGGCTGAGGGTCAGCCAGGTGCCAACTGTGACCTACCTTCCTTAGTGCCCAAGACACTGGCCTGTCTCTGCCATGACATCACGGTAGAGGGAGAAGTGCTGGTGTCCCCATTGCT
The DNA here is from genome assembly GCF_037038515.1 of Microtus pennsylvanicus. Classification (NCBI taxonomy): domain Eukaryota; kingdom Metazoa; phylum Chordata; class Mammalia; order Rodentia; family Cricetidae; genus Microtus; species Microtus pennsylvanicus. Next base: position 8,553,090 of record NC_134580.1, read on the forward strand.
TAGCTAGAGTGTCCTACAGCTACTGCATGCTGCAGCAGGCTCGCTGCTGAAGTCCCACCCCTGCCCAGCTGTTTGCAGTGGTGTCCCCATTGCTTAGCTAGAGTGTCCTACAGCTACTGCATGCTGCAGCAGGCTCGCTGCTGAAGTCCCACTCCTGCCCAGCTGTTTGCAGTGGTGAGCCCATCCCCAGCCCTTTGAGAGCGGCATCCACTCAGCCTGAGAGAACAGACCGTGGGATCACTCCTGGAAGTCACCTCTCCAGGATCAGCTAAGCTTCTAACCACCTCCTCCTGCACTCCTGCACCTGGGAGGGACGAGTGACTCCGCCCTTCTTTTCTCCAGCGGCTGCCATTCCAGCCACCACTGTTTCCTGAGCGTTTCTGTCTCACCTCTTACCACCTCAGCTCTACTGCCCTACGCCTGCCCTGACTTACTGAGATGGAGTGCTGGCAGCGCCAGTGGGGCAGGAGAGAACCAGAAAGCAAGGGCTCCAGGCCTGCCTACAGTTCAAAGGTCACACCACACTTCTGAGCCCCAGTTTTCTCACTGAGATGCTTAGGCGCCAGAGCCGCGCTTTGAAGTTTTCAGTTGAGTAAAGCAAGCTTGTTCTCAGGTGAAATCTGCAGCTGGCTTTCACTGCAAACAGCGCACACAGCTGCTCTGATCCCAGCGAGTGGGCCCTCCCAGAGAGGAGTCCTCAGTTCCACTCAGTGACCCCAGACTGTAGTATTGACTCAGCCTGCACGCCAGGCCCCACCCAGGGCAGGACCTGACAACACTGGGCTGGGCCACTTCCACCCTCCCTTAGCCCAGGTAGCCCAGGATAGCCTCCTCAACAGTTTCCCAAACCTTGGCTTCTTCAGCTGATCTCCCCACTCACAAGCCAGTGGTAGCCAGCCCCCGCTAGTATGGTGGTCCAGCCTGGGACCCCAAGGGTGCCCTCCCAGACCCTAGGCACCAGGGCCCCAGATCTTCCTTCAGACCTCTGCCAGCACTGTCCTGGCCCTTTAGGCTTGGGCCTTGTCCTCTCCTTATCCGCAGCACCCCAAGATCACCCGTGTGTCACTGTAGAACTCTTGGCCTCCTCAGCTTGCCCTTGGGGCTCTACTGTAGGCACCAACTGGCCTTCTACCCTCACCACAGCCAATATCCCCACCCACTCACCACTAGAGCTCTGATCAGTTGTGACCCTCAGGGTACTTTCCAAGAACCTCCTCGCGTCTCACACCACACACACACACACACCCGGGACCCCAGCGTTCTCTTCTTCTCCTGGCAGCGGTATGTATGGGATAGACTACAGACAGCTGACTGACAAATTATTCAGATTCTGTGACTCGGCGATTAAGCAAAAGTACTTTAAAAAAATTAAACACATATGCTCACAATGAATTACACACACACACATACACACAAAAAAAAGGAGGCTGTGAAGGTTGGTGTTAATTATTAACTAGACGAATCTAGAGTCACCTAGGCAACAAGCCTCCAGACACACAGAGGGATTATTTACGGCTAGCCTCTGGCCGTGCCTGTGCAAAACTGTCTCGAATTCACCTGAGGTGGAGAGGCCACTGTAAAGGAGACCCGTCATGGGCTGGGGGCCCAGGCTGCACAAAACGTAGAACAGTGTCTGAGCACAAGCACTCATCTCTCCTGGCTGTGGAGGCGGTGGGACGGCTACCTCAGACTCCTGCTGCCACGGCTTCCTGCTGACGGACCCTTTCTCCCTCAGGTCACTTTGGCCAGAATATTTTATCGCAGAAATAGAAAGCAACAAGACAGAAAATGCCATGGCTGGTACCCAACATGTGTCCACCCCCCTGCTACAATACGTTTATGTTGTGTGTGCACCCTGACCCTCACCTGGACAGCAGCGGAGTGCTCAGGGCCTACTCAGGGGGAGGCGCAGTGTGGACACTGCTCAAGGCCACACACTGGGACTCAATTTATTGTTTCTACACTGTCAGGAGCTAAGCCAGCGCTGAGAAAATGCTAGGAATGCAGATTCGCCTCGCACGGGTGTCACATCTAGAATTACATTTATACAGGCGGAAAAGGTGAACTCTTCTGACTAGAATATTCTCAGTCTCCACATAAAGCAGTCATGCAGTTCAGCAAAGAATATGCTTACAACACTGATCTTGAGAAGTTCTGACGTCTTTTCATCTTACTCATTAGCATAAAACATCAATCAAGACACAGAGAACCACCCGTGTTTGTTAATCAACTGTGGCCACAAGAATAAGGAGAAATCATTAAAGCAGCCTGAGAAATAGCCATCTCTATATGGAATTCACAATAACAAGGATTGTACACTTTATTTGCACATTACATACATTATATACTAAACAACCTTTTATAATTTATAATAAATATGCACACACACAGTTTATTTCTGGTGAACTAGCTGTCCAGTTGTGAGAACCAAAATCATTCCCAGACATAGACAAATGTCCCCAGGGGACAAAGTCATTTCCCAGGGAGGACAAAGTTGCCCTAGAGGGAGAAAGTCACCCTCCCTTGTTGAGAACTGCTGTCCCAAGCAAACTCCCGAGGACACAAAAGAGGCTCCCAAGTCCCACAGACCTCCTCGTAGGCAGGGAAAGCTCCTCCCTGCACGCAGAGAGTGACACCCAGGGCCACTGGCTCCCCGCTTCCCCAGTGAGGCGGGAAGAGATCCAAGTGCAGAGTGTTGCACGGGAACTCACACACAGGCTCTGCAGTCAGCCGGACCCATGCTCAAATCCCACCTCTGACACCTGCAGGCTGGGGGACCTCGGGCAGGTCACATACCCTCTCAGAGCTCAGTGGCCTTGTCTGTAAAATGGGCACAGTGATCATGCCCACCAGCTGTGGGGAGATTAAATGACACGCTGTGTAGCAAATGGCTGGCACGATTCTCACACACAGAGAGGGCTCCCCAAACACAGCTGCTCTCTGACAACACAGCAACCAGAAAGCTGCCCCCACCCCACAGAGCACCTCCTCAGCTTACCTGTGAGATGTAGCCTGGAGGGACATGGCTGTCGTCCTGGGGTCTGGGGGCATTCTGAGGCGCTTCTCCTCGGAGACGCCATGCCTCCAGCTGGGCACGGAGAGACTGGACCTGAACACAGGAAGACTAGGTCAACAGGCATCCTGAAATGGGGAAGGGTGCTGGTGGGAGGCAGGGAGCCCAGTTTTCCCGGCGTGCTTAGTAACAGCTCTGGTTTGCAGAAGGGGCAGCAGCCCCAGCAAGCGGTGCAGACAAAGGGACTTCGTGGCTGGGTCCAGGATGGCTAGGTCAATGACCCGGGTGAGCTTTGACCCAGACAAGGCTGGGAACAGCACACAATCATGGATGTAGCTATCACCCATGATTGTAATGGGGGACATCCCTGCGCCTCACTTTCCATGTATGAGAAAGGAGTGGGGCCTAGCGGGACAGATGTCACGGAGGGCAAAGAGGCACCTCGCAAAGCAAAGGGCCTGTTCTTTGCCTCTCCTCTGGTGTCTTCCCTGTAGTTAAGGACAGAACAAAGACAAAGCCATATGAAACAAAGTCAGCTCTAAGGGCTGGGGGAAATAGTCGCCTGTGAGGTGCCTAAGATGTCAGTTGGCAGGTCAGATATGGGGTGAGATCCTAGACACTGTAGGGCTGCCAAGCCAATATCAGGTCATGCACACTGGTACCAGAGGAGTCCTGATGGGGAGGGAGGCCTACCTCCTTTTCCAGGGCTTCATGGCTGTCACTTGGGGACCCCTGTCGCTCGCTGTGTCCTTGGTTGAGCAGGGCAGTGAGTGGCACTCTCTTGTTCTCCCGCAGGGGCAGCTTTTCCAATTCCTGCCACTTCTTTTCAATCTCTTCACTGAGGCGGCTCTGCTGGTCATCAGTCAGGGGGGCTCCCAGGCCCCTCCGAGTCCCATCACCACTGGGCGTCTCTGGGGTCCTGCTGTCCGTGGACTCAAACCATTTGCGTCTTTCCTCAGAACGTTGAGCCAGGTCCCGCTCCAGATCCTCATGTTTGGTTGGGCGCTCAGGAGTAGAGCGGGACAGAGTGCGCACGCGCTGTGGGGAGCTTGGCGTTAATGGAGAGAGCTCCACGTAGTCCAGCGACTGTCGTGGTCCATCCACTTTGCGAGGGCCACCGCGGCCGATAACTTCAGAGCTTGTCCGCTGCTCGCCTATCTTCAGGGAGCCCTTCTGGGTGCCATAGCCACGCAGCGTGTTTTCCTTATTGCAATCTGAGAGCCTAGGACATCAGTGGAGCTGCATCAGGGGGCAATCTTTGCCCACTCCAGCTCATAGAGCACTTTGAGAGGGGTCCAGGCCAGGGACTGGGCAGGGACTCCAGGGAGCAGGCAGTTCTGACTAGAGGTGGAGACCTTCTGCCTCATTATCAGACCCTGGGAGGACCCTAGCAAGAGCATCTGCCAGCAGATTCCCTCTCATAGTCTCATCGACCGTATCTGGGACACGGGGCAGCAAGGCCTCACATGGCACAGGTGTGGGGGCTCAGTGTGCAAAGTAAACGGGAGAGTCTTTACAAGTGCCAACGCCTGTGTTATTACAGGCATAAAACAGTAACACGGCTGCAATGCCTGTGTTATTACAGGCATAAAACAGTAACACGGCTTCACGAGGAGCTGAGGAGATGGCTCCGCAGTTAAAAGGTTTGGTTCCTGGAGTTCACATGGTGGTTCACAACCCAGGGGACCTGACACCTGCTTCTGACCTCCAAGGGCCCTGCACGACATGATGCATATACAGGCAACACAACACACAAAATGCATAAGGCTAGGCCCTGGGTTTCGGGTCAGGCTCAGGGTAGGCGATGCTGATGAGGGGAGACACTGACACCTGAGTGAACAGAGCACAGGAGGTTGAGACACCGGTGACAGCTGCAGCTCAGTCCAGCAGTGTTCATTGCCATTCAGCTCCAAACTATACTTCCCAGCATCCTCTGCAGCACTGTAATCATGTGACCACATTCTGGCGTGGGGTAGAAGCGACTCCCTCTAAAGAGCCTCCTCAGCACTTCAGCTGTGCCCTCTGACCTGACGACCAAGCAGTAAGCTAAGGGCTGCTGAGCTGTGCACTGGGTCTGTACTAAACATCTGATCCAGTCCTGCAGAGCACTCCAGCCTGCACACTAAACAGTCCAACAGCACGCTTCTGCAGAATTCACCAAGGCCCCGGGATACATGCCTACACGGTGCAGACCCGATACCTAACGTGCCAGGTGAGGAAGCTGAAGTGCAGATGGGAAAGCCTCTGGCCTAGGGCTGAACAACCACGATGCAGCCAGGCTTGGGGACTCAAGCGGCCTACCTTACTTCTGTCCTGCAGCCACCTCAGCTCCTCACACACTGTAACAGACAGACCCCTGCCCTTTACCACAGCAGCCAGAGGGGGCCGTGTGCAGAAGTCACAGTACCTAGCACACAGAAGAGCCCACTTTGCCTCCTGAGCCTCCTCTCTAAATCACCAAGACCTTCTCCAGCTTTTAGAACGTAAGGGGACCTAATGAAACAGGGCGTCACGCCTAGGTTCTCAATGGATTCTGGATGGCCAAGAGCATGTGCTGGTCTTTCACAGTTGGTTGCTAGCGGAACTGAGCCCCAGAAGGTACAGCCACAGGGCCCTCAGGTGAGTATGCAAAGCCCCACACAGGAACACAGCATCATCCCTCGCCCAGGGCCCAGCCCAACACATACTTGGTGACATCTGGGGCTGAAGTTGGACGCACAGTCTTCCTGAGAGCCTCAATCCAGTTCCTCCGGATGCCCGAGGTCATGGCCGACAAGGTATAAATGGCGTCTTTGGTCTGCAAGGGCATTCTACATGTAGTTTGCCACATGGCCAGCCCAGTGTCCCCTCCCCTTGTGGAGCTGGTTCTTCCTTCCCAGGAGGGTGTATGAGGTCAGGTAGGTAGAAGGTACAAAACCCTCTGCCAGCCTTGCTTCAAGTCTCCCTAAATATGCTAAGTACGGGCATCAGCACTGCTGACCGGCGGAGGAAGGTCTGACGGGAAATGAGCGAGTGAGTCAGGCTGACACCTGCCCAGGCCTGGGTTACACACTCCACCTCCCGGATCTGCATGCGGCCTTACATGGATCTGGAAGCCATAGTTGCGCTGTACCGCGTACTCCGTGACGTCTGTGCAGGAGCGCAGGTCGATCTCACCATCCAGTTCATCCGCCTAAAGCAAGAGGATCCACCGCAGTCTACATGGGCCCTGTGGAGCCCCACTCCACAGTCCCTAACCATGAGGACCCACCCACCCAGGCACCTCACCTCCTCGGCGGTGGAGTCCCTGTAATATTTGAGGCTTGAATCCGTCAGCACAAACCAATGCTTTTTCCACTGTGAAGGAGGAGATGGTGAGGGAAAGGCAGGGGCAAGGAAGACTGTGTGCACTTGTCCCATCCCTTACTCCCCTCCTTACAGCTGAGGGGTTTGACAGGAGTCACAGCTTAGAAAGGCAGATCTGAACAAGCAGACAGTGGCTGTGAACCGGCCCAGCCCGGTAACTATGTCTTCTGTGGCCCCAGTGGACAGCCTTTCTTTGGCCTGCTCACCCCCATGTTACTGTTTTTTGAGACAGGGTCCCATGTAGCTCAGGCTGGCTTTCAGTCTTTGATGTAGCCAGCATGACCAGGATGTGTATGGAGACATGCACCACAGTGTGCGTGTGCATCAGAAGACAACCGTGGAGAGGCTTCCCTTTCCTTTACCGCTACCCGTCCTGGATTCTAGGAATCAACTCAGGTCACTAGGCTTGCCGTGGCAAGTGCTTTACCAGCTAAACTGTCTTGTTGGCCCGACCCTGAACTTCTCATCATCCAGCCTTCATCTCCCGAGTCCTAGAATTACAGGCATGCGCCGTCATGCCTGGACTGTGTGAGGCTGGGGATTGAATCCAACGGTCATGCCTGGTAGGCAACCATTCTGTCAACTGAAGGATTCTCAGGCCACTCCAGACCCCTCAGAAGACATCAAAGCTCAGCATGTGCCTTCCTCCAGCCAGACAAGGGAAGGGGCAGGGCTCTGAGAGGTTAAATGCTTAGCAAGTCAGTGACTAAGTTGGGCCAGACCTCTGCCAGTCTTTTTCCACATGCCCACTGGATTGACACAGTGTCAAGAACAAAGATCTCTCAGACAGGACTAGAAAGAGGCCTGGGGCAAGCAACTAAGTTCTGCTTCCCCATCTGTGCTGTGGGCCGATTATGCACAGTTTCCACTGTGAGAGCGCATTGGTGAACCCTAACGTTTGTGAGCTGCAGTTTGAGTGTCCCTGCTCTGCCTCTTAGGAGGCCAAGGTTAGGCCACCAAGCGAGGTGGGCAAGGGACAGGCAGACAAACCTGGCATTCCACGCGCCAACCTCAGCCTCCCTCTGGGCTCTTGCCACTTTATTGGAATCAGTTGGGATCAGCCCACTGCCAGGATGGGTGTTTCCCTGTCCAGCCCTCCTGGGGCTCCCCTGACACCCCATCCCTGTTGGTGCTGTTTCTTGCTTTTGTTCCCTAAAGACATGATACGGTTTCTAGCATTTGAGGGTGAGTCTTTCTACTTCTTTCTATGTGCTCTCCCCGGAGAAATAGGGTTTAGCACCAAAAACCCAGAGTAAGAGTGTTGCCTTGCTGTGTGCCCATCAGTCAGTGTTCCACTTCCCCAGTCTTTAGTGTTCCGATGTACAGTGGGGATGATAAGAAGTCCCCAGGCTTTGGGTCAGGTTGGAGGCATCCATCCCTCATGTGTCTCTCATGGCATGTGGTACTTGATCTTGGGAACAGTTCAAAGAGGTCAGCCTCTTAGAACAATCTTGCCCCTGGAGTGGACTCAGGTAACACTTGGGACTGCAACTGTCTCTGCAAAGTGGGTGGGTTCTGTGGAAAACGGCGTCTCGGCCCTCTAGGCCTACTCTGTCACTGTTTGCAATAGAAGCTGGATGGAGCTCTGAGGACCTAAGGTTCCAGGGTCTAGGCTTGGGCTGCCCAAGACATCACTTTGCCCGAAAGAGGTCTTACTCTTGGGGGCCTGATTCCCATCTGTGCACAAGGAGCCGGGCTGGCCACACTCCCAAAGCCCTTCCAGTTTGGACATTCCAAAATCCTATGAACGAGCATGAGTAACAGCCAGTTCTGGGTGGGGCCCTTAATCCCTCTGCCCTCCAGGGACCTTGGGTAGGGAGGCCAGGAAGGGGTCACTGGCAGGGTGCCAGGGCTTGTGTGAGCCTGGAGAGCAGCCACTAAGGGATGTTGAGCAGGCAGCAGGGACAGAAGGCTGCTGGCTGCGGGGAATAAAGCGCGTGGGCAGGAAACACAATGCGATTCCCCTTGGCTGGGAGCCCTGCCCGGCATGCGGGCCGCACGCAGATCTGAGCCACAGGCACATGCAGGAGGAGTAGGCAGGGGGCCAGATTAGCTCCCAGCCTCCAGCCTGCCTGGCAGCTGACAGAGCAGAGCAAGTGACCAGTGCTGCTCCAGACACTTCCAAGGACAGATACATTAGACTAGATAGATGGAGGGTGATAAGTTGAGCTCCCAGCAGGCAGTAGAGGCTTCTGGCCCCTCACACAGCAACCTCTGTGACTCTGTTCTCCACTTTGTCCGTCATTTGCACGTCATAGACCTCATGACTGAGGCTGTGATTTCACCAACAGAGCCCCAGATTTGAGAGTGCCCCACTCTATACCCCAGTGTCTGGCAATCCGTACAACTCAGGCTTCTGTGACGCCTCCGCCCAAGACCCTCGGATTCCTAGCTGATGTTGTCACAAGGAAGGAGAGCCAAGATGCTCCTGGTGAGAACTGGGGCTAGCACCAGGAGTGTGCATGGCGGGGAGGCTCCACCTGCGACTTGTGTGTTAAAACTGATGAGGAAGTTCATAGCTGGCCTCCCTTTCCCTGGACCAGAAGTTCTACTCCTTTAGGGTTTTCACCTGGCCCTCATCTCGGACCCCCCCCCCATGCCTACTCCAAGGGCCTTTCCATAGAAGCCCTGCATCAGCCCAGCCAACCTCTCCCCTCCAGCCCAGCCTCCTACCTCTCCAGGCTCATCCAAGATCGACATCCATCCCTTCTTGAAGTTGAGCAGGTCGGGCTGCAGGGAGATGGAAAGGTAAACGGTCAGACTCAGGAGGAAAGTCAAGCAGGCTGCTAGGAGGGACCATGACAGTCATCTTGCCCTGGTCCTGTGACACTGGTCCTGGGAGACCAATGAAGAGGGCAAGGGACTCAGGGAACTTTCCCCCAAACCAAGCAGAACCAAGTAGGCTCCCAGCCACAGAGACAGCCTTGGCTCTTTTCCTCAGCATTCTCTGAGAGCCAAGAGGTTGGGCTGAGTGGCTAAGACACACACCCCAGATGTCCAAGCTCCCTGGCCCCACCCAAGATGGAGAGAGAGGAGACAGAAGAAGTTCGCCTATGAAGAGAGCTCTAGGAAGTCCAGAGCGTAACCTTGAGAAACAGCCTAGCAGAAGTCCACGACCTCTTCAACAGGATCCAGGCGGACCATGCAGAACACAACCCAATGCTCTACCCAAGCCTCTGTTCATCCTCCCACCAAGCCTGCGACCCTAAGGGTTGAGCCAGGCCCAGGCTGAGGACCAGATGGCCTCTTTCCCCTAGGTCTCCTTGGACAGGCCATGGCACCTCAATCCTGGCAAGCCTTACCTGGCAGGTCCTACCCAAGGAGGCAGAGCCCTGGAGTTGGGGGCTCCCAGCTGCAGCATGTCCCAGAGGGAGGCTGTGAGCTAGCTCTCTCTGCCCAGGCCTACATGAAGCTGCTCTTCCTGAACTGCCCATCTGGAGGGCATCATCCCCCAGACCCTCCCTGACCACTGGGGCCCTCACCGATCTAGGCCCCCGTCCTTTAGTAGCCTCAGCTCCTGCCCACTGGCAGGGAAGAGAACTGGGCTGGCCAAACAGGCTGGCAGGGAGGAGGTGGCCACCTGTTGCCATGGCTCTGAGCCCACCTATCAGAGTCTGCAGCAAGTGAGCCTCACCGGGCCAAGGTGTCTGGTTGCGTGAAGGGAGTCAGTGACATAGTGCAGAAGGGTAGCGGCAGCTGGGAACCAGAGCCACCTGACCTGGCCATCTCTGTGGGCTTGCTCTCTGCTAGAGAACCCCATTTTCCTCAGGTAGAGTAAGCGTGCTGAGAGAGCCCCAGGCCAGCAGTCTGAACACTTAGAACCATCCACAGCCGAGGTTGGGGCTCCCTCACTCTGCATACCTGTCTGAGGGAGGAGGCGGGCTATGCTCCAAACCCGGAAACCCCGGGGCTGTGCTCGCCCTGTTTGTTCCCTATTCTGTCAGTCTCCCATCTGTGACAAGGCAACCCAGGATGACCCCCAACTAAAACTGAAGACAGTGACCAACCGTAGCTGGCTCCACTTCCCTTCAGCATGGTCCGCCTACCCCCACAGTCCCAGGATCTGGAAGAGAGGCCTAGTCACAACAGGTCTCAGGAGAA